>NC_083341.1:56174381-56774381 GCF_019175385.1 Lycium barbarum | reverse complement strand
AGCTTACAAATTAATTCTTTCTTCTCCGAAGGGACCTCACATAGACTACCCATGGATTTGCGGCTAAGTGCATCAACTACTACATTCTCCTTTCCAGGATGATATAAAATACTCACATCATAATACTTTAATAATTCTAACCACCGCCTCTGCCGAGGATTTAACTCCTTCTGTTTGAAAATATATTGGAGACTCTTGTGATCTGTATAAATATCAACATGAATGTCATACAAATAGTGTCTCCACATCTTTAGCGCATGAATAACTGCAGCCAATTCGAGGTCATGAGTCGGATAGTTCTTTTCATGTTTCCGTAACTGCCTTGAAGCATAGGCAATGACTTTACCGTGTTGCATCAACACACAACATAACCCAACACCAGAGGCATCACAATACACAACACAGCCATCTGGCCCTTCGGGGAGTGTTAGGACCGGGGCTGAAGTTAATCTATCCTTCAATTCTTGGAAACTCCGTTCACAAGCATCAGTCCATTGAAATTTTGATGATTTCTGAGTTAGCTTCGTCAATGGTGCTGAAATAGAGGAAAACCCTTCCACAAATCTTCTATAGTAACCTGCCAATCCCAGAAAGCTATGGACTTCTGTAGGCGTTGTAGGCCTTGGCCAAGTCTTCTACGAATGCGCTAGTGGCCTCGAAATTTCCAACGGAGGTCTTGTTGACTGAGTCAACCCCCGATGCCCCATTTTAAACTTTCCAACCCAAGTCTCAAAATGCATTAGAGTGCATTGGGAACCGTACCAGATAAACACACAAGTTCTAAACGCCCATCCGGACCTATCGGAATCGACGAATTTGCAAAAAAGGTCTGTTTACCCAAAAGTCAACTCTTTTTCGCTTTAAGCCCAAAATCACAAAAAGTTGCTCGAATCAAGTCTAGACACCTCGGGAAGCGTGCCAACGGTCCCCTCGAGTCAAAAGTGAGCTAATCAAGCTCGGAAAATGGTCAAAAGGATCGAAAATACAATAACGACCAAACGGGTCGTTACATATCATATCCCACTTAATGAGATATCTCCCAATATTTCCTATATCCTCAAGATAACATTAACATATCCAAATAGGTATATGAGTCACTTAGTACAATTCTGTCCATGCTTACACGTGTAAAGTCCACCATAACACTCATCCAAGTGATCAATTATGATCTCTCAAAATAAATGTTAGGTAACAATTTCTTTTGGTCAAATAATATAGGAATGACGTGGTGAATATATACAATATCACAACTTAGCAAAGGATATGAACAAAGATAGAAAGTGGTCACACCTAATTATATCTAATACTATGATAAAGATAGAAAAGTTTATATCCAATATTTTATAATTTCAGTACATAACCGGTCTTGTAAATATCTCCCATAAAATATTAATAAACCATTAAAATACAGTAAAATCAAGATATACGCTAACACTTCATAAAATTACGATATTTAGAAAATATATTTTATCAAATTCTACTTTTCCCATTTATATATCAAGAGTACAAATTTTTGTACTATTAATTCCCAAAACATGAAAAAACAAAAAAAAACTGTAAATAAATGAAATATATATATATATATATATATATATATATATATATATATATATATATATATATATATATGTGTGTGTGTGTGTGTGTGTGTGTGTGTGTGTGTGTGTGTGTGAGCGCGCGCGCGCGCTTGACCCTCACAAAAAAATGATCAAAGCAATTCATTATACACCGCTTATAACTTGTAATTATATATAACATAATTTTACAAGTATAAACAATACAATGAAATAAAAGCTATTATGAAATGCAAAACAATTCTAACATTTTAACTTTCAAACACGGAAAAAAATATAGTTTCTTAAAACACTATTACTATCATACTATTCATTTTATCTCCCTATAGGCAAATAATCAATAAAATTTATCAATATTACAATTAAAACATAACTTCTTCATGAACAAAAAAATAAATTATATGATAATTCTGATATATAGGACTTATGACCAATGACAAGTGAAAATGTACAATTCCGCTATGTGTTTTTTTAAAAAAAAATTAAGTGATATTCACCCTCACGACGTTCTCAAATAGTAAATATCCAATACTACGACTTGTTATATGAGTTACACCCAATCTTCTATTTCTATAGATGAAAAACTATTAAGTATCATTATTTTGGTAAACAGTTATGAGGGTGAATGATTTTAATTAAGGAATTTAAAATATAATTTGTGTAAGAACTGTTAGGCGAGCCCTGGGCATTAGGCGTTAGGCGTGTTTAGGGCGTACGGTTGGGCGCTTAGGGCGTAAGCCTCATAGGAATTAAGCCCCGCACGTTATCCCCGGGGCGTTTGGCCACTGCCCTGCCCCGAGGCGAGCCCCGGGGCGAGTCCTGAACGACCCGACCTGGGGCCGCGACGGGTACCCGGGGCTAGCCACCTAGCACCGCTCGTTCTATTACTCGTCTTACTCATTTAATGCTCTTTTATCAATTTTATACTCAAAGCATAAGGAAAATTCATCTTTCATTTCAAAACATAATACTTTATATGCACAAGCCTTTTGGTCATTGAAATAATATATACATATATATATATATATACATGGTAGCAACCTCGTGAGACCATACCACCCACACTGCGTATCTACGAGCCTCTACTAGAGTAGTAGACATATGGACGGGACAGGACCCCGTCGTGCCCAAAACATACATGCACATAAAAAAAAAGACGACCATAAGCACCTCCGGAACAATGGAGTGCTCTCAAACAGCTAACAGCTCCTACGAGTCTGGATCAAGATCACCTCCCTGTCTACCTGTGGGCATGAACACAGCGTCCAAAGAAAACGGACGTCAGTACGAACATTGTACTGAGTATGAGAGGCATAAACAATAATATCACATCGATGAAATAAAGGGAGCATCAATATGGAACATTTGTTTCTGACTGTCAAATATAAAGAAAATGATGCATGCTGGCTTACTCAAAATCATCATCATATCATATATGCAAAAATGTACAAACTGCCCGTCCATATCGGATCGGTGTGATAATCATTAGCCTGCGACCAGGCCTCCCGCGTCCGGGGTATCATCTCATGCCGCCCACTAGTGGTGTCTGCCCATGCCATCTGGCCATGGTGTATAGCTGCCCGCCTTAGCGATGACTGCCCGGCCAAATAGGCGCGGTGTTATATCATCATCATAATATGCTCATCATAGTGCATGCATAAATACTCAAGGACAACAATTCTTTATCAGAGTGACGTAAGGTCGTGATCCCCCGATTTCCTTATGGAGCACTCATTAACATCCTGCCTCACCCTGAAGGGAATAGTATATGAGGTGAGTGTAAGCAATAAATGACATCCTTGACGCTTTAGGAACATCATATCATGAGCATCTAGAACTTTTATACTTTAACTCATTACCTTGTGTAGCTATTTGGGAATATAGGCTCATATCTTTCCGGAACTTAAGAGATTCATGGAGAAGAAAGAAAGTCATGCTATAGGATTCATTCCATAGAAAGAAAGGATTAGCCTCACATACCTTTTGCACTTAACTAATCTATCATTCGCTTGGTTTCCTTTGGTGCCCACATTTCTACCTTCAAGAGGAATCGCATTAACATTAGTTACTCGGCTATAAGAACATTTCACTATTTCTAGGGAAAATTGGGCAGCACTTCCTTTGTTATACTACTTTTCCCGCATTCTATATCAACTCCCAATGTTAATAACAACATTCACAATATAGCAACAACCATCATCACTTATCTACACTTACCACAATTCACCATTTCTCTTTGATTTCTCCACAATTATGATTATAACTCGTTATCGCGCTTTCTCATATATAATGCTTATTCCATGGTCTAAATGTCACTTATAACATATTCACAATCACAGCATACCAACATTCATGATTCATCCCAATCACTATTCAACAATGACACTATTCACACATTCATGACCCAATTTCTATGTCTTTCCACAATCCAAGTGTTTCAACTTTTAACCACTCAAACCATATAAAAGGGTCATAAAACTCACCTTAGATGATGGATGAACAACACTCAAGTGGAGCTTCTCTTATTGCACCGAAACCCTAACTCACTTCTCTTGAGTTTTCTTGGTTTAGATGAACTTTTAATGGGTTTCATACACTTGATTTCATGGATTTGGTGTGGTAAATCTTGGATTTCCCTTAGTTGCTTGTGGATGAATGATGGAGAAGGTTCTAGAGGGTTCTTGGAGAGAGGAGAGTGGAAGATGAAATGAAATAAAATGAAGGAGGGGTCCTTATATTAACTCATGAAATCAGTCCCGACCGAGATGTATGGTGCGATCGACGGAGCGTCGATTTGGCCGACAAAGTCGTTAAATTTCCAGTGAGCAATCTGCCGTTTCTTTTCATTTGACGGTGATAAGAACGGTCCGTCGAACTGATCGACGGAGCGTCGACCTGTTCATCGAATGGTATTCGCTCCAGCTCAATTTTACGGCACAATCGACGAAGCGTCGACTCGTCCAACGGTACAAAAAACAACCGTCGAACACCCCTTTCGCAGAACTGCAGTGAAGTTTCATTTGACGAACTTTTCCCTCTTGCCTCTAACTTCTTTGGAATGTTAATTAGAATTATTAAGTATCCCTTCTTACTTGTAGGGACATCATGTTCACCTTAACTTACGTTAGTCTCTTCACCGCTCAGCAACCCAAAGTTCCGAGGTGTAACAATATATATATATATATATACCATATCAAAATAATATCTAACAGTATCAAGGTTGTCATAAACCTTCTATAAACTCATGAATGATCTTAATTCTTTCACGCTCATATGGATTTACTACGACGCATCCTAACGCCAAGGTACGAGGTGTTATAGGTTCCATAAATGGAGCAGGGCATATTTTCCGAGGAACAGAATTGAAATATTGACGTCAAACATTGTTGAATCATTAAACTCAATGTTTCAATTAGATAGAGATTTTCCCATGATGGCCATTTCCAGCGCCATTAATACAAGGTTTGCTACCACATTTAATGAAAGACTTACTTTAATAAAGAATTTAGTAAACTTAAAAAACTTCTTCATGCCTCATGTTGAAGATAAGACAAGGAAGGGCAGAAAAGAGCAGCATGAGTTGTCCCTGGGGTAAACCAAAATGAGCCCACTGCGTGCTAATTCGAAGGACCGTGCAACTATCAACCTGTCGACTTTGTCATATTCTTGTCGAGTTTCGACATTGACAAGACCCCGTGCCCACATGCCATGGTAGCTCTGAGTAAGAAGTATCCAAATCAATTTGGAGACAACATTTATAACCACTCTTCTTAATATTACTCCGCAGTTGCATACTACAAAGCATACGAAGGTGATATTGTCCCAATTCCTCAAGAAAGTAAGTGGATGTTTCCTCCGGATATGCAGGGGCGCATGGTTCCCTCACTAAAATGCATTCCTAAACTGGATCGAAAGGGAAATAAGCGTAAGAAGGGTGTCTTGGAGAGACAGAGTCATGCCAATAGACCAGCCAAGAAATGAAATAAATGCTCCACCTGCAATCAATATGGACACAAGAAAACCACTTGTAGTCTGAATTCGTCACAAAATCAGCAGAGTTTGTCACAAAATCAGCACTGAATGTACTTCTGCTATTGGTCTATTTATAGCTATTGCCATTTTGTCATTGCTATGTTTTCAGTGAATGTACTTCTATAGTTGGTCAATTTATAAACTGTTACGGTTCGCTTTTATGTGGGTTAAGGCATAAAAGTTACTACAAGGTTGTTGGTGCTCTAATTGAATTTTATTATTTTTTAGAGTCGCCACCTAATTTATTAAGGGAAATTAGGAAAACCGAGTTAAAAAAGGTTTATTCAAACAAAGAAAAGATCCTTTTAAACCAGAGTTCGAGGTAAGAGTTCTGGTGATCCCCTAGGGAAGGTTTTAAGCACCCTAGTATTAAGAATCTGTAGAATACGGTTGACCTATGAGCTTCAATGTGTGATTAATGTGATTACTTGCTAAAATGTTTTATTTCTTGCTAAACTTGTCGTGCTAATCATAAATTCCAACTTTTTGGCAAAAATATCCTTAAGGATAGAAAAAGTTGACTTCTTTTTAGAAAATATTATAAGGAGGTTAAACTCACTTCACTTTCGGACCAAAACATACTTAAGATTTCCCTTAAGTAAAGTTCCTATTACGTGGTCCTAATGTCATGATTTTTTTCCTTATAGGTTTAGATGTATATGTTTTAGAAAAGCAGTATAAGTTTTTTATATATATGAATAAAGAACGAATTTCACTTATTGAATTATTTTAGCTCATTTAATGTCAACCATACTCTATGCCAAAGCCATCTTAAACCTCAAAAACTATAGTCCCAGAATATTTCTCTACTTTTATTTTCCTTAAAGTTTGGGTTTCGAGCCCCAAAGGTTTGAAAATTATCTTAAGTCCGATAAGTTCCAAAAAGTCTTTCATACTCATCGAATCATGCGATCTACTTTAAAGATAATCAATTTTGTATAAGAAAACACCTTCTCTTTTATTTACTTTCAATAAATGAATACGACTCCTAAATTCTAGGTTCCAACTTATAAGGGTTTCAATAACAACTATCATATTATCTAGAAACACATTCATATACAATAAATGTAGGCATACAAAGTGAGCATGTTTATACAGAAATAAAGAAGTAAGAAAAAGGAAATTTAGCTTTGCGGTCTTGGCCCAAGTTCTTTAGCAATCCTATGCTCTTCCAATCCTTTTCGTCCGTAGCTCTAAATTCGTTTTCGCAGAATCTCATCTCGTATACCCTTATTAGTCAAATGTACCTCGCAAAGGATGAAATAAAATGGTTAGTCAAAATGATACGCCACCCCGTAGGGTGACGTTTATAAACATAAATATAATATCCCTCGGTCTCGCATCAAACTTTGGGAGCTTTGATTACGAGAGGCTTAGACTCACGGTTCCGAATATGGCCAAGAATCCTGAATCATGCGCAGCTGCAAACTAGTGGCCAATCTAGTTGCCTTGCCAGGCACAGCATGTTGGTTCCTACCTCGTGACACCAATGAGAAATCATCCTGGCCCTACCCAAGGGAAAAAACCTTTCCCGACTATGCATGGCCTCAAGTTAAAAACTTTTTCATCGGCCCAGTGTAGTATCGTGTTTGAATTAGTAAATACCAAATGGTAGAATACCTATTCTTGTTTGGCAGTGACATATGACAAATAATATGCAGCAGTAGTTTGGCACAAGTCTGCCCGAAATGCAGCAACCATTTAGCCTAGAAACACAACCATAATTGGCTCAAAGAGCTCAGGACATAGCAGCTTCTTACCTTTTCAACGAGCAGCGACGGGGGCGACGAGAGTTGAGTTGATCACCTTCGAACCAAAAATACAACCAATTCGAACTCAAAAAATTATTTTAACTCGTTCCGATAATTCAAGAACTCGATTTACAAGAGAAAATTTCTTGTTTTAAACCAAGTAATCGTAATGTTCAGAACTTGGGGATGTTAAAACTTGTCCCTTGAGGATGAGGAGAAGTTTTCTTTATATAGAGGGTCCATTCTAGTTTTTTCTGAATTTGAAATCGATGTGGGACAAAATCCCAATTCTGAAATTCACTTTAGTTTTGAGAAAGGATTTGAAATCTGAATCTTACTGGAGAAGCCCAGCAAGAACGAAAAGAAATTTTGAAAAAAGGCGTAGGTTATCGTTCGAATTGACGTTTGGCTTATTCATCTACTTACCACCCCGCCGCTCGTGGTCACAAACTTGAGTCCAAGTTGGGTGCCCAATTCCTATCTTCCAAATGGAAGCAAAAGTGGTAAAGTTGACAACCGTCATGCCGCGACGTTAACTTAAGCGCTTGGTGGGAGGCAACCCATCGTTTTCAAAATTTTAAGTCATTTTCAAAAATTTATTTTTTAGAATAGTTTAGTTTATTCAGAATTTTTGGAGTTGATTTGAGCAGGTTCAGATTTCTGGACAGCCCTAAATCAGTAGCTGCTGAAAATTGCAGAACTGTTAACTGGACAATTTTGCACAGTTTTTGCATCCGTCATTGTGCAATGAGGACACTGAAATGTTTTTAGTTGGGGGTGACAAAAAGAACATTAGATTTTGTTATACTTGTTTTGTGCCCCTGCCGGGCTTTTATCTTATGCATGGATATTGTGTGCCCTTGTCAGGCTTGTTTTATGACTGTTTGGTGTGACTGTGGATAGATGTTGTTGCAAATGAAACATGGCCAAATTTTTCAAAATTTCGTTCTGTTGGCATGTTGCGGATTAGTCACTTTTATTATTTTATTTTCTTTCTTAGCTTCTTTAATTAGTCTTGTAGTTTAGGTGTAGGTGATCCTTCGAGGAAAAATTGTGGAAACTCTTGGCTTGTTTGGTACTAATAGAGTTAGTCTCTTACATGTGAAGCGTTTAATTGAGCATACCCCTGCAAGTGGAATTTTAAGTGAAAAGAGAAGCAAGATGCATAGAAGGAATGATCTTTGTGACAACTTTTTGGCTCATTTTGTGACTCTTTACCTACTAGATGAGTTTTACTTGGGATGATGAGATATTGCTCTATTTGTTCTTGCTTAGGAAGTAAAATTGATCCATCTTGACTAGTTCATATGCCATGTGTGGTGAGTGTTTGTTGAATAATTCTTGTGTTTACTTTTATCTTCTAGAACTTGCCCGGGTAGTCTTTCAATGCTAATTTTGATTATATTGGTTGGAGAGATGACCTTGGGCTATCTTTGTGATTTTTGAAAAAGCCTCTTTAGCCTTTCTAGCCTATCATTGCATAAATAATATCACTAGTAACCCCATTTGAGCCCGTGACCTTTTCTTTGATTGTCACATTACAAGCCTTTACCCTTTTTTACGAAAAGTCTCTCTTTCGAACCTTTCCCTCCTTGAACATGAAATTGTGAATCTGAGGCCAAAAGCCTAAGTTAGGGGTGTTAGCATCACTAGAGAAGTGGTGAAGGGTGGTGTTGTGAGAAGTCAAAAGAAATGACGAAAATTTGAAAAATACAATAAGGTTGCAAACTTTTTGTGCAAAAAAATGTATCTTTGTGAAAAGAAAAGAAAATTGGAAAAGAACAAAAACATTAGAAATCAAGAAAATGGTTGCACAAAAAGAAGTTGGAATAACTGGGGAACTAGTATGCAAACGAATGAGTGATGTTTTGAAATGAAGAGGAAAGTCGACAAAAGGTACTGTGTAGTATTCAAGGAGGGCGTAGTCACTTGTATCCCAAATACTTATCCTACCCTTCCCTAAGCCCACATTACAACAACAACAACAACAAGCCCAGTATAATCCCACCATGTGGGGTCTGGGGAGGGTAGAGTGTACGCAGACCTAACCCCCACCTTGAAAGGTAAGGCGCCTGTTTCCGAAAGACCCTCGGCTCAAGAGAAGAAAACAAGACAAAAGGTCAGATAGGGCCAAGCATATCGAAAACAATATGAAAACAAGGAATAACAAAAGCGAGAAAGTCATGGTAGAACAGTCCGGAAAGAAAGGAGCCGTAACTACTATAAATAAATAAGATAACCAAAGTACAACGGCCCCACAAATAAAAGCAACAATCAAATGCAGAAATCAAATGGTAATAAACAAATGCGCATAACTACAACTACTATGGTGGAAGGATCAGCCACCTAGCCTTCTATCCTAATCTGAGTCCTCCACAACCTCCTATCTAAGGTCATGTCCTCGGTGAGCTGAAACTGTGCCATATCCTGTCTAATCACCTCTCCCCAATACTTCTTCGGCCTCCCTTTGCCTCTCCTGAAACCGTCCATAGCCAACCTCTCACACCTCCGCACTGGAGCATCTGTGTCTCTCCTCTTCACATGCCCAAACCATCTCAGTCTCGCTTCCCGCATCTTGTCCTCCACCGATGCGACTCCCACCTTGTCTCGGATATCTTCATTTCTAATCCTATCCCTCCTAGTATGCCCACACATCCATCGCAGCATTCGCATTTCCGCGACTTTCATCTTCTGAACGTGAAATTTCTTGACTGGTCAGCACTCCGCCCCGTACAATAAAGTCGTTCTAACCACCACTTTGTAGAACTTGCCTTTGAGTTTTGGTGGCACTTTCTTATCACACAGCACTCCGGAGGCGACCTCCATTTCATCCACCCTGCACCAATACGATGTGAAACATCGTCATCGATATCCCCATCTCCCTGTATAATAGACCCAAAATATTTGAAACTTCCCCCTAAGCCCACATTACAAGCTTAAAAAGTCCCTATGTGATCTCCAACCGAATGTTCTTGAGTTAGTAATGATTGAAAATAAGGGCAAGCTTATGGTGTGATATTTGTTAGCACTAGAATTTCTTTATTGAGTGTGAGTGGCTTTGTGTTTATGTCCCTTGTGTTTTTGTTGTGACTATAGTGATTTTGGGACTTTCTTTCTTGTGAGGGCATATGGATTACGATAGATTGATGATGTTGAAAAATTCCAAATTGAGTCAAATGAGCATGTCTAGTAAGCTAGTGATTTTAAGTCACTTATTGAGGCTTGAGTGTTGTCTCTTGATTATTTTGAAACTCCATTGCATTCTTGAAGTTGTATTTTGAAAGAAGGGAATTATTTGGTTGAAGTTTCACATGATTGTAGCCTAATTATTTGTACCAATCAAAGTCATGTTTTGGTGCTTAAAGTGGATCTTTTTGACTTGGTATGATGTTGGTGCACTTTTGAACGGAGTCCTTTACAAGAAATTGTATGATTTGAATTGCTTGAGGACAAGCAATAGTTTAAGTTTGGGGGTTTGATAAGTTGGTATTTTACCAACTTATCTCTTCTTTAATCTTATATTTTTGCTATGTTTGATTGAGAAAATAGTTCATTTAATATCGTTTACATCTATTTTACAGATTTTATGTGATTTAGAAGTGATCGGAAGAAACCAAGTGAAAATAAAGTCAAAAAGAGGCCAAATTAGACAAAAACTGCACAATTTTGCAAAACTGTCAAAAAGGGACAGTTTTGCAAAAATGGGACAGATTTGCAAATTCCGAAAATCAGTGGCTGCTTTGGACAGATTTTTTATTGCAAAATTGTAGGACTATAAACTGAAGATAAGAGAGAAAATATTGGCATCTTTGGCATTTCAACACAAGTCTTGGAGAGCTTTGGAGAGTTAGGGTTTCATCCTCACACTTTGGAAGAGAAGATTTGAAGGCACCCAATTAGAAATTCTTTACCCATTTCTTCATCTCTTACTATTTATTGAATATTTATGTGTGAAGTATTTCATCTCAATACTTGAACCTTGTTTATGGAAGTATACATTTTTTAAGTTTGGATTGAATCTCTTGTTTTGCTTATCTGTTGAATGGTTTTATAATTAATAGAAGTGAGTTAATGTTGTTTTAATTATTCTTGTTTTTAATGTTTCTTAAAGGGAATTGATAACCCTAGGACTCGCCCATTTATTTCGGTTTAAACTTGGAAGAGGCAAACTCGAGATTGGGAAAGAATAATTAACAAGAATTTAGGGCGTTAACCCTCATCTAATGGAAATCGACCTAGGGATAGGCGACACCACTTGTAGCCATATTCGGGTGTTCTTAATGCTCCTAATTGCTTTAGGGATATTCAATTAGGTGGTCTAGTTAGTCGTTACTTGAGCGTAGTTTCCTTTGTATCCATTCTTGTGGCCATTGATCATTTTACTTGCTTTCTAGATTAGTTTTAGCTTTGTTAGTTTTTAAATCAAAAACCAATATATTATCAAGTGTTTGACTTAGCTTAGGAAGCGATAATTCCTTACTTGTTTAAATCGCCTAGTATATTGTTCCCTGTGGGATCGACCCCGACTCATAGTTGGGTAAATTATATTGCGACGACTGTATACACTTTCTCTTTGAGAAGTGGATTTGGATGTTATCAGAAGTATTATTACGAAATTGGGCTGAAAAATAAAGGGAATTAGGCTAGTCTTGGAGTTAAAACATGGTTACAATTGCATTTAAAATACAACGCATTTTCATTTCCAATTGCAACCCGATTTTGTGAAAAATAGCCAATTCAACTTCAATCGAAACCAATTAATTATTCAACTAACTAATTAAGCTTCTTAACTTAACAGAGTAAAATATGAGTTCAATTGACAATTAAAATACGTACTAAGTTAAACAGTTGTTTTGACATAATTGGACTTTCAACTTAATAAATATACTTAAAATAATACATGATTACTTATAATTATATGTGAAATATACATAATATATATGTCACCAAAAGTTGTTTTAAAAGTATTTTTGGATTTTTTGAATAACTCTTTTACTCTGTTTGCGATTCAAGAAGCTTGACTAGTTAGTTCGAATTTTTGGAGGGCAAAAATTGGGTGTTAACATAAACGTTGCCCTTTTGTCTTTGTTATGTTTGTAGTCTATATTAAGTGTTCAAATGCCCTTTTGTCTTCGCTTTTAACGAATGCATTAGGTCTATAATAAGAGTTCAAATTTTCTGGTTTTTTTTTCATTTTTGGGCCTGACCCGATTTTGGGTTGGGCCTTTTTGAACTTCATTTCTTTTCTACATATTAATAAAAAGCCCAAGTGGGCATAATTGATTATATATATATATATATATATATATATATATATATATATATATAAGAGTTCAAATGGTCTATACATAAATGCTGCTAAATGAAAATCATTTTATTATAAAAGGAAACGCAGTAAAAAAGAACCACAAACGACCCATTTGAAAATTGAAAATGACTCTAAACACAACAGCATCCTCTTCAGCTACCTCCAATTCTTCGTTTGCTTGATCCCTCTCAATTTTAACTTCCTTCAGTTTATCTTTAAACTAAAAATCATTTTATTATAAAAGGAAACGCAGTAAAAAAGAACCACAGACGACCCATTTGAAAATTGAAAATGACTCTAAACACAATAGCATCCTCTTCAGCTTTTCTTTCCCAACTTCAGCTGCCTCCAATTCTTTGTTTGCTTGATCCCTCTCAGTTTTAACTTCCTTCAGTTTATCTTTAAACTAGTCCCTTGATTCTTCCGCTTGCTGGAAGAGTCACCTGACTTCTTCCAATGAGTCCTCAGCTTTGTGGATCCTGTAGATTAAACCAAATTTCGCCTTCCTAGATATTGTATCATTTTCAACCCATCTAAGATAAAGGCAACCACCATCTTATTTCTGCACAAATCAACAAAAAATAGTAGTGTATCAAGTTAAAATACACGTAAGCAAATTAAATACTGCCTCTGTCCCAATTTATGTGACTCACTTTCCTTGTTAGTCTGTCTAAAAAAGAATGTCACCTTTCTATATTTAGAAATAATCTAACTTTATGAGATGATTTACAGTCACACAATTATCTAAAGCTTGTTTTGGACAACAAATTTAAAAAATCTTCATCTCTCTCTTAAACTTCGTGTTTAGTCAAATGGTGCCACATAAATTGGGATGGAGGGAATACGAACTTTTCCCTTCGCGTAGCCATAAAACTCCCTTCCAGGATTTTAGTGGTGTTTTTGAAGTCCTAATAGGATCTATATCACCACACCTGCATATTTCCTTTTGTGTGCTATACAAATTAGACGACTTTTCTGACATTTTAAGCACAAGTTGCGTTTTTACTATTAATCACTTGGGTTTCTAATAATCTTCACTTGACATTATATTAATCTATTGTTTTTTTACTCCTGTAAAAAACCTTGGGTTGGGGTTATTTATACTTTGGGATGAGCAAAAAAATTACTGTTATTTGAATGTTGGGTTTGAAAAAAGTTACCATTGGAGTCATCTGTGAATTCTGGATGTTTGGTTTATTATACACCGACAACATATTATTAGAAACTACAACGTAACATATGTTTTTTCAACCAAAAAATATTTTCAAAATTTAAAACTTATATTTGTGACTAAATAATTTTTTGTAATCATGGAATTAGTGAAACAACACTATAATGATCTAAACTATGACAATTAATGAGTAATGTTAATAATATGTTAGTGAAAGGTTGGGTTGTGATGATCATATGTAACAACTTGAAATTTGTGACATAACTATATATGAACATCATATACTATTCTTAGCTGTGTCGCAATTGGTACTATACTAACATGTGATCTATATTGAAATTGATGACAAAACTAGGAATCCCACACAACTACGTATGATCAACATGAAATGTTCTCGCCTAGATTGTGACAAACCTTCAATATTGATATTAATAGCGAACAACTTGTAATTTTTCATTGATATTGTTGTTTGTTTTAATATGACGCTATCTAATTGAAAAACACTCATTTAAATGGCAACCAACATAAGTTTAAACTATTAATTCATCAATTTTCAAGATAACGTCGTCTAAACAATAGGATGCTTATGAAAATCGTAGGCTTTTCTAATAATAAGATAAGTATTGTGATAGACCGGAAACAACAAATTAAATATTAAACAAAAAACAGTGCCCAATTTTCATCGATATTGATGTTTATACAAATATGACGTTATATATTTGTTAAATACTTATTTAAATGCCAACCAATATAAATTTCAAGACTTAGTTCATCAATTTTCAAAATAATGTCGTCTAAACAATAGGTTGCTTACGAAAATAGTAATTGTTTCTGATAATCAGATATGCATTATAATAGACCGGGAAACCACAACTGCAACATTAAACAAAAAATTGTGCCCAATTTTTCATAAATGGTACCCTCGTCAGTTTTCAATGCATATTTTTTACATTTTTCAATAACGTCTATTAGAATATACCCTTGGTCTGGTGTCTATGTGTGGCCATGTTCAGTTGTAAGAGAATATTTTTCACATTGTCGATAATGACTATCGGAATATACACTCAGTCTAGTGTCTTTGTGTGGCCCTCTTCAGTTATCAGTGCATATTTTTCACATTTTTCAATAACGTCTATTAGAACATACAATTGACCTAGTGTCTGCATGTGGCCCTCTTCAATAATCTGTGCATATTTTTCAAAATTTTCAATAACGTCAATTAGAATATACATGTGGTCTGGTGGTTAAGTGTGTGGTCCTCTTCAGTTATCAATACATATTTTCACATTTTTCAATAACATCTATTAGAACATACAATCTGTCTAGTGTCTATGTATGACACTTTTCAGTTATTAGTGCATATTTTTCACATTTTTCAATAACGTCTATTAGAATATAAAATCGATCTAGTGTCTATGTTGAGACCCTTTTCAGTTATCAGTACATATTTCTTATCAGTTGCTAACTAGTAACAAGAAAGAAATGGTAAAGCAGTGAATACTGACAAAAGCAAAAAGCTATATTACTAATATTTAAATTGGGTGATTAACATAACATAAAAATAACAAAAATAACTAGCCGAAAATAAGAACAAAACAGAAACTACAACCACTGGGGGTTGTGAGGAGGGGGTACTGGAGGGGAAGCTGGGGGGTGAAGAACGAGGGCTATTGTAGCGATCAAGCGTCTCTTCCTGATCTACAAGGAGTTCAGCGAGAAAGTTCTCAACTCTCATGTTCAAAACAACGTAATGGACATACCACATGTCCTCCTCAAGGCGACGCACAAAACTTTCTAGCGTGGTGATGTTGTCATTGGCAACTGATACTTCCCATAACATATATATGTAATCATGAGAAATATAATAGAAAATATTTAGCCCAAATCAGATATATAAAGATATATATGTGTACAAAAATTAACCATAGACCAGCTGTACAACAATTAATTACCAACGTCGATGAATTTATCAAATCTATACTAATAACTTTTACGTCTATATTTCCGTTTAATGTTGAAGTTCTGATTTTCGGTCCATTATAATATTTATCACGTCTACACTCAATTTATAATTGATGCAAGTGAAAAGTTTGAACATGTACAATTGATTCTAAAATTTAATCGACACTAACGAAATGCAGATAAACAAAAAGCAACAACAAAGCTAATATTTTAAATTGTCCTCAACCAAATTAATCAACTAATCAAACTGTGGCCTAATGGATTTTTTAAGCTCAGGAAATGATTTTTCAATTGTTATCAGTCTATCTCGAAAGACATTCGACCCCCGACCATACTATTTGCAAAATTCACTACCCCTAATTGAACCTTCTCTATATGCTTTTCCACCTATAGGACGTGGTCCAATATCTCCAAAAGTCACAGGCTCCTGCTCCGCGTCAATGGCGAGACGTTATAGGCGGGAATTTCCTAGCCTATTGATCCATGTCACGTGCGCAATCTCCTCTCTCCTTGATGCATCTATTTCCTCATCCACCTCCTCATCGTCATAAGGTACGAGATTTCTTTTGTGGTCTTTTTCCATCTCACCCTCTTAAGTTTACCAAAAACAAATGCCAACAAGATCCATTCATTTAATAAGTAGTTTATAATGTACCAATATTAAGATTCTAATAGACTTAAGTTCAAATTGTTATCTCTTCCCTAGGTATTTCCTGTTTGAATGGATCAGGTTCATCTTGGCGGAAGTGCGCCATATCAGCATCCTTGGAGTTAGAAACAGAACATCCCCTAATTTGGAGCAATTACGTCTAACAAAAGGGATTGCTTCATATGCCCATGCCAGTAATGGATGCAACACAACAATCAACTCAATACATATGTTCTATAATAAAATGATATTGGTATGGATAACTTACGATCAATGCCTAGTGGAATTCGAAAAGATAATAACTTGTCTTGAAGTGGGTTTACTTTTGAATTTTTTTAACAATTTGAACATGCCCACCCTGTTCATTAAGTAATCCAATGTCCGATCAAAGTTATATCTTTCTCAGGAATATTTGTTAAAGCACACCAATGAATCAGCTATGGTTATCCATTTCTTCTAAACATGTTTACACTTGTTCTAGCTTTTCTACGTTGACCGACTTAACATTTTCATGAACAGATAGGCGATCACTATTGTCCTCTTCATCTTTCGGAGCCTCTCCTTCGCCACATTCCTCTTCTCCAGCATCACAATTGCCTACTTCTTCTTCTTTTTCTTCAGTACCTTCCTGAAATGCATCAATCTGCTCGACTGTATCAAGAGACATAGAGTCTGCCTCTTCTACATTTCGTCTATTAATTAACTCGTTTGGTTCTTCATTTAGTCAATTAATTAACTTGTCTGGTTCTTCATCTCATCTATTACTTAACTCGTTTGGTTCTTCATTTCGTCTATTATTAATTAACTCATGTGGTCTTTTGTTTCGTCTATTAATTAACTCGTCTGGTTGTTTGTTTGGGGTTTCAACTTCATCTAGGTCAATTGACTCTGTTCTTAACCTTTTTCTAAATGAAGAAGACATGTAATCAACTCTCAAAGTGATCACGAACGTCCTCTAGTCGTCACCATAACTATAAACTCAGAAGAATCAACAAATAAGACATGCAAAACATCATGGAACTCAACAAAAAATCAGAACAAGAATCAATTAGGGCTGCGTCGTGACTGTAAAACCGGACCATCACATAATAAGACATTAAAAACATTATTTTGAACTCGAATGAAATCAGAATAGAAAAAAAAATAGGGCTTCAGAAACCTGCAACTATTCTTTAGCTGAAATCTTCAAATCGTGGCTCTTGAACATCAAAAAATAGCTTTCTTCGCTCCCTTAGTTGCCTTCAATTCTATTTTGGAGATGGAGGAGTGGGAAGGAGGAAGTGAAGGATCATTGGAGCTAGAAGGAAAAAGAACGAAGAAGAAAGAGGGAAAGAAAGACAAAGAGAAAAGGGGCATTTAATTATAAGTGACTTTTAAGTTTTAAAATTGAAGGGAGATGATTCAAGTTTTAATTATTGAGTAGAGATGACTAAATTTGATTAGTGATTAAGGGGCTTTGAGCTTGCCCAATAGTTTCATTTTTGACACTTAGGCCCTCTATTTTATTTTTAATACTTTACCCTTAAGTTTTATTTTTAACATTTTGACCCTAAACTTTACTTTTAATACTTTGCCCCAAAGTTTTATTTTTAACACTTTGAACCAACCACTATAAACCCTAAAATATAAAAATCGGGGAAAAATAAATCCTCTTCAACGCCGTTTCCTCCATTTTTGTTCTTCCCATCTGTTCTTCGTGCTGCTTTCTTCTTCTTCTTCTTCTTCATCCGCCATTGCTCAAGAAAAAAAAATCATCCGATTTTACAATTTTTTGATTGAATGTCATTGGTGTAGCACTGGCATTACTTCATAAGTGTTTTCAGGTCCATTGGTAAGTTAAACAATACTGTTTCTTTCAATTGTTCATCTGGGTATAGTTGCCTTATTTGCTGATTTTCCCAGATTCGTAGTTACAGCAGTATAGTTGTTGCAACAAGTTCTAAAGCTGCTGTGTAAGAGCTTCTGAACTTTTTGCATCAGCTGTTGTAGTCCTAGTGTTTCTGCAAGAGTTGTTGATAAATTATGAAGTTGTTGCAACAGATTTACTAATCTGTTGCAACAATACAAAAAATGTGAATAAATAATTTACAACAGCTGTTGTACTTTATGCAATAACTGTGAAATCTGTTGGAGAGCTCCTACTCTTTCCAACAACTGAGTTAATTGTTGCAACAAGTATGATACTTGCTGCATCAATTACAGCAGCTGTTGGACATATTTTACAGTTGTTGGATGAAACAGAGACTGAAGCTGTCTCCAACAAATAAGTGAGTTGTTGCAACTAGTAACCTACTTGTTGCAACAAGTATGTTATTTGTTTCAATAAGTCACTTAGTTGTTGCATTTTGTTATGAAAGAGACAAAAACTGAAGTTGTCTCCAAAGAGTAATCAAGTAGTTGGAACAGGTTACATACTTGTTGCAACAAGTATGCTAGTTGTTCTAACAATTCATATAATTGTTCCATTTTGTTATGAAACAGAGACAGAGACTGAAGCTGTCTCCAACAAATAAGTGAGTTGTTGCAACTAGTAACCTACTTGTTGCAACAAGTCAGTTATTTTTTCCAACAAGTCACTTAGTTATTGCATTTTGTTATCAAACAGACAAATTGAAGTTGTCTCTAACAAGTTACCAAGTAGTTAGAACAAGTTACATACTTGTTGCAACAAGTACGTTAGTTGTTCCAACAAGTCATATAGTTGTTCCATTTTGATATGAGACAGAGAAAAAACTGAAGTTATCTCCAACAAATAAGTGAGCTGTTGCAACTAGTAACCTACTTGTTGCAACAAGTCAGTTATTTGTTCCAAAAAGTCATTTAAAGTTGTGATTAAGTTAACTAATTTGGGTCCAAAATTACAGGAAAAAACCACTCAACTATGAACTTAATCATAAATTTAAGTGGCCTTTGGGCTTGGGGTGGTCAAAGCTGTCACCTAGAGTAATTTCAACACTTGACATTCAAGCATTGTAATTACTAGTTGTGACAACTTTGAACATCCAAGCTCAAAGGCCTCTCAAAGTTGTGATTAAGTTAACTAATTTGGGTCCAAAATTACAGGAAAAAACCACTCAACTATGAACTTAATCATAAATTTAAGTGGCCTTTGGGCTTGGGGTGGTCAAAGCTGTCACCTAGAGTAATTTCAACACTTGACATTCAAGCATTGTAATTACTAGTTGTGACAACTTTGAACATCCAAGCTCAAAGGACGCTCAAAGTTGTGATTAAGTTAACTAATTTGGGTCCAAAATTACAGGAAAAAACCACTCAACTATGAACTTAATCATAAATTTAAGTGGCCTTTGACTTGCGCTGGTCATGACTGATTTTCTTAAAACAAAATATCTTGAGGCACCATTAATGGGGGACTCAATAATAATAGGTGTTGATTTCCATGGTGAATGGATCCAGGTGAACAATCGATATATTTGGCGATGGAAGGGTAGTCACATGTTAGAGACGATAGCGATGACTGTCCTAAGAGATGTTGAGTTTGATGATTTTGTGAACTTAATCATTAACTATTGTGAATTAACTTGTGAACCGAAAGACCTTGTCAACACTTACATGCATAGCTCTTTTGAAAACCCGAGGGTCTTGCCTTTTAAGATAACCGATCAGAGTCGTTTGCGTACTTATTTGAAAGATGTAGCTAGGCCCATTTTAAGGGTATACGTGGTTGGAAGCCCGGTCGAGAACCATAATTTAGCTCAAGACCAACAAGATGTATTAAATGATACATTGGAAGGGGTGGATATGGATATTCCAGATAATAGAAGTGCGAAGCCCCATGGAAGTGGGGGTGAGCCGATCCCTATACCCGAACTTGCGAGTAATACACCGTGTGCTGCACAATCGTCACAGTCCAGCCATGTTCAAGATGACGAAACAGGTTTTTATAAAGGAATGTCATTCAATTCGCGAAGTGTGTATTACTTTAGATGTGAACATCTGAAGTGCAAGTGGTGGCCAAGGGATGTGAAGATTTTAAGTTCTAACAAACACGGAAGAAGGTGGACAAAGAGGGCTATGCGAAAAAACAAATGCTCCTTATGCAAAACAGTTGGCCACAAAAAAACAACATGTCCAAGCCGAAATGCTCCATAGTTGTAGATTGCATTGTGTTGTAATAATAGTTATCTGTTGGATCTTTATGACATTTTAATGTTATTATTTCTTAACATGGTAAGTTATATTCTTGGTGATTATGAATTTGGTTTATATGATATGTTGTTCGTGTTCAAATCACTAATGTAAATATTCTTGTTAATAAATTGTTGTACAGTTTCCAACAAGTAATGAATTTGTTGCAACAACTCTGTAACTTGTTGGGTTTTATCGAATAAGTAACAGGACTTGTTGCAGCAACTAGTAAGTCGTTGAACATATTACAAAAAATCAGAGTTTTTAAGCAGATGCAACTAAGTTATATGTTGGGTTTTTTCTAACAAGTGGAGTGACTCAAGTTTTAATTAGGGATAAGGCATCATTACCCCCCTCACCTAGTAGCGTTTTTGCTACGACACACCTTACCTAATTTTTGGTCCTATCACCCCCCTAAACTATTTTAAACCGTAATATTTTACCCTCTTCAGGTTGACGTGGCAAGGAGAGTGTGTTTCACTCTCTTTGAGAGAGTGAGAAACATAAAAAATGGGAAAACTTAATTTTTTTTCTTAAAAATCCGTATTTTCTTAAAATATGAATATAAATTTAGTTTTCCACATTTTAAAAAAATAATTAATTTTTTCAAAATTTATAAAAAATCAGTTTTTTTTCAAATTTTGACAAGAAAAACAATTTTTCCAGATTTTATTTGAAAAATAAAAGTGTCCTAAGAAAATGAAATCATGAAAATCAAGATCTTTTAAGACATTTTAAAAAAATAATCAAGCTTTCCATGTTTTTAACAAATCCATTTTTCCATATTTTAAAAAAAAAATCATGTTTTCAGTTTTTTTTTTTTTTAAAACATATGGGTTTTAAAAAAAATCAAATTTTCAAAAAAAAAAAAAAAAAAAAAGGTTTTTAATTTATTTCTTTAAAGAAAATTCAGTTTTTTAATTCGCGTTTTCAGTTTTTTTTTTTTTTGTTTTAAAACGGGTTTTAAAATAAATTTTTTAAAAGAAAAATCAGTTTTTTATTTTTTTATTCTTAAAAATTGACACGTAAGCTGAAATGTTTATTTAGTGATAAACAATGAAAATCAAACAAGTAGAGTAACTTGTTACAGAAAATGGGTAACTTGTTGCGTCTTATCCAGCAAGAGTAAGGACTTGTTCAGCAACTTACTCAGTTTGTTGCAACAGATACTACACTTGCTGCAATAGATACTAAACTTTCTCCAACAGATACTACATTTGTTGCAACAGATACTACTTGATTCACCCACATTTAGTGATCAATAAAGGGAATCAGCCACATTTAGTGATAAACAATGCATATCAGCCAAATTTACTGATAAACAATGAAAATCAAACAAGTGGAGTGACTTGTTACAGAAAATGGGTAACTTGTTGCGTCTTATCCAGCAAGAGTAAGGACTTGTTTAGAAACTTACTCAGTTTGCTGCAACAGATACTACACTTGCTGCAACAGATACTAAACTTGCTCCAACAGATACTACATCTGTTGCAACAGATACTACTTGATTCACCCACATTTAGTGATCAATAAAGGGAATCAGCCACATTTAGTGATAAACAATGCATATCAGCCACATTTACTGATAAACAATGAAAATCAAACAAGTGGAGTGACTTGTTACAGAAAATGGGTAACTTGTTGCGTCTTATCCAGCAAGAGTACTGACTTGTTCAGCAACTTACTCAGTTTGCTGCAACAGATACTACACTTGTTGCAACAGATACTAAACTTGCTCCAACAGATACTACAACAACAACAACAACAACCCAGTGAAATCCAACAACAACAGATACTACATCTGTTGCAATAGATACTACTTGATTCACCCACATTTAGTGATCAATAAAGGGAATCAGCCACATTTAGTGATAAACAATGCATATCACCCACATTTAGTGATAAATAATGGAAATCAATCATAGTTATTGATTAATATATATACTTAAGCAATTTCATGGTGTTTTGGGTCAGGATAGATGATCAACTAAGTCCAATACGCAATACATGGAGTGATCATTGGAGTGAATTCATGGGATTCACCCACATTTAGTGATAAACAATGGAAATCAAACATATTATTGATCAATATATATACTTAAGCAATTTCATGGTGTTTTGGGTCATGATAGATGATCAACTAAGTCCAATACGCACTAAATGGAGTGATCATTGGAGTGAATTGATGGGATTCACCCACATTTAGTGATAAACAATGGAAATCAATCATAGTTATTGATTAATATATATACTTAAGCAATTTCATGGTGTTTTGGGTCAAGATAGATGATCAACTAAGTCCAATACGCACTAAATGGAGTGATCATTGGAGTGAATTGATGGGATTCACCCACATTTAGTGATAAACAATGGAAATCAATCATAGTTATTGATTAATATATATACTTAAGCAATTTCATGGTGTTTTGGGTCAGGATAGATGATCAACTAAGTCCAATACGCACTAAATGCAGTGATCATTGAAGTGAATTCATGGGATTCACCCACATTTAGTGATAAACAATGGAAATCAATCATATTTATTGATCAATATATATACTTAAGCAATTGTTAGTAATTTGTTGCAACTTCTTTCCACAACTGTATGATCTGTTGCAACAGATTAGTAACTTGTTTCAGCAGATTACTTACTTGTTGGAACGGATTAGTAACTTGTTGGAACAGATTATTAATTTGTTGCAACGTCTTTCCACAACTGTATGATCTGTTGCAACAGATTAGTAACTTGTTTCAGCAGATTATTTACTTGTTGGAACGGATTAGTAACTTGTTGGCACAAATTAGTAATTTAGTTCAACTTCTTTCCACGACAGTATGATCTGTTGCAACAGATTAGTAACTTGTTTCAGTAGATTAGTTACTTGTTGGAACGGATTAGTAACTTGTTGAAACAAATTAGTAATTTGTTGCAACTTCTTTCACAAATGTATTATCTAATGCAACAGATTAGTAACTTTTTTAAAGAGATTAGTTACTTGTTTGGAACGGATTAGTAACTTCTTCAACAACTATGACCTGTTCCAATCATTTAGGCAACTTTTATAAATAGATTAGTAGATTAGTAATTTTTTGCAACTTTGTTAACAACTGTACTATCTGTTGCATTTGTTGCAACAACATTCATAAATAATAACAAGGATAAAAAAAAAATTGTTCAAGTAGTAATTTGTTAAACAGCCAGCTCAGGGCTCCAAAACTTTATCTATCACACCCACTGCCCACCGCCACTGCATCCTCGCCACTGAGTTGTCGCACAATAGAGTCTGAGGCTTTATCATGTTAGTGCCAGTAAGCAAATGCTCAATAAAAGCAAGTGAATACGATCCGCATGCCATTACAGTTTCATTGCGGGGGAGATTCTCCTTCAGCGCAAATTTCCAAGCTTCGTTGAGCAGCTTTTCAGGCAAGCGTTCAAACATGCCACTCTGCTTCAGTAGTTTCGGCCATAATTCAATGACTGGCTGGATGTGGATGAAGAACTCATCCTCTTGGATTTTTGGGACGTTGCAATCATAAACATTTATCACCCCCTCCTCAATTATGAATTCGAGGGTGACAAACTGTCTGACATTTATGTTCATGATAGTAAGCACCCTTTTGGCACCAACCCACTCGCGACCACCTTTGGCTGGTGCACTACCTCTACAGTAAGTGATAGCATCATCATCCCATATAAAATCATCAAGCATTTGATTGAATGGAATAGCTTCCGGTTGTGTGCTCTCATCCGACAACTTTGTGTATCGCTTGAGCATGATATTGTAGAAATTGAGATCCAAGATTATATCTGTGGAAGCATAGTGCTCAGTGAAAGTGCTTTGCCTCACACGCATTAAGAACATAATTTCATCAACATACTGCATTAAAAGTATAAGGAATGTTAGTCACCTAAACAACTAAGTGAGTTGTTGCAACAAGTGTGCACTTGTTGCAACAAGTATTGGTCTTGTTGCAACAACTCTCCTAGTTGTTGGAGATTGCTTACAGCAGTTGGGTCTATTTCCCCAACTGCTGTAAGCAAACTCCAACAACTAAGTGAGTTGTTGCAACAAGTATTGGTCTTGTTGCAACAACTCTCCTAGTTGTTGGAGTTTGCTTACAGCAGTTGGGTCTATTTCCCCAACTGCTGTAAGCAAACTCCAACAACTAGGAGAGTTGTTGCAACAAGTGTGCACTTGTTGCAACAAGTATTGGTCTTGTTGCAACAACTCTCCTAGTTATTGGAGTTTGCTTACAACAGTTGGGGAAATAGATCCAACTGCTGTAAGCAATCTCCAACAACTAGGAGAGTTGTTGCAACAAGACCAATACTTGTTGCAACAAGTGTTCCACTCGTTGCAGCAAATATATAACTTGTTGCAACTAATACAACCAAAATAAGACTTGCTTCAACAAAAATAATTGTTGTTTTCAAACTTACACTAGCCAGCCACCAAGCTTCCATGCTTGTCATTATCCTGAAGTCATCGGCCTTAAATTCATGCAATGAATACATCATACCCTTGCTCTTCTTGGCATTGACGAATTTTTCAAGCTTTTTCATTTTTTGAGCATCTGCATGCTTATACACATTTACCTTTTTAAGATCAACAACATCAGTTGCCTTGTGGAGTGTAGAAGATTTCCTTGACCTAACATTGGCAAGTGCCTTGAAAATTGCTTTTTCCTTCTTGCGAATGTGAATAGGAGTACAGTGTGAGGTCAGCTTCTTGGATGGATTGACACCCCTCTTGGATAACAAACTCTGTAAAGCAGAATTTGTGTCTTTTTGTACATTCACCAACTCCTCAACATTATTTATCAAATCATCCATTCGCTGCTTGCAATAGGTGCATTCACAAGCACATTTCGATGTGTCGGCACCAACAAAGGAAAATCTACCACCAAATCCGCCACAACTAACATCTCCATCAATTGGAGTTTGTCCACCGACATCACCACCAATTGGAGTTTGTCCACCAACAACACCACCAATTGGAGTTTGTCTACCAAAATCAACATCATCATCTATTATTTTTTCACCGGCAATTTCTGCCGCAACGTCATCAACAGCAGGTTGACCACCAGCAATAACACCACCACCACCAACATCTACCACAACTGATTCCCTTTTGATGGCTGTCACTCCAGCCAATTCTAATTTCATCCCCTCAATCATTTTATCAGGAACAGATTGTAATGGCTCAAAGGAAGCAAGAAATGGCATCTCCAACTCCCGTACTGTCGGGACAAGCCACGGGTGCACAACCTACAACAAAAAAGTAGATATATTAATGTCACGACCCAGCTAGGGGCCATGACGGGTACCCGGGGCTAGCCACCGAGCACCACTCGTGCTACTACTTATATTGCTCATTTAATGGTCTTTTATCAGTTTTATACTCAAATTGTAGGAAAATCATATCTTATATGGAAACATGAATACTCTTTAAATGCATTTGCCTCTCGGCCATCAAAATAATATATACATATAATAGCATCTCGTGAGACCATCAAACCCACATTGCGCATCTACGAGCCTCTACTAGAGTTCTAAGTATAAGGACGGGACAAGACCCCGTCATGCCCAAAAATACATAAACATGAATATACACAAAAGAATCGTCATAAGCACCTCCGAACAAAGGAGTGCTTTCAATCCGCCGACTGCTACTGCTGGTCTGGGTCGAGCTCTCCTCCCTGTCTACCTGTGGGCATGATCACAGCGTCCAAAGAAAATGGACGTCAGTACGGATATTGTACTGAGTATGAGAGGCATAAACAATGAAATAGAGCAATGACATAAAGGAAATATCAATATGGAACATATATATCTAATTGTCATGTATAAAAGAATTAAGCCATGCTGTCTTACTCATACTCGCCATCATACCATGTATGCATAATGTATAAGTTGCCCGCTCATATAAGTGCGGTGTAGTACTGTATAAGCTGCCCGTCCATATCGGATCGGTGTGATAATCATAACATGAGCCTGCGTCCAGGCCTCCCGCGTCTGGGGTATCATCTCATGCCGCCCACTAGTGGTGTCTGCCTATGCCATTTGGCCATGGTGTATCGTATAGCTGCCCGCCTCGGCGGTGACTGCCCGGCCAACTAGGCGCGGTGTTATATCATCAACATACATACTCATCATAATATGCTTATCGTAACATACTTATCATAATACATGCATAAGACTTATGAACAACTTTACTTTTTCGGGGTGACGTAAGGTCGTGATCCCCCGATTTCATTATGGAGAAATTATCGACATCCTGCCTAACCTTGAAGGAACTAACATATAAGGTGAGTGTGAGCAATAAATATCATCATGCCATTTTAGGATCATCACATCATATTTCTTATCTTATGTTGTCATTCATAGATATAGGCTTTTAGCTTTCCGGAATATAGGAATTCAAGAAGAGGAAGGAAATTCATGCTAGAAGATTCATGCCATTAGAAAGAAGGGGCTAGCCTCACATACCTTTGAAGTTTAACTAAGCTATCGTTCGCTTGTTCTCCTTCGATATCGCGTTTCTGCCTTAGATGTTGTAGGAACGAGCCTTGAGTAGCAATACTCTTCTATACCAAAAACCCTATTTCACTTCCTTTGATATTTCTTGGTGTAGATGAACTTTGATAGGTTTCACACTCTTAATTTCATGGATTTGGTGTTGTTGATCTTGATTTTCCTTTGATTCTATTGAATTCTTGTGGATGAAGTGTTTTGGAGTATTCTAGAGAGTTCTTGAATTGTGAAGATGAGAAATGAAATAAAATGAGCTTGGGATCCCTTATACTTAACATAAAAATCTGATTTTTGTGAACAGTAGTCGGGGTGTACAGTGTCCGTAAACCCAGTTTACGGGCTGTATTCTGATTTACGGTCCGTCCTTCATGACCGTATTTAAGCATATCAGAAACAGAAAGGTTTGTTGTTGGTCATGGTGGTTTACGGTCACAGTTTACGGGCCGTATTTCAATTTATGGTCCGTATTCTGAGTCGTATTTTACCATTTCAACATTTGACAAAAAGTTGAAGTTTTGATAGTTGGAAGACGATGGCACTTTACGGGCCGTATTCTGTTTTACGACCACTGGGCCGAAATGCAAATCTGCAACCTTCGCGTTTTCAAAACTCATGGGTAGTCATTCCCTTCTTAGTAAAACATCATACACTCATACTCTTCGTTGGTCTATTCATTGTATGCTCACGGAAAATTTTCCGAGGTGTAACATTCTTCCCCCCTTTTGGGAACATTCGTCCTCGAATGTTAGATCATCGGGGATTCTAGAAAAATTTCGCCAGAGTTTGCTTTATAATATGGCACTACCATCCTGCCACAACAACCCATAATATCACATCACTGCCTCACAGGGCCATAACACAATAGAATTTTTGAGAAATGATGGAAATAGGGGTATTCAAATACTATAATTATTACACTTCATTTAATGCATACATACCTTACATTATTAGCGTTCCACCTTGAATTTCCTTTGAGGATTGGAATAATTGCGGGTACTTAGACTTCATACTCTCTTCCGTTTCCCAAGTCATCTCTTCCCGGTTATTATTCCGCCACAGGACTTTGACTGAAGCTACTTCTTTATTTCGGAGTCTCCGCACTTGCCTGTCTAAAATAGCAATAGGCACCTCTTCATAGGTTAGCCTTTCTGTCACTTGCACATCATCTATCGGGACAATCTTTGTGGAATCTCCAATACACTTGTGGAGCATCGAAACGTGAAAGATTGGATGGACTGATTCAAGCTCCGAAGGCAAATCCAGTTCATAGGCTACATGACCCGCCTTGCGGATAATTTTATAGGGTCCAATGTATCTAGGACTTAGCTTCCCTTTCTTATCAAATCTCATCACCCCTTTCATTGGTGATACTTTCAAAAATACCCAATCACCAACTTGAAATTCCAAGTCTCGTCGGCGATTGTCCGCATAAGACTTTTGGCGACTTTGGGCTGTCAGCAACCGATCTCGGATCACCTTAACTTTTTCCACCGCTTGTTGAATTAATTCAGGGCCTGCTAGTTGTGCTTCTCCTATTTCAAACCACCCGATTGGGGATCTACATTTCTTTCCATATAAAGCTTCATACGGAGCCATTTGAATACTGGAATGATAGCTGTTATTATACGCAAATTCGATTAACGGCAAATGATCGTCCTAACTTCCACCAAAATCCAGCACACATGCTCGTAGCATATCTTCCAAGGTTTGAATAGTGCGCTCAGCTTGTCCATCGGTCTGCGGATGAAATGCCGTGCTGAGCTTGACTTGAGTACCAATACCTTCTTGGAAGGACTTTCAAAACTTGGTTGTAAACTGTGCCCCTCTATCTGTAATAACAGATAATGGAATTCCATGAAGTCGCATAATTTCTTTTAAGTACAACTTAGCATAATCTTCCGCTGAATACGTGGTTCTGACTGGAAGAAAATGAGCAGCTTTTGTGAGCCTGTCCACGATCACCCATATAGAGTAATATTTCCCTCGTGAACGGGGTAATCCCATAATAAAATCCATAGTAATCACTTCCCATTTCCACATAGGGATTTTCATTGTCTGTAATAAGCCCTCTGGCTTCTGATGTTCGGCTTTTACTTGTTGGCAATTTGGACACTGCGCTACAAATACTGCTATGTCCCTCTTCATGCCATCCCACCAATATAGCAATTTGATATCCTGATACATTTTGGTTGCACCTGGATGAATAGAATACCGAGAATAATGTGCTTCCTTTAGAATCCATCGGCGCAATTCTGCCGCATTCGACACATACAGCCTGCCTCGGTATCTAAGAATTCCATCAATAGAAACTTCAAATGGGGACTTCTCTTTTTCATGAGATAGGTCTCTGTAATGGCACAATTGGGAGTCTTCATATTGTCGCTCCTTCACTTCTATGTCCAAGGACGAAGTTGTGGGATTGCTGATACTAATACCCACATTACCTGAATCTATTACACGTACCCTAATACTAGCTAGTTAGCGGAGCTCATGAACCATTTCTTTCTTTTCCGGAGGGACTTCACATAGACTGCCCATTGATCAGCGGCTAAGCGCATCGGCTACTACATTCGCTTTTCCGGGGTGGTACAAAATGTTCACATCAAAATCTTTCAATAGTTCTAACCACCGCCTCTGCCGCAGGTTTAACTCTTTCTGCTTGAAAATGTACTGAAGACTCTTGTGATTCGTATAGATATCAACATGCACACCATACAAATAATGCCTCCATATTTTTAAGGCATGAATAACCGCAGCCAATTCGAGATCATGAGTCGGATAATTCCTTTCATGTTTCCGTAATTGTCTTGAAGCATATGCAATAACTTTACCATGTTGCATCAATACGTACCCTAATCCGACACCGGAAGCGTCACAATACACCACATAGCCATCTGACCCTTCTGGAAGTGTTAAGATCGGAGCTGAGGTCAACCTGTCTTTCAACTCTCGGAAGCTGCGTTCACAGGTATCATTCCACTGAAATTTTGCTGACTTCTGGGTTAGCTTCGTCAATGGGGCCGAAATAGACGAGAAGCCCTCTACGAATCTTCTATAGTATCCTGCCAAACCCAGAAAACTACGAACTTTTGTAGGCGTCGTAGGCCTTGGCCAAATCTTCACAGCTTCAATTTTCCGAGTGTCGACTCGAATGCCAGCATCTGAGATAACATGGCCCAAAAATGTCACAGAATTTAGCCAGAACTCGCACGTTGAAAATTTTGCATACAATTCTCGGGCTCGAAGAATTCCAAGAACAATTCGCAAATAATCTGCATGTTCCGATTCCGTGCGAGAATACACCAGAATATCATCAATAAACACAATCACAAATAGATCCAAGAGAGGCCTGAATACGTTGTTCATCAAATTCATAAACACGGCTGGAGCATTAGTCAACCCAAACGACATCACTCGGAATTCATAGTGACCATATCTTGTTCTGAAGCCCGTCTTGGGAATATCCGCTTCTCTAACTCTCACCTGATGGTAGCCCGATCTCAAATCTATTTTTGAAAACCATTTGGCACCTTGCAATTGATCAAATAAATCATCAATCCTCGGAAAAGGATATTTATTCTTGATCGTCACCTTATTCAATTGCCGGTAATCAATGCACATTCGTAGAGATCCGTCTTTCTTTCTTACAAACAAGACTGGTGCTCCCCACGGTGCTGAACTGGGCCTAATAAACCCCTTTTCGAGCAAATCTTTCAACTGCGCCTTTAGCTCTTTTAATTCCGCCGGAGCCATTCGATAAGGAGGAATAGAAATAGGCTTGGTGTCCGGAAACACATCAATGGCGAAGTCAATCTCTCTCTCTGGAGGAAGACCTGGAAGTTCGTCTGGAAACACATCTGGAAATTCATTCACGACCGGAACTGATTGGAAAGTTGGTGGCTTTGACTCAGTGTCATGAACCCGGGCTAAATGATAAATATAACCCTTGGCTATCATCTTCCTTGCCTTAAGGTAAGAAATAAACCTACCCTTTGGAGATGCTGCATTACCCTTCAATTCAAGCACGGGCTCTCCCGGGAATTGGAATCGAACCACTTTTGTTCGGCAATCAACATTAGCGTAGCACGAGGCCAACCAATTCATACCCATGATTACATCGAAATCCAACATTTCCAACTCAATCAAATCAGTTATGGTCTGACGATCACATATCACAATGACACGATTTTGGTACACTTGCCTTGCTATCACGGGATCACCAACCGGAGTGAGTACCTCCAAAGGTTTAATTGACTCGGGTCTCACCCCAATACAACCAGCAACATATGGAGTAATATAAGAAAGAGTAGAACCGGGATCTATCAATGCGTACACATCACGGGAGAATATAGACAATATACCTGTAACCACATCTGGGGAGAACTCGAGATCTTGCCGTCCGGCTAAAGCATATACACGGGGCTGAGTGGCACCTGAAGTAGATGCTGCCCCTCTGCCTCTACCTTGGCCTGCTGACATTTGGGTAGTCTGTCCTGCCGGGCGTGCTGAGGAAGAACCAGCTGCTGAACCTGTGGGCTGAGCTCCAACTCTACCACTCATTGACGGGCAATCTCTCATCATGTGCCCAACTTGGCCGCAAGTATAGCAAGCGTCCGAACCCTGGCGACACTGTCCGGAATGCAATCTACCGCTCTGGCTGCATCGCGGCACTGAGGGTCTCCTCTGACTATAATCTTCCCTGAACTAGGAATCCGAGGCCCTCAAACTCTGGCCCTGTCCTGAACGGAATGAGCGATCAAATCTCCTACCTGCGAATCGGGGAGGTGCACTCGTCACCGACTGGCCCATGTACCCAGAATATGTCTGTCTTGATCCCCCTCTATAACCACTACCTTCTCCCATAGATCTAGCCTCTTGCCTTGCCTTCTATCACTATCGCGGTCACTTCTTTGTGGTTGTTGTCGCCCCTCTAAATTCTGAGCATGGGCCTGTATTCGGGAAATATCCATCCTGTCTTGCAAGGAAGCCGTCAAACAATCTCTGAATAAATGTGGCCCTAGGCCACTTACAAATCTATGTACCCGATCTCCCATGTCTGCCACAATAGCCGGGGCATATCTAGCGAAAGAATTAAATTGCATGCTATACTCCCGGGCACTCATATTTCCTTGCCCCAGATTTAGAAACCTGTCCGCTCTAGCTTGGCGGACCTCGGGTGGCAAATAGTGACGAATAAATGCATCCACGAATTCCTGCCAAACCAGAGGAGGCGCATTCTCTCCTCTTGATAATACCCAGTTGTTATACCATAAAACAACCACATCCCGGAGTCTATAAGATGCCAACTCCACGGATTCAGTTTCGGAGGCATGGACAATCTTCAATGTCCTCAGCACCTCATCTATGAAACCTTGCGGGTCTTTATCCGGCTTTGACCCGAAGAACTCCGGAGGATTTAGGCTCATGAAATCACGGGCTTTGGTACTTGCTGCCCGATCACTGGAACTCGAATTTTGCCGTTGTGCCTGAGCGGAAACCAATTGCATTAATAAATTAATGGCCTCGGTCATTTGTTGACCCGAAGCGACCGGTGGAGGAATTGGAGCTGGAGATCCTCCTTGTTCTTCCACATTAGGCGGGGTAGAAGAGGTATTAGACAGGGCCTCATTGTGTGATTCGCCTTCTTCTATGTTCATCGGAGGCTCACTTTCTACCCACCTCTTTGTCGTAGTTTTGCCCTTTTGGGCAGCTGTAGCCTTCCCCTTTGGCGGCATTCTGAAATCACAACACACTATTAGGGAGGGTAAAATCTTATACACGTCTCTATCGCACGATATCATGAGAAGAAAGATAGTCATTTTTCCTAAATGCCCTGTAGCCTCTTGTTTATTGATGTGGCGCGCAACACACCATAAACAAGACTTTACAAGACACGGCTCGTAGACACTTCCTAGGACTGAACCGCTCTGATATCACTTTTGTCACGACCCAGCTAGGGGCCATGACGGGTACCCGGGGCTAGCCACCGAGCACCACTCGTGCTACTACTTATATTGCTCATTTAATGGTCTTTTAGAAGTTTTATACTCAAATTGTAGGAAAATCATCTCTTATATGGAAACATGAATACTCTTTAAATGCATTTGCCTCTCGGCCATCAAAATAATATATACATATAATAGCATCTCGTGAGACCATCTAACCCACACTGCGCATCTACGAGCCTCTACTAGAGTTCTAAGTATAAGGACGGGACAAGACCCCGTCATGCCCAAAAATACATAAACATGAATATACACAAAAGAATCGTCATAAGCACCTCCGAACAAAGGAGTGCTTTCAATCCGCCGACTGCTACTGCTGGTCTGGGTCGAGCTCTCCTCCCTGTCTACCTGTGGGCATGATCACAGCGTCCAAAGAAAACGGACGTCAGTACGGATATTGTACTGAGTATGAGAGGCATAAACAATGAAATAGAGCAATGACATAAAGGAAATATCAATATGGAGCATATATATCTAATTGTCATGTATAAAAGAATTAAGCTATGCTGTCTTACTCATACTCGCCATCATACCATGTATGCATAATGTATAAGCTGCCCGCTCATATAAGTGCGGTGTAGTACTGTATAAGCTTCCCGTCCATATCGGATCGGTTTGATAATCATAACATGAGCCTGCGTCCAGGCCTCCCGCGTCTGGGGTATCATCTCATGCCGCCCACTAGTAATGTCTGCCTATGCCATTTGGCCATGGTGTATCGTATAGCTGCCCGCCTCGGCGGTGACTGCCCGGCCAACTAGGCGCGGTGTTATATCATCAACATACATGTTCATCATAATATGCTTATCGTAACATACTTATCATAATACATGCATAAGGCTTATGAACAACTTTACTTTTTCGGGGTGACGTAAGGTCGTGATCCCCCGATTTCATTATGGAGAAATTATCGACATCCTGCCTCTCCTTGAAGGAACTAACATATAAGGTGAGTGTGAACAATAAATATCATCATGCCATTTTAGGATCATCATATCATATTTCTTATCTTATGTTGTCATTCAGAGATATAGGCTTTTAGCTTTCCGGAATATAGGAACTCAAGAAGAGGAATGAAATTCATGCTAGAAGATTCATGCCATTAGAAAGAAGGGGCTAGCCTCACATACCTTTGAAGTTTAACTAAGCTATCGTTCGCTTGTTCTCCTTCGATATCACGTTTCTGCCTTAGATGTTGTAGGAACGAACCTTGAGTAGCAATACTCTTCTATACCAAAAACCCTATTGCACTTCCTTTGATATTTCTTGGTGTAGATGAACTTTGATAAGTTTCACAGTCTTGATTTCATGGATTTGGTGTTGTTGATCTTGATTTTCCTTTGATTCTATTGAATTCTTGTGGATGAAGTGTTTTGGAGTATTCTAGAGAGTTCTTGAATTGTGAATGTCACGACCCAACCTCGTAGGCCGTGACTAGTGCCCGACATGGACACGCGTACATACATGCTAACCAAATTTCACTTGTGCCTACATATTATGAATCTCGTGCGTCCCAGATTATAAACATATCATTTAAACCATTGTTTATATAATAAAACATAGATCGAACATATTAACGTAGCGTAGGGGTAAACCGAGCACAAACCAAGCAAACATCACGGACCAAACACGACCCATGACCCACATACATGTCTACAGGCCTCTAATATAGACAACAGAATCATATGACGTGACAGGGCCCCGCCGTACCCAAAAATAACCATAAGCACGAAACCATATACAACAAAGAGTTTTGTACCAAAAGTATGGGCTCCGGATCAAAGGAGCACTCCAAACAGCAGACTGTGTACCCTAGGCGGGCGGATCACCACAATAAGCGTCTGTACCTGCGGGCATGAAACGCAGCCCCCGAAGAAAGGGGGTCAGTACGGAATATGTACTGAGTATGTAAAGCATAGAACACAAAAGAAATCAGAACTATAATCGAAACAAGCGGTAATAGAATAAGTACATGGTCCAGAGTATCAAAATCACTCACTTCCCAGGCCCAGGTCATACAGATCAAACGTACAGGGTTTCCAGACGCAACTTATGCCTACCTAGCTCATGTGTCAGCCGGAATGTATGACATACAGAATACTCAGATGACGTCATATATAAAAAGGAATACGGGACTTACCGGGTACTCAGATGATATAGTATACCGGTTGGAATACAGGACGTACATAGTATCAGAACTTACTTTCCAGACGCAGATCACACATAGTGCACATTATAGTCATATGCCATATCAGAACGCCGTAGCGTATCGGATCAAACGCTGTAACCTGGGAATCATATGATGTTTACAAGAAGTGTGCCACCTCAAGCTCAGCCCAGTACAGTGGTCACACCATACATAAACGTATTGTATCAGGCGGCGTATAGCCGGAGTATATCATATCAGATCATATCATATCATATCAGAACACGCGTCTACAAGGGGTATGCCACCTCGAGCTCGGCCCAGTACAGTGGTCATCCCATGCAGAAACTGCCCGTTTTTCCCGCTCGAGCTCTGCCCAGTACACGGGTCACGGATCAGTCTCGGGAGCTCGAGCTCTGCCCAGTACACTCCCAACGCGTCCGCCTGGTATCAGATTATGTAGCGCAGACCACCCCTCACGGTTTTATTTCAGAACATTGTAGACAACATAGGGGAACAGCGCACGATAACATATCCTGGCCTGGCTCAGTGAATAGACATGCTAAGGCTCGCACGAGCAGAGTAGTGAGAAACCAGATGCACATGGAAACCAAGACTCGACAGACAAGCGTCCTTACCGATACCTGGAGGCTCGGAACAGATTTCAGGTCAATCCAACGTAGTATGAGAAAGTTACGAGCGTTTGAAGTACAGAACGCTTCGTAAGCGTTTCAGAAGCCTTTTTCGGAGAATCAGAGTCATAGTCATACCAGGCACCTTCAAATGTCCTTACGAATCAGATCAAACAGAGAATTTGGAACCATATGTACATACAGAAAGATCATGAGCGTTTTTGGTACCGGAACCTCTTCGGGCACTTCTAAGCAATCCGATGTCGTATACGAAAGTTGGAGACGCTAAAGCTTACAGAAAACATTCATATTGGATACTCACATCAGAGTACTTGTATCAGAATACTCATAGTAGAATACTTACATCAAAAATCTTGTTTCAGAATGCTTATGTCGAATACTTATTTCAGAAGACTCATATCATAATACTTTATCCGGATACTTATATCAAAATACTTACATCAGATTACTTATATCAAAATATTTATATCGGAATACTTATATCAAAATACTTCTAGCGGAGTACTTGTATCGGAACACCTATGCCCGGATACTCATGTCAACAAAAGGGCATACGGTCGAATTGTCATAGTGCGCGTGATCAATAACCGGCTCGGGAACCGGTGAACGATATCGTAATAAAGGGGCACGAGCAGAGTCATGAGCGACTAATACAATTTATAAATCAAAATAGTTATAAAACTTGATATAATCATATATCAGCCCATTAGTCAAACTAGTTCGAACAATTGGTCAATACAGGATTTATTTCACGAAATTACTTTCAAAGTTACATTTATAGTTCGAAATGTAATTTAGAACGTCAGGGACAGTCAAGACATTATTCTATGATAGCCAAAGTCATAAACAATAGTCTTTTTCCGACACTATACAAAAAAATACGCCTATTAGAACAAACAAAGGAGTCTCGGGATTAGTGGGCCCACCTCGGGTTAAGTCGAGGTGGCGGACCTGAATCACAAGTATTAGGATCTATGTAATCATCAATGGAAGTTTCGAAGCGATTCTATTACATTTACAAAAGTTTCGGACGTTTGATCATTTTCCAACAAAATGTGAAGTTTTATAATTCAATTGGATTGAATGAATAGTACTCAAATTCAAATTCGAATTTTCCATGAACGGAATTATCCCCGAGGCTCAAGTATTGACCTAGTATACTTAGGACATGCCAAAAGAAGGAATGGGTTAGCTTTACATACCTTACGTGCGTCTTTCGCTCGCTTAAACTCGATTCCCGTTTCACCCAGAATCTACAAATGGTCACATTTACCAATTGGAAGTTATGGATTCTAAGGATTCATCTTAAAGTCACAGTTGTCTACCGAAATTTCGGCAGCACCTCCCCTATAAATATAGCACCCCCGAGAATCATCTCGGCTCAAATAGCAGCAACAACAACCCAACAATATCAACAATGTCAACAATCATCACAATATAGCACAATATAAGGCAACTAGTTCTACTTTCCGACATAATGCAATAACGTTCATTCCGACTTCACACTTCCAAACTAGGCTCAATATTTTCATATTCATCATTAATCAAGATCATCACCATATAGTTTAGAAGCATTTCATATCGTTTCCACAAAATATTCATACGATATACAAAATATACAACTTTACACCAAAGTCATAATTCATTCAAAACTTCTAACCTTTGACATACATATTCATAACATGTTCCCATCTTCCAAGTTCATCAATAATCATCATAATTTGCACCCTAACAACTTCATTTTTCATAATGTCGTAAGATCATACCTAAAGGGCATAAGCTTCTACATTCCATTTCAATGCAAACTTATATCATATTATCTTCATTTACATTGCAAGCATCACCACAACACAACTAACATGTTAAACAAAATTAATCCATTCCCATTTCAATACCTATACCACACGGCCATATTCCATTTTTCCAACTTCCATCCCATTCATTCAACTTTCCTTTCCAATATACATTCCATCCTACACACAACTAGAATACAACATAAATTTCAACTCATTTCACTTACACATTGACACACACACACGGCCAAACTCTATATTCCATACCCACTTTGCAAACTTCAATTTTTCCATACAATCAACTCATTCCCATATACTACAACACAAACAAGACTTCATACCACAAATAAAAGGGATGAATTCTTACCTTTTTCCCTAGTCTTCTTCACTTGAATATGTGATCAAATTGAGGAATTAAGTGCTCCACCCTCCAAAACAACTACACCAAGTTGTAGAGGGACCTTGAATTAGTAGAAATACTAAAAGAAAATATTTTTTGGAATCAAAATTGGAGGTCTCAATTCTCCATGGTCATGGCCGAAACACCTTGTGTTTCTTGCTCTCTATTTTCTTTCCTACTTTCTTGAACATTCTAAGTGATAAAATGAACTAATACATGGGCCATATCTATTTTTATTTCTTGAATTAAAATTTCAATGGGCCTTGGGCCATTTGGCCATATGGCCGGCCACTTGTGGTCTTGGGCCTTAATTTTTCTCAAATTTTTTGTGAGCCCAAATTGTTAGAAATCTCGTTTTGAAATTCCCGAAACTAATTTTCAAAATTTCAATTTTTGCCCTTGGCCTTCCCCGATGTCTCCGCGTCAACACTTTTCATAAACAACAACATATATGTCAAATGAAATCAAAATGTGGCTTTATTCTTTCCAAGTCACAATTATTCCAAATTTTCCGAACACGCGAAAACACGGGATATAACAGTGAAGATGAGAAATGAAATAAAATGAGCTTGGGATCCCTTATAATTAACTTAAAAATCTGATTTTTGTGAACAGTAGTCGGGGTGTACAGTGTCCGTAAACCCAGTTTACGGGCCGTATTCTGGTTTACGGTCTGTCCTTCATGACCGTATTTAATCATATTAGAAACAGAAAGGTTTGCTGTTGGTCATGGTGGTTTACGGTCACAGTTTACGGGTTGTATTTCAATCTACGGTCCGTATTCTGAGTCATATTTTACCATTTCAACATTTGACAAAAAGTTAAAGTTTTGATAGTTGGAAGACGATGGCACTTTACGGGTCGTATTCTGTTTTACGACCACTGGGCCGAAATACAAATCTGCAACCTTCGCGTTTTCAAAACTCTTGGATAGTCATTCCCTTCTTAGTAAAACATCATACACTCATACTCTTCGTTGGTCTATTCATTGTATGCTCATGGAAAATTTTCCGAGGTGTAACAATTAAAATGGTCCTAAATCATGAAATGCAACAGATAACTAGGTTGTTGCAACATGACCAAGTTTATTCTATATATATGTCTTAAGGCTTACCTCTTCCAAAGGAGGGTTAAAAAGATCAACACTCAATCTTGTGTTGCTCTTTACAGTCAGCCATCTAAGCATTCTTGGAAAAGACACTTCTGAAGGGTAGTCCTTCACTTGTTGTCGGAGGTGAGGAATGGCTTCAAATTCCCAAGCCTAGAAAACGAGATACCACCAAAATTAGAATGATGATATAAATACAAAAAGTACAAGAAATTGACATTGCAAATGCTTTACCATGAAAGCCCAAGGGAAGCCATATAAATTGACTGTCTTCACTGTTGGCTTAAGCTCTTTCGATAAATAGTCAACAGTCAACTTGAAGCTTTCTCGGCCCCATCCATGGTTGTTGAATGCCTCATAGTCCTCCGCAAGTTTAAGCAAACCAAGTGGTATGTTCAGACTTGTATCTTTTGCCATAAGAACACAGTGCACAAACCAAACTAAGCACAAGGACTGCTTATGCTTTTTTGACATGGTTTTGGACTGCAAATCTACAAGCAGCTTATCTCCTTTGTAGCTTTTCCAATTAACTCCACCAAACCAGTTTCATTCTTATCTTTTCAACCCTTTCCTACTTTCTTGGCTTCTTTGGCTGTCTTGGTAGTCCGGGCTGGCTTATTCAATACAACAGTAGGAAGCTCACAAGGATGACATCTAAGGCCAGTAATTATGGCAAACTCTTTCAAGCCAAAGCACACTGGCATGCCACAGTAATTAATCCAAAGCTCAACCTTTGCATCCAAAAGAATTCTACGCTTCATAAGCCCATATACCATTTTCATTTGAAACCGTGCACCGGTCTCTTCAGGCAGATCCAAATACACCCCTAAACAGCTTTTCCTAAATAAATCCTCCAAGCCCTGCTTTTTAAGAATTAGCCTAAACATATCAAAGTTCTTGCCCATGCCTGATTTGACCGTAAGATCAACGGTCAAATCATTATTTTCATTCAATGGCATCCTCACGGCATACTTGTCAATACTGAAAACCTTGACGACCTCAGCAATGGAAGGTCTGTTATGATCTATGTCCAATCTACTAGAAGATTCTGCAATTAAATTGGCATTCACACTATTTCTCTTCTTTGTTCTTAATTCAGTTATGAACGTCGACAATTGAACTGTATTTTTGGAAGCACTGCCCTTTTCATCATCTTCATCCAATCCATCTACTCCATCAGCAGTTTCTTCAGCTTCTAATTCTTCTTCACTTTGTTCATTTGTATCTACTGCTTCTTGGCTCTGTACTTCCTCTCTTTCTGAGGATTGATTATCAGTTTGGCTGTCTCTGTCCTCTATATTTGCTGATTCAACAATAGATTTTGCTAAATCAGCAAGATTCTCTAATGATGATTGCACTCTAGCTTTTTTATTATCTCTACGACCCTCAGTTGATTTCTCAACTTTTCTTTTGGCTGGAGACATTTTATCTACACACAGGAGAAAAAAAAAAAAGCTTCAACTGATTAGTGCATCATTCAAAGTAAACTGATAATAACAAGTGCAGCATTTGATCAAACAAAATACAACAAGTAACAGAATTCCCCAACAACTGAAGAATTTGTTGCAACAAATGATGTAACTGTTGCAACAAGTGAATAGGTTATTGCAACAGATTCTTCAGTTGTTGAATAAGTGATTAAGGTGTTGTATATCTTCTACAAACACAACCAAATAACTAAAGCAATGTCCAACTGATTTATAGTTGTTGCAACATATTGTATAGTTGTTACAACAAGTTTATAACTTGTTGCAACAACTATAAATCTGTTGGACATCTTCTACAAACAGAACCAAAGAACTGAAGCTAAGTCCAACAGATTTGTAGTTGTTGCAACATATGGTATACTTGTTGCAACAAGTGTATAACTTGTTGCAACAACTATAAATTTGTTGGACATCTTCTACAAACACAACCAAATAACTGAAGCAATGTCCAACTGATTTATAGTTGTTGCAACAAGTTATACACTTGTTGCAACAAGTATACCATATGTTGGACATCTTCTACAAACAGAACCAAAGGACTGAAGCTAAGTCCAACAGATTTGTAGTTGTTGCAACATATGGTATACTTGTTGCAACAAGTGTATAACTTGTTGCAACAACTATAAATCTGTTGGACATCATCTACAAACAGAACCAAAGACTGAAGCCAAGTCCAACAGATTTGTAGTTGTTACAACATATTGTATACTTGTTGAAACAAGTGTATAACTTGTTGCAACAACTAAAAATATGTTGGATATCTTCTACAAAACAGAACCAAAAAACTGAAGCTATGTCCAACACATTTGTAGTTGTTGCCACATATTGTATACTTGTTGCAACAAGTGTATAACTTGTTGCAATAACTAAAAATCTGTTGGATATCTTCTACAAACAGAACCAAAAAACTGAAGCTATGTCCAACAGATTTGTAGTTGTTGTAACATATTATCTACTTGTTGGCACAAGTGTAGAAATTGTTGCAACAACTAAAAATTTGTTGGACATAGCTTCTATAAACAGAACCACATAAATACTAGGACAAGAACAAAAAAACCATCTATTGGATATCCACTCCTAAACCCTGAACCATACCAGGACAACAGCAGAAAAAAACTATTTATTTCACTACAAACACACAACAACAACAACAACAACAACAACAACAACAACAACAACAACAACAACAAAAACAGCAATAACAACAATAACAACAACAAGATGGATTTTATCCAAGCTTTTCCTAAACACTTAACCAAACCAAAACAACAAGCATCTACTTCCAAGACAACAGCCAAATCGTCAACTACAGACACACAATCACACAAGTTAAACAAAATACACCAAATGTATGTGCAATAATTGTTTATCCTTTCTTTTCCTAAACCATACCATAACAGGACAACACCAACACCAACATCAACATCAACATCAACACCAACACCAACACCAACAACAGTATTTCACTACAAATACACTAAATAGAGGTTTTTAAAGCAAGCAACCTCAGCAACTGTCTGCAACTGTCAAACAAGTGCTGAAGTTGCTGCAGCAACTTACTCATCTGTTCGAAAAAGTCAACAAGATTGCAAGCCATTTTTTTGAAATCTTAAGGAGAACAAGAACAAAAACATCACAAAAAATCATAATTTGAGAACAATGTACGCTATTTACAAACGCAAAAACCCCAACAAGTCAAACAAATACCCTAAATAAGGGTTTCTTGAACAAGGAACAACAAAATAAACAACATTGAAGACAAACCCATGTTCTTCTTCTTCTTTTTCTACAACCAAAATCATCAATTTCTACCAAATAACTTTTGGAACAAGTGAAACAAAAACTTTACCTTGATAAAAAAAAGAAGCAGCAGCAGCGGCACCTATAGACTGTTACATCCGGTATTTTTGCATATTCAAAAAATTCGAAACAATTTGGCTTGTAATGGACAAGGCCACATTTGGACCTTGCTTGGTACGAATGTGTCGGTTATGAATACATTGGTGTGGAATTACGAAAGGAGGCCAAGGGCAAAGTTGGAATTTTGGAAACTTGTGCCATGAATTACAAAAAATTAGCCAAGTGGACTCAAAAAAAAAAATAAGAGAAACAAGGCCCAACAAGGGAGCCCAACCGGCCATGGTGTGTGAAAATGGCCCAAGTCCATAATTTAATTATGTGATATTATATATATGCATCCCTATCCGTAGAACCTTCAAGAAAAATAAAGCAAAGCAAGAACAAAAAAAAAGAGGAGAGGGTTCGGGTGAGAGAGAAAGAGAGGAAAAAAAAAAAATTCTTGGAGCTTAATCCTTGGTCCAAAAATTCATTTCTTGTGAAATTATTACCAAGTGCAAGACCCTCTACAAGATGGTGTAAGTATTTTGGCAAGAAAGTGATTTTGTAGCAAGTGGAAAACTTGAAGAAAAGGTGAGAAACAATTCATTTTCTTATGTTATTAAGTTTGGTTTATGTTGTAATATGTAGAATTGAGTAGAGTGTATGGAAATATGGAAGTTTGTAAAGTAGGTATGTTGTTTGAAAGTTGGCCGTGTGTATGCATGAATTGCATGTCCATAATGACTTGAATTTTTGTTGAAATCTAGTGTAGTTATGGTAGAAATTGTATTAGAAATGAAAGTGGAATGAATTAGTGAAAGTTGGAGAATATAGTATGTGGCCGTGTGGTGTGTGTGGATGATGGAGTGTGAATTTAATTTTGTTAGTACGTTAAGTGTGTTATGGTGAAATGAATGGAAAGATAATAATCTTTATTGTCATGGAAAAATGGTTATTAAGTTGTTGTAGGAAAACATGCAACTTTGTTATGGTTTATGTAAAAATGGAAATGAAAGTATCAAGAGGCAAATTATGATTAATGTTGATGAATTTGGAAGATGGAAATGTAATATGAACTTGTAAGTTGAAGGTTAGGAGAATTGGATAAATTGTGGTTTTGATGGAAAGTTTGTATGTTTGTATATCTTATGTATATCTTGTGAGAATGGTATGGTATGCCTCCGCATCGTGTTATAATGACCTTGATGGGTGATGAATATCAAAATAATAAGTTTGGTTTGGAAATGTAAGGTTGAAACGAAAGATGTTTCGTTATGCCGAAAAGATGGCTAGTGATGCCATATTGTGTGTTGTAATGCATGTTGTTGTTATTGATGTGGTTTCTGGGTTGTTGTGTTGATGAACCAAGCCGTGCTAAGTCTCGGGGATGTTATATATATAGGGAAAATGCTGCCGAAATTTCGGTAGGCAAGTATGTATTAAGTTTGGAGTCTTAAAGTTTGAAATTAACAATTGGTAAACTTGACCATTTCTAGATTTTGGACGAAATTGGAATTGAAGCCAAGCGAGCGTAAGGCGCAATCGAGGTATGTAAAGCCTTCCCCTTTATTCTTAGGCATGTTCTGGATGTAATAGGCTCGGCCGTGAGCCTTAAGTACGACTCCGTTCCTCGGAATTCGAGATGGAAATCCGCTCCAATTCCTTCAGTACAATTGAAACCATTTCCTTACAAATTGCCTTTAAAGTGAATTTTTGTACGAAACTTCCCTAAACGGAGTCGGAACACTTCCAAATGATTATGGATGACCTCATAAGGTCTATTATCGGTAATTCACTTATGTCGCCTCGAGTTGGTCCGAGGCGGGCCCACAAGGCCCGATATCTTCTGCATAACCTTAATTACTCCAGTTTTGTCCGATTTTTTTTTTTCAGAAAACCTTTGGATTATTACTTTGATCATGATATGAATATTTTTATGCAAATCTTACAAAATGACCTCTGGACATTGAAGAATCTGATTCTGATAATAATCTGTCGTGCCTTCCCAAGTAGGATATAGGCGCGTATTATGCATACTATCTGGATACTCTGATTTGACTCGCCGTTTGGCACCCTTCAGTCTGATTGAGTCTGTATGTATGTGGTTTCTCATTAATCTGTTCGTGGCTGTCTCAATGCATTCCTTCACTGCGTCCCGGGCCAGGTTCTGTTATCGTGCACATTCCTCTGCATTGTTCACCGCGTCCCTCGGCGTGCGGGTCGGGATCTGTTATATCTGTATGATTATGATATGATGATCTGTGTATGGGGATGGCGGCCAGGATGGCATATGATATGATCTGATTCTGTCTGTCCACCGCGTCCCGTACAAAGAGGGCCGGGTTCTGTTACCGCGCCCCCAGACAGGGCCGGGATCTATATGTATGTATGCATGTGCCATCAGCAATTATATAAGCACATGCTTCGGTATGATTTTGTATGACTCTGTATGATTCTGTATGACTCTATACTACTCTGCATGCATAAATCTGTCTGGCATACTTCTGTCTGTCCGTCTGAATTACGACTATGTTTGTATGTCCGTATGGATTCTGATTCTGTCCGTCCGTCTGGACCATGATTCTGTCTGTCTGTCTGGATTATGACTCTGACCGGTACACTTCCGTCTGTCCGTTCGGCTTATGATTCTGCCTATTATATTTCTGTGTTGTTGGTCCAGATTATGATTATGTCTGTTATGTTTCTGCTTTACATACTCGGTACATTTTTCGTACTGACCCCCGTTCTTCGGGGGCTGCGCTACATGCCCGCAGGTACAGACGCACCAGGTGATACGCCGCCAGTGTAGGGTTCTGATTCTGCTGTTTTGAAGAGCTCCCTTGATCCGGAGCGTATACTTTTGGTATATATCTTCTGTCATCTGTAGACTCTGTATGTATGGTATTTTGGGGTGCGGCGGGGCCCTGTCCCGTCATCTGATTTTGTATGTCTGTAGAGGCCTATAGATAGATATGTGGGTTACGGGTTTCATCTGTTTAGGTAAGTACGAACGAATTTGTGACTCCGTCTGTATGTTAGCCTCATCGGCTTGTCTGTAAATTTCTGTATGTTCAGGTATGTATATGCTCGCGCGCGCCGCCTCTGTATCGGCCTGATTCTGTACACATCCGTTTTAAAGAAAAAAAAAACAAAACAAAAATTTGTATGGTACGAAAATCTGTTAAATAGGTACGTATGGGTATCCTATTAGGATACCAGTCGCGGCCCACGGGGTTGGGTCGTGACATAGACGAAGGTGAAGAAGAAGATGACAAGAAAAAAGAAGAGATGAGAGACGTCCAAGTGAAGGAGATTAACTGTTTGCTTGGGAGTTTTGATTTTGAAATATGGAAGAAGTGCGAGGGAGTTGTGGAGAGGAACGGTTTGGGAAGTTTTGAATATTGAGTGGGTGTTTTAGTATAATGGGTGGGTGTTTTGGGTTTTTTTGTAGTTTGTAAAAGATTAAGAAGTTTTAAAAATTACATTTTGGACCCCAATCTTCTTAATCCCAAATTTAATTGGGTTTTGATGTGGGGTGGGCCCTACACGTCACCTTTAGTAATTTCAAGACTTTTTAGTCACCTAGAGTTAATTCTTCCAAGAGAAAAAGCTATTTTGAAAAGTTCAAAGAGAGCCCCAAAATTTTTAAAAATATAAAGAGGCTCCGGATGTTGCTAATCCTAGCACTAGCATTTCTGGGGCGAAAAAATAAAAGGAAAAAGAAAATGGGATCTTGATCCTTCATTAAAGACTTGAGGGGCCCTGCACGCTAAATTCTAATACAAAGGGTATTAAAGTGACATGAAAAAGAAAAGAAGAAAAGGGCAAACAGAGATCTTCGGTTAAAATTTGATCAGCATATCCATTGCCATACATCCCAGTGGGGTGTATTTGGTACGGTATAGTACAGTATTTGAAATTTCGGTACGGTAATTTCGGATTTCGATTTCTAAAAATACTATACCATTATCATATCAAATTAATTTGGTATCTTGAAGTTTAGTATTTTATGATACGGTAAATCGGTAACCATAGTTTGTTCGACTTCGACTTACATATAATCATGTACATATAATCATATCATAGAGAATTATAACTTCGTCTATCCAAGAAACGTCTCAATTATATCATACTAACACCTCACACGTAAAATTCAAAAGATAGTACAAGCAATCCCTTTCGTAAATCAATTACACAAAAAAAGACTTCCAATAAAAAAATAGTCAAAGTTTCAACGTCTAAACAATTAATTTTGTACTAATACTAATTTATCTATTTCTTCATATTATAGTAATATATATGAATTGTATATGTAATTATATACTTCAGTATGATATTCGATATTTTGGTACTTTCTTTATAAATACCGAATATCATACCGAATACGAAAAAAAATTAAAATGCATACCAATTACCATAATACTAAAACAGCGGTATAAGAAATTTCAATTTCGATATGGTAATCAATATCTACCGTAACATGCTCACCGCTATCACACAACTCACCAGCCACATTTTGCTTTTCAATTTCCCATGAATCTTGATATGAGACCACTTCCTATTAAAATGCAATTAGATTTTTTTTATTTTTTTTTTACTGTTTAAACGGGTAAGTAATAACGATGTCAGGAAAAAGAACAGCACAAAAAGGTACTTTTATTACAACCAGTAACAAAAAACAAAAGTGATGTTAACCCTAACAAAACAAAGATTTTATGTAATGTAACAACGTAACAGCATCTTCAAGTACTTCCAATTTACACCAAAAACACATCATAAGAATGCAGTTCAGACATGACCTTCAAGATTGGGCTTCTATAATCCTCAAAACATCTTATGTTTCCTTTCCTTCCATATACGCCACCAAATAGCCGCTGGTGTGATGTTCCAAGTCATCTTCAAATGTTTTGTCAGCCCTTTCTTGTTCCGGCAAAGGAGGAGTTCTTCTACTGTTGATCTTGGCATAGCCCATTTTCTTACCACCAAATTCAGAAACATCTGTCAAACTTGTGAAGTGATATGGCAATGTATAAAGAATTGATTTCCCATAGGGATGCAATCTATTTACCAGGTGTATGCCCCTCTTCTGTAAACTCCTGTCAGAAAAGCTTTCTCGGCAACCAACCATACTAAGGCCTCACTGACTGAGCACCAGCCACCAAGTGAGGGCTCTTGTGCTACAAAACAGGCATACTATAGATTAAATAACAAGCGGTTACATCAGCACTCTCTCCGAACAACAAACGAGAACATAATTATTATTAAGTAATGTGCAAGCTCTTTCAATGAAACGTCTATTTTTTGTTCAGGCACCCCACTTTATTGAGGTGTACGAGCACAAGATAACAAGTGAAGAACCCGTTGAGAAAGACTAGAAAGAGGAGAAAGATCTCACAAAATGTTGTTATTCATTACCACTGATTCATTTCTCGATAGCTAATTTCTCTTTTTTTGAGATTAGCAACTGTATTCATCAGCATAAAATTCTATGCTGGAACCAAATTTACGTAAGAAACCAGTAAGTCTTACTGTCCTTTCCTACTTACAAGAACTCCAAAATCTGTAACAGAGATTCTGATTCTACTACAAAAAATTATTTGCACCAGAAATGATAAGATAAAATACATTGAAGCTAATCTTCTGTAAAGAGTTATATTTGTCCTCAAAACACCTAGCATTCCTTTCTCTACATACCTTTCTTATATACTATACACAAATTTCGATTTTCGGATAACACTCCACCAGATGCATGTAATGACCTTCCCCCATTTCCTGCTTCTTACATTCCTCCTTTCATTGTTCCAGCAGCTTAGCAAATCCCAAGTACTCCTTGGCATCAACGTTGCACTTCCCCAGAGTCGAGTAACAGTTGCCATAATTGATCAGTTACTTTACAATGCAAAAACAAATGACTACATCTTCCTGGGCTCCATTGGAAAGAGAACACCTGGAGCTCATTTGCCAGCCTCTTCTTTGCAGAATTCTCATGAGTAAAGGCATGCTTTATTTGGCTACTAGCCAAGCAAAACAGGTCACTTTGAAAGGAGTAATAACCTTCCAAATCTGTTTCCAAGGTCACCCCTCCTGTTGGTATCCTCCATTTCTTAGCCATTTGATTGCTAATTTCCGAAAGATAGAAAAAAACTCATCATATTTCATTGAGAATAACTAGTGCAAGGAAAATAGTCATCAAACAGAAAAGGGAAGTATTGAAAGCCTAAAGTGGATTAAAACAACTTGAACCTCATATGCTGAGTGAACAACTTCAAACATGGCACAACCGAATTATTGATTTAATTTGGGAAAAAAGCACCAGTGTGTTCCCAAAACTGACATGACATACTTGAACCAAGATTAACAGAAATTTAGGGTCATCTTCTAGAACTTGAAGATACTCACATATCCCACCTACTGTGAAGAAAATTAGATGAGTTAAAAAAAGTGAAAGAAACGGGCATATCTAAACAGGATAACTAATACAAGCCCTGTGACTTGCGTATTATTCCAAACATGCCTCTCATTCTCCAGTCAATAAGAAAACATAGTCAGTAAAGAAGGTTATAGAATATAGAACAAGTTAGGTTTAGGTTAATTTGCTACTCCGTTGCAATTTATGTGTCTTACTTTCCTTTTTAGTTTGTTTAAAAAAGAATGCCTCATTCTATATTTTAACTCCTTAGTTCCAATATCTCACATGGCATATTTAAGACCACAAGATTCAAAGGACATTTTGGTATATTCCACACATCATTAGTTTAAGACCACATGATTCAAAAGTCTCCGTTACTTTCTTAAATTTTGTGCGCAATCAAACTAAGACGCATAAAATTAAACGGAGTAAGTAATAGATATTATTTGATCAGGTATATAGGTGCAAATAAGAAAAAAGGTAAAGTCAGGAAGAAAGAGTCTCGCCTGTTCTTTTAACTGAGTGTTTGATCCGTCAGATAAGGTGAACGTAGAAGGTAGGATAAGAATTAAGGACAAAAAAGAGGTATGTTACCAGGATCTGATTCAAGGATTGGTATCCCAAAGGATCCAGTCCAAAGATGAAGATTGTGTTAGAAGCGAACAATTACAGGTTAGACGATGCAAGCAACAAGATAAGGATGATCACTATTACCTTGTTTGATACTGAAGATAATCATCATTATCATGGTAACAAATTGAGGCGTATGATCCTTCAAATCAGGTAAAGGAAGGATACACCACTGGTCTGATCCATGTTGCCGGTATGATGCAGACATCCGTTGCTATGTGGAGGTTTGCCATGAAAAGACCAATAAGAATCCACTTGTATATCTTTCCTTATCACAGTAGGTGCAATTCTTCACACTCTTTACCTTTCTTTTGTTAAAGTTGCTACTGATTGTTTGGCCGCCATAACAAATGTTCCCAAAGCTATTACCTCATGTGTAATTGAGGAGATGTGCAAGATTCTAGCAAAGATTCTTCGGACACTTGTAGTTATTTTGGCCTCAAACTGAATTAAGATCCAATTGTAATTATTTTGGCCTCAAACTGAATTAAGATCCAATCTTAATCCAACCAATGCCAGAAGCAAAAAATTTGTCCCACTGCTGCTTGGGCACTCAAAAGAAAGTTGACTTCTTCCTTCAGAGTTTTGACCTAACCCAAATAGCATGCCATGTACAGAATCTGTTGGATGTCATTGCTTAATAATGCTCAAGCTTTGGCCCAGATATTACAACAAGTTCTGCAAGATTGGGGAAGGTTGATCAGCTTATGGCCATGGAGATTCCATAATAGAATGCCAGATGTGTATTTTCTTTAATCCTTGCTGCTCAATCGAGGATTGCAATATCTGAGAACTTTAGACTAAATGATCCCATTATACTTCATCAACAAACCATACTAGCACCAACACCGCCCAAGGAACATAATTTCCACCACCTGGAACTTAACATTAGTAAGTACTAGACAAGGGAATTGAGGGGAAAAGAGATGCTCTAATAATTGAATTTTCAGACTTTTCCCTTCTCATTTTTTCTTTTGGCAGTGATAAAAAGCATTCAAACAAACGAAAAGAAAGAAGATAATTTATCCAGTGACTTCACCGTGCTCTTCAGAGAAGACTCTAAAGCGATCAAACGTAGAACAAGAAAATAACAACAAAAGTGAAACAGCAGGGATTTAGAGAGACATCAGAGATTGAAAGAGACAGAAGGTGGTCCAAACCAATACCAAGGACGCCAAGAACTCTTGAGATCCCAGAGCAAGGAGTAAGTTAGGATGGATCAGGATGTTCAGCAAATCTTGAATAAGTATATGTCGACGAGAAGAGATCATCACAGATGATGTCACACATGGACGCATGCTCGCCAATGATAAGGGAGCGGACCTGTCTGTGAAGCCAATAAAGGGCTTTGGGTGATGTTGTCGCCACGAGGTGATAGAAAGAATCACATGATACCCTATCGTGATAGAAGCAACAATAGGATAGGAGTGCACAGGTTGGCAACTGGACTCTGCTCTGACTAGAGAGCTGTGCTTCAGACTGAACCGAGAGCTTTCCATCCTCTGCACTGGCAAGCTGAGGCAAAGAGTCCTCGGTTACCTATGAGTTGCAACTTTCTCATCAAATTTCCTTCTTCATAGAGCACAAAAACGAGCGAAAAATAAACCAACCGAGGCAGTACGAACCAAATGAGAACGTGAGGAACAGGAGTACCTTCAGCGCTACTCAATCAACAACTCAACCAGCAAAACCAACTCTAACGGCTACATTTCAGAGTCAGCAGTCATACAGAAATCCTAGTTGGCATCTCCAGTGCCTCACCTCTTTGTCAGCCCGGTGCAGGTATGCAGGATCTGATGGCTTTCTTTCTCTTAATCTTGAGTTATTCTTACTGGAACTCTCCGGCCATTTACGGGGAATAAATTTGAGAAGAAACGGGAAAAGGAGAATAAAGATTCAGCTGTTGAGAAGCCAGAACAAGTTATAATAAAGGAGTGGCCTTCTGAGGTCCGACAAAAATGCAGCAACTAATATGAACATCACATCCCTTCAGAAAGTTAGGAATTTGACCAGCGACTCTACGGGACCATTTTGAAACTCAATTTAGACAAAAGACCTCTTAGAAACAAAGTTAACAAATACAGATCAGAAAGTATGGCTCTTTAGGAATTTGACCAGCGACTACATGGGACCATTTTGAAACTCTATTTAGACAAAAGACCTCTTAGAAACAAAGTTAACAAATACAGATCAGAAAATATCGCTTTCAATTTGCTGGTATCACAAGGTACAATATATTCTAAGAAAGCTAGAGACTGACAAGAGAAATGCAGCTGAACAAATATGCAAACCTTATTGTGCACAAACAAATGCAAATAATGCAGAATGTTCAGGAGGATGCAAAACAGAATTTTAAACAGAACATGCCCAAATCGCTAGACTAACAGAGAGAACGGTTATACACTAAGACCATACCTCCACCCCCTGATGTATTCTTAATCCTGGTTTGAGTTAACAAGTCTTCCATCAAAGCGAACAAATGCAGACTAAATCTGTCATCATAATTTCAAGTCACAGATATAATAAATCAAAAGGTTCAGCAACTATAATAATATACTAACATGAAAAGCAATTTCCATTGTCATGATAGTTTGCAGATATTGAAGATGCTTTAATGTTAACAATTTCTGACAGAATAATATCCTGCAGTCATACATAACAGACCATGCATAGAATTGAGAGGTATATTTTACAAAACGATAAACATAAGTTCAGCTCTTTAGACTACTGAATAGGAAAAAGGTCACCGCATAGCATTCCCCAATAATAGTACCGTCCCTGTAAGGGCTAACCATACAAGCACAAAACAAACCTGAACTGTAATATGTTCCTGCATCATACAGAGACCAATATAGTCACCGTGACATCAGTTACAGACCATGATAGACGTTGAACATTTTGCCAAATAAGACAAATAAACAGAGCGCGCAAACATTCATTTAAGCATTACTATAATGGAGATAAGGGACGGGATGACTTTTAAAAAGTGATTTTATTGGAAAATCAAAATCTATGTACAGAAGATGTTCCCTGACCTGTATTGCTAAATCCAAAGTACTACAGTGTTTCTACGATACTATGACTAGGGTACTGGTTGACCATTGTACAAAAAGATCTTTACAGTCAAAGTCATCAACTTATACGAACAAAACCCTTCGTTCCTTACAGGGTTCACTCAAAAATGTAGCGGTACACAGGTATCCCAAAGAATATGCAGCCCTAATTACAGAGTGCACAGTCACACAACGCACATGTAACTGGTGGTCATATCTGGACAACATGGTTTCTCCAGTGAATGGTACTGAACAGGAATATACAGCAAAAGAAGCTTCAAACCATCATATTCAACTCTGATAAATCATCCATTGGAATTTCAAGGCCCAAGAAGTCATTATCTTGTAATCCGTCATCATCAATGTTCAACCAAGAGCCTATGTCCTGTCCCTGCCCACCAAGATCATCAGGGACACCTAAAACATCCATTTCTGGGAGTTGCAGGCCAGATAAGTCAATGGGATCCTCTAGTTCCTCCAGGTCACAATCAGTCTTATCATTTCCAGTGCCAGTGGCACTTATACCACTTGATTTGCCTATTGAAGATCCTGGCAATTTAGGCTCTGACATCCTGCCAAAAAGTCCATTGACAGAGGTGGATAACTGAGCAGTTTTCTGCTTAGCTTTTGTCTTGGGCTTTCTTTCTCCCTTAACATTGGAAGAGGCAGGTCGACCGATTTTGGTTGTTCCGTTGCGGGATAATGCCTCTCTGCCATTTCCTTTTCCTTCTCGGTCTCTCTCACTTCTCTTTCCTTTTGCGCTGCTTAAAAGTGAACCACCTATGCCTGAAGAAACACCAATGGTACTACCCAGAACATCATCCAACTCCCTCCGCTTGACTCTACTTACTTCAGAAGGTAAATTGGCTTCAAAGGATATGTCCTGGTTTAGTGATGGGCTCTGCTGTGCACCCATAGCTGCAGAAGAGATAACAAGAATTAGATAAGAATTAAAGATGACTGTTATACTCAATTAACATGCCTTGCTTCATCATTAAAATAAATACCTGAAACTCTAGCTTCACCTGAACAGCCGGATGTGCTGATATAAGATTTTCCAGCTTCGCCATCAGTGTTCGAATCTGTTTGTCCATCACTAAGGCGGGATATCCCAGAAAGGAACATATCTTTGTACAAAGGCTCACTGAAACAGCTCTTTCTTGACTCCTCAAATTCTTGGCATCGATGCAAAGTCCGCTTCACAAACGCTAAGGCAGCTTGCTTGGCCATTTTCCCGCTGGCACTCTTCATTCCATGAGCATTTGGACCCCAACAACTCTGTCGAGGCAGAATCATTTTAATTCAACTTCAAGATTCAAATTACATGATTTTAAGAAGACAGTATCATATTTCACACAGTCCTGAAGTGCATTACAACAATATATACAATAGTACATATATCTATCATCAATGATACTATTAGCAGCAAAGTTAGTTGATGTCTACATAACTATTTGAAGAACAAGAACGAAGGAAATACAAATATAAGAAAGAAAGGCGATGACAGCTCCTGTGGGCTCTTCTGCAAAGACACAGACCGAGCACATTGACAGAATATCAACTTCTCAAAGTAATAATACATGTAGAGCAAAAGAAATTACAAGAATTGAAAATTATAACTTCAATTTCCTGCTTCCGATTTGGGGATCAAAACTAGATAAACAACATCGCAATCAGCTTTGGTTTTAACGCAATTTGAAAAGTAGACACATAAGTTTAATAGAAGTCCTAAACTAAACGATGAGCAATAATGTACTCCTAAAGAAAGGGGGAAATTGCAACAGACACAAGTTCGCGTAAAAGCTGTATAAATAAGTTACTAAAGCTACCATTACACAGTAACAGTTCAAGCTCCTTTACCCGGAGAAACAAGAAAAAGAAGAGATCAGCAAGGATCAAAATAGAAAAGTATTTGTCTTGGCTATAATAGTTTGACCATGTTTCACATGAAGAAGTCTTGATTCATCATTCAGTAGTACGCATTATATCTGAACTCTGGTCCCTCAAGTTGAGGTAAGTAGTCAACTACATTTGTTCTCCAAGGATGTAAATCTAAATTTTAGAACAAAAATTTCTTAGAAGCTTCAAATTACCATATATTTTTCGTATGCCATTGCAACCAGTTTATCAAGAGCACGCTGTTCGAACTCCCTGTAAGACAAATAATTTGAGTTGTTACCACGATGAATAGTAATAAGCAACAGTCAAGGTTAGGCATCTGAAAGAAGCATAAATTGTGTACTTCTCCTGAAGCTCCCTCATCTCTGTAGATGAATTCAGCAGTTTCCCCAGCATCATTTTCTTCTTAGAAACCTACAGAGTAAGCAATCACATGAGTATCGCTCCCAATAGAGAAACCATTTGCTTGAAAATTTCATTACAATAAAGGAGACTAAGCCCCTATTTGTTTTTGTTAGAATTAAGATGCCTAATTTTGAACACGTATGATCATTATGAAGTTGTCTCTAGATCCAAACACCAAATAATTCAGACTTCTTGTGTTTCTCAGTGTTTGAATTGATTTTTAGGGGATAAGGTAAGTAATTTTATTAACATCGGGAAAAAACTCATATATAAAAGAAGGATACCAACAACAACAACAAGCCCAGTATAATCCCACCATGCGGGGTCTGGGGAGGGTAGAGTGTACGCAGACCTAACCCCCACCTTGAAAGGTAGGGCGGCTGTTTCCGAAAGACCCTCGGCTCAAGAGAGGAGAACAAGAGAGGAAAAACAAGACAAAAGGTTAGATAGGACCAAACATATCAAAAACAATAAGAAAGCAAGGAATAACAAAAGCGAGAAAGTCCATGGTAGAACAGTTCGGAAAGAAAGGAGCATTAACTACTATAGATAACTAAGATAACCAAAGTACAACAGCCCAACAAATATAAGCAGCAATCCAATGCAGCAATCAAATGGAAATAAACAAATGAGCAAAACTACAACTAATATGGTGAAAGGATTAGCCACCTAGCCTTCTATCCTAATCTGAGTCCTCCACAACCTCCTATCTAAGGTCATGTCCTCGGTGAGCTGAAACTGTGCCATATCCTGTCTAATCACCTCTCCCCAATACTTCTTCGGCCTCCCTTTGCCTCTCCTGAAACCGTCCATAGCCAACCTCTCACACCTCCGCACTGGGGCATCTGTGTCTCTCCTCTTCACATGCCCAAACCATCTCAGCCTCGCTTCCCGCATCTTGTCTTCCACCGATGCCACTCCCACGTTGTCTCGGATATCTTCATTCCTAATTCTATCCCTCCTAGTGTGCCAACACATCCACCACAGCATTCGCATTTCCGCGACTTTCATCTTCTGAACGTGAGATTTCTTGACTGGCCAACACTCCGTCCCGTACAGTAAGGTCGGTCTAACCACCACTTTGTAGAACTTGCCTTTAAGTTTTGGTGGCACTTTCTTATCACACAGCACTCCGGAGGCGAGCCTCCATTTCATCCACCCTGCACCAATACGATGTGAAACAACGTCGTCGATATCCCCATCTCCCTGTATAATAGACCCAAGATACTTGAAACTTCCTTTCTTTTGAATGGCCTGGGTACCAAGCCTCACTTCCTCGTCAGCCTCACGCGGTAGGCCACTAAACTTGCACTCCAAGTATTCTGTCTTGGTCCTACTCAATCTAAATCCTTTAGACAACAACGTCTGTCTCCAGCCCTCCAGCTTATCGTTAACTCCGTTGCGAGTCTCGTCAATCAGGACTATGTCATCCGCAAACAACATACACCAAGGCACCTCACCTTGTATTTGTCGCGTCAATTCATCCATCACTAGAGCGAATAGAAACGGGCTAAGAGCTGATCCCTGATGCAACCCCATCATAACAGGGAAGTGCTCCGAGTCTCCTCCTACCGTCCTTACCCTGGTCTTAGCTCCATCATACATGTCCTTTATCGCTCTAATGTACACCACAGGTACACCTTTAGCCTCCAAGCATCTCCATAGGACCTCTCTTGGCACTTTGTCGTAGGCCTTTTCTAGGTCAATGAATACCATGTGCAAGTCCCTCTTCCGCTCCCTATACTGCTCCACCAATCTCCTTACAATATGAATGGCTTCTGTAGTCGAGCGCCCCGGCATGAATCCAAACTGATTCTCTGAAATAGACACCTCTCCTCACCCTCATTTCCACCACCCTTTCCCACACTTTCATAGTGTGACTTAGCAGCTTGATACCTCTATAGTTGTTGCAGCTTTGAATGTCACTCTTGTTCTTGTACACGGGAATCATTGTACTCCACCTCCACTCTTCCGGCATCTTCACTGTCTTGAAAATGACATTACACAACCCAGTCAGCCACTTCAAGCCTACCCTGCCTGCATTCTTCCAAAATTCCCCAGGAATCTCGTCAGGTCCGGTCGCTCTTCCCCTACGCATCCTACGAACAGCTCCCTTAACCTCCTCAACCTTTATACTCCTACAATATCCAAAGTTGCGACGCCTATCCGAGTGCTCCAAGTCTCCCAACACAATGTCTCTGTTCCCTCCTTCATTCAAGAGTTCATGAAAGTATGACTGCCATCTCTGTCTAATGCGAGATTCCTGTACCAACACTTGGCCATCCTCGTCCTTGATGCACTTCACTTGATCCAAGTCGCGTGCCTTCCTCTCTCTCACCTTGGCGAGCTTGAATAGCTTCTTATCCCCACCTTTGTCCTTTAGTTCTGCATAAAGGCGTTCAAAGGCAGCCGTTTTAGCCGCCGAAACTGCCAACTTCGCCTCCTTTCTCGCCATCTTATACTTTTCCCTGTTCTTCCGCTTCTCTTCATCATCCTTGCTATCTACCAACTTCACATATGCCTGCTTCTTTGCTTCTACCTTCCCTTGGACTTCTCCATTCCACCACCAATCCCCTCGGTGCCCACCACGACGGCCTCGTGAGACCCCCAATACCTCTCTAGCTGCTTCCCTAATGCAACTGGCCGTCCTATCCCACATACTGCTCGCATCCCCACTGCTATCCCACGCTCCCATAGCCATCAACTTCTCCCCCATCTCTAGGGCACTAGACGGAGTCAAACTTCCCCACCTAATCCTCGGTCGGTCATCCACGACCCTCTTCTTCTTCTTCCTTCTTATCTCCAAATCCATCACCAATAGCTTATGTTGGGTCGTAAGATTCTCACTCGGTATGACCTTGCAGTCCTTACAGAGGCCTTTATCATCTTTTCTAAGAAGCAGAAAGTCTATTTGCGTCGCAGCCACCGAGCTACGGAAGGTTACCAAGTGCTCCTCCTTCTTCGGAAAACTCGAGTTGGCTACCACCAATCCAAAAGCTTTTGCGAAATCCAGGAGTGAGACTCCTCTACCATTCCTGTCCCCGAAGCCAAATCCTCCATGCACCTCGTCATAACCCCTCGAAACAGACCCAATGTGCCCATTGAAATCTCCTCCTATGAATAACTTCTCAGTAGGCAGTATACTTACCACCACTTCGTCCAAGTCCTCCCAAAAGCTCCTTTTTACCTCCCGTCCAAACCCACTTGTGGCGCGTAGGCACTAATAATGTTTAAGGTGAACCCTCCAACGACTAGCTTAATCGCCATCATCCTGTCATTGATCCTCCTAACCTCTACCACCTGATCTCTAAGCTCACTATCTACTAAGATCCCTACCCCATTCCTATACCGCGACTTGCCCGAGAACCAAAGCTTGTACCCGTCCACCTCCTTAGCTTTAGGTCCTACCCATTTAGTCTCTTGGACGCAAGCTATATTAATCCTCCTCTTCTTAAGAATCTTAACTAACTCTATGGACTTTCCCGATAAAGTCCCAATATTCCAAGACCCTACTCTCAACCTAGAAGCTCCCTCAACCCCCTTAGCCCCCCCAACCCTGGCCCCCGATCCCAACCGAGAACATGACCCTAGTCTACCATCCCTCACCAAAGCCAGTAAAACAAATATATGCTAGTGAAAGGTTAATCTACGACAAACGAAGGGTCAATACTAAAGCACAAGTTAGCAATAGTCTATAAGTAGTGAAATATGCGGAGCAGGCAAAATTTATAAGGCTAAAAGACCGGAAATGGGCTATTGGAGGTACCAACTCCAAGTAAATAAAACCTGTTCACCACCGAGAAACCTCTGTTCGCCGCCGGAAATGCTGTTCTCTGCCGGAAAATACTGTTCACTGGCCGGAATCACTGTTCACCTACCTGTGCAGAAACTGCCCGGAAACCTACTGGTGGAGGATTTCCGGTCGCAGGGTAGAAGAGAGGGAAAAAAAAAAGAGAAGGAAAGAGAAGAGAGAGAGAGGAGGGAACAGAGGAGAGAGAGAGCTGGCCGACCGGTGGTCGTCACCGGTCGCCGGTGACCGCTTGGGGTGGCTGGTTTGGGGATGGGTGGGGTGGGGGTTGGGGGGGGAGGGGGGAGGAGGAGAAACTTACCGTTGTTGAGGAGAGGAGAGAGAAGAGAGAGGAGGTAAAATCAAGGATAAAGCTGAAAAGAAGGATACCAAAAAACATCAAAACATGATTCTCTGCGAAGACACCAATCATCTATACAAATAGGAATCTTAGGGGCGCACCAAAAAGCAATCAAAAAACAAAAGGCTATTCCGCAAATGTACAATATCACTTTCAATCCTCTCAAACATTCTTTTATTTCTCTCCCTCCATACGACCCACAGGACCTAGCGGAGCAACTTCCATAACTTATCTTTGTTTAAGAACTATATAAAATCTAAATAAATGATTACTAAAATATTGGCCAAATATATAGATAGCCCCTTAAAGTTGTCCCGATTTTTTTCATTTAGACACTTAAATTAAGCCTATAAAGGGTAGCCTGGTGTACTAAGCTCAACCTTACCTTGCAACTTAAATCAAGCCTGTGACCTATTAAAACCTTGATCTATGCTCAAAATGTGCCTATTTAACACAAGTTTGAGAATTCTACACGTGTTAAAGTGTGTGGATTTCACTTGCCATTGACCAAAAAAATACAACCAAAGAAAATATAGACACATCATCAAGAAAATCAAAATTAAAAAATTAGGGAGAAGATTTAACTGGAAAACAATTCCGGCAGGAAGTGCCCCTGAACCATTTCATGGCAAATCGAAGCAGCTCAGTAACAATCCCAAGTCGAGATTCGAGGACCATAAACGAATGTTTACCGGAACAATGGAGTTTGACAAGGCCTTTGTCGTGTTGTCTTTATAGGGAACAGCTGTCGGAGGATCCATGCATGCAGATACATGAAATGGAAATGGAGTCATCTAGGGTGGCAGGACGGCAATCTATGTCTAGAAAGAAATGGCCATCATTCGATCGCAGACGTTGTGAGAGGCACGAGCAATAAAGGACTAAATGAAATCAAGGTAATAGACAATGGAGAAAAAGGGTAGAAAAAAAAAAGCCGTTGGTTAGGTATAGAGGGGGAGGAGCATCTGAAACTATTTGAGGGTGGTATTCAATATGGTGACTAGAGTGAGAGGGCTTGGGACGTCTTGAACGTACATTCATGTGGAGAAATATTCCGGCAGAAAATATAAGAATATGAGTTGAATAGAAAATGGTCGGAAATTGATTATCCGGTGAAATTGCATTTTTTTACAAAAACTACGAGCTTAGGTTCATGTGTGAGACACACCCCTTGCCATCTCACCAACGGGTGTTTAATATACCATCTTGAGCACAAATCATGTATTCAATAGGTCATAAGCTTAGTTTAAGTGTCAGAATACAAATCTGGACAAGTTTAGAGGGTCTTCATGTATTTGGCCTAAAATATTACCCACCAAAATAATAGCCAGATAATGTATAAGGGTAGTCCAAGCCGCTACCCTTCAGTGCGCACAAGGTAAACCCCGCTCCAGTGTAATAGCCCGAAATCAGACAGGAGAGGTAAACTGCACTACTCAAGTCCCGTGCGATGAGCTCGATTGATGTATATTAATGTATAATAGACATAAACTATACATTTTTTAGAATGTAATTTTTTTGGTCGACCGGCCAAATGTGTAACTTGCCCAATTTTAATTTACATGTAAAAACTAATTTGTTTGATGAAGCATACTCTAACAGCTAGTGGCGGTGGCAGTTGATGGTGTTATGTGTTCGCGGCTAGAAGTGATGGTTCTGTGGCTGTGGCAGTGACTAACAGGGGAAGTGATTGGTGGTGCCATGGAAGTATTGGCTGTGATATTCGTGCAATGGAGGTTGGAGGTGGAGGTGGTTGGTTGTAGCAGCAGCAGAGGTGGGAGGTGCTATGGCTGGTGGTTGGCGAATGGTTGTGGTGGTGGCCGGTGGTGGAGGTGGTTTTGGTTGTCGTGGTGGCCGGGGTGAAAGTAGTTGGTGGTGGTGGTGGTGGTGGCAATGGAGGTGGTTGGTGTCGGAGGCTGACAGTGAAGGTGGTGTTGTTCGATGAAGGGGTTCGCCGTGGAGGCTAACGGTGGAGGTGGTCGACGTTGGTGGTTGTACGATGGTGGTTGGCAATGGTGATTGTACGATGGTGGCTGGCGATGATGATTTTACGATCATGGCTGGAAATAATAAGGTGGGGTAGAAGCTGGTGCTGATAGTCGTGCGATAATAGTGGATAGCATAGTGATAAAAAGTTACCTTCACGTGAATCTTAAATGAAGCATCTTACTCTGTACAAGATTCGTATAAGACAGACCTAGTAAGAGCAAATAATTGATTGTAACCGAAGAATGGAAAAAATAAAAACAAATACACTTGATGGGGTAAGGATTGATTCAAATCCAGGACTCAATTAAGTGGAAACAAATGGGCCTATATCATTAAATCTGGTTGCAAAAAGTAGGACAAAGCACCGATGTAAAGATAGAACACAGAAGCTGATAGTCACAAATATCCTATGAAGCTTAACTACAAATGTCCAATTGCGTCGTGACAAATATAGACAAAGACAACCAAGACACACTTTCAGTTATATCATCCGACCTCATAAAAGAAGAAATACCCAATCCCTTCTCATTAAGGATGACAAAATGCCTGGAGTTGAAAAGCTGACTCATCGTCAGTCGAATCAAGGGGAGCAAGAGGAAATATCACGCTAAGAGGAAAGGAGATTCTTCTTTACTTTATCCCCAAAAAAAAAAAAAAAGGGAAGATAGATTCTTGTAAGAAGCAGGATTTCAAAAATACTAACCATTTCCTCGTGTTGCTCATTTAATTTATTGATTTCTGCACTGATCTCTTCATTTCCAGTATCAGCTAAATCAGACTACACGGAGAATAAGCAATCAGCAAAACAAGGAACAGTACACCCTGAGAATATATAGCACAAAGTACACACCACTATCCAACATGCTGAAATTCACCAACCTCCAGGTCCGGATATATTCCGATATAGTGAATCTCCAGGAGAAGTCGCTCATCAATTGACATCTCATTATACTGATACTCGGAACAAACAAAGCCAGGCATTGTTCGGTGTTCTGAAAGTAGACCATTTTGTGACTGATCATAGCTTGAAAAATTTCCCACTTCTAAGGCGGATGCAACATTATCAGCCTTAATGTAGTCCAAATTATCAATGGAACACCCATTGGCATTTATCCTGTATCCATTAGAAGTACAGTATTGTGATGCATCACTGCTATACAACATCTGCGCACAGGAGGTATCGGATTCTGAATCGATCTCCAATTCAAATCCAGATCGATAAACATTGGAGTTAAGGTCTTCCTTTCCATTGCAATAAAGCTCATCAGGTACTATAGCAGCCATCATCCTCTGGTACAAGGAAATACCCTTGGGTTTACCTTTTCCAGAGACAACATGTTCTGAGGTAAGATCAAAACTCTCTGTTTCATTTGTCTGTCCCCCAGCTTCATTCAACCCAAAACCACTAATTAAACTGGAAGCATCAGCCTCAAAAGGCACTGAGGCTGCTGCTGCTAGATCAGTCTCCTGATTTACCTGTTAAGAAAAGAACAATAAAGATTAGTATATATCAGAAAGTCACGTGTGGAGGGAAGGCTAGTTAGTTATATTGAGCAACCATGGCATTATTTTACAGTATTGAACTGTTCAGATAATATAACACGTCTTTTATTGATCAAGTAAAATTCATGAGACCTACTATATAGCTGTTTTTTTTATGACTGAGAAATCTGAGTGGGGCCAGCCAACTTTAGGACCAACTGCAGCCTCCAAAACTCTAGTTCGCATGGTGTGGGGGCTATGTAACTCTAAATATGTCAATTGCAAGTACACATGGATAAGTAACGTAAAACAACTGCAAGATAATATGAAGGAACCTATTCACCGTTCCACAAAATAAACACCAAGCTCGTGAACACGCTCATCACCCGAAGAAAGAAAAAGGAAACATGTGATTTCACATCAAAGAAAAACACATATATACACGCAGTCAAAAATTTCATGAGGTAATGGGAGACAAATAAGCTTCTAGCAAGACTCTTGGCTTGGTCACTCTCCCCTCAACGAACAATTTTCCGAACTCTACAATGTCTCTACCAACCTATGCGGTGATTTCAGACTACAGACCTAACAAGGTTGGGACATCACATTCAGGAAGAACTGCAATGTTTGGTATCTAGAGGCTAAGTTGCTCGGACTCGGGTGCGGGTGTCCGATACGAGTGAGGATCTAGATGTTGGATCCTTCACGATCTAAATTCTAAGATTTGGGGGTATGGATACAGGTGTGGGATTAGGCTAAAAATAATTCAAATATCTACGAATAGAGTTATAAAAATATGCGCACGAATTTTCGAGAGCAAGTTTGAATCTGTAATAATTATTATTAAGTACAGATGCATCTCCTTACATTTTTTTTGGTGTAACATGGCTATTGCAAGTGATATAGAGGCCATGATAGACTTCTTGGATTCATTGCACATTCATCGGTGATGTTGACCTATAAATCTCATTAGAGCACCTCCTGGTTGCGGACTTTTTAATACAAATATTTTTAACAATAAAAAAACATATACCTAAATTATGATTTCACCCACTGCTGAGCAATTCCTTCATCTCCGGTCAAGAGTGTACCGAACTATCTCCTGTGGAAGGTACAATCTAATGGAATATGGTCATGCTACTTAGGGAAAAGGGTCAAAAATGCCCCTCTACTTTGGGAAAAGGGCTAAAAATATCCTCCGTTACAATTTTGGGTCAAAAATACCCCTCCCCTCATTAAAGTTTTCAAATATACCCCTACCATAACGAAAATCCCCAAAATAACCCGATTTCATTTTTAAACCCGACCCAACTACATAAAAAACCCATATGCGACCAACTTGTTCCTGAGTCCTACATCTGGAGCCACTAGGCACAGGAGCGGGTAACCCATAAGGATTTTTTATTTAGTTGAGTTGGGTTTAAATGGAGCGGGTTTAAAAATGAAATCGGGTTATTTTGGGGATTTCCGTTAAGACGGGTATATTTGAAAACTTTAATGAGGGGAGGGGTATTTTTGACCCAAATTTGTAATGGAGGATATTTTTAGCCCTTTTCCCAAAGTAGAGGGGTATTTTTGACCCTTTTGCCGTCTAAGTATTGAAGTGTGTGACCATCTCATCTAAAAGCATAAGCTATGAGGCCTAAACCAAGCACCTCTACCTGCTCTAATAACCTGTAAAGCAATGGACTTTTTAACTCAACCTGAAAAGCTGGTTCATGAGGTGAGGATCACTCAAGACCATATAAGGAGAGTACAACCACTCCCTAACCAATGTGGCACTTAACCGCCACCCCACCCTCCACACCCCCAACATTGGGACACACAATAATAGGGATTGGTCTAGCTCTGATACCATGTCAGAGTGCGTGACCATCTCGTCTAAAAGTTCAAAAGTTGGAAGTGTGTGACCATCTCATTTAAAAGCTTAAGTTGTCAGAGAGAACACACTTTTAGTTACGTAATCATATTCTTAACATATATCCGTAAGTAGATTACTACACGAGTCTCATATGCTCATAAGTAGATTAATACACAAGTCTAACAAAGAAGACTTTTCACCTGTTGCCTCAGAAAGGCTGTGTCTATTTCAGATATAAAACGAAAAAGTGGCTCCATCTGCTTCCAGAATGAGCTCGAAAGGGTTTGAGCTGCAATAAAAATAGGATCACTAATAACATTTCTTTCTTTAATCAACCAATCAATAAATAAGTAAATAGCAGTGGATTCAATTGGTGCCACAAAGATAGATGCTTTCAAAGAAAGCTAGAATAGCAGGGTGGCTGATAGTGTACCAGTGTTAGCAACGGCACTTGCAGCAGCCAGTAGCTCTTCATGGCCATCATCTGAACCAACTAAGGAGATATAACAATAAAAATCAATAACAAAGCAGATAGTCATTCAGTACCTATAATAATCAAGCCTGCATTGCTGCTACAATACCTAGAAAATCTGCTGCAGCATCCATCATTGCATGCTTCTGTCGTTTATAAGCCTTACGATCAGAGAGCTTTCTCGTAGGTGGTCTGCCTCCTTTGCTGCACAAGTAGTTGCATAAAATCAAGAACAGTTACTCTGTTGCACTAAAATGTCGCAGAAAAGGTACCAGCCATCACATTGAAAGGGAGTGAATGTTCAACCTTTCTCTCTTATCCAGAGAATGTCTAGAGGTTCTAAGTTGTTTTGCAGTTCCAACATTGCCAAGCTTTTCAGCCATCAATGGCATTAGGGACCTAGCGGACGTAAAACCCCTTCCACTCCGCCCTTGCCTGTGAATACCATCCCCAAAGTCTTCTCCACCAACCACCTTATTTTTCCTTGGCGGTAGCAGCAATGTTGACATCTTTTGTACATTCCCAGGTTTTTCATCCACTTCATCAGACCTCTTGCTCTTGTCTTTAGACTTGATTTCAGCAGCTCCTAATTCCTCAGTTTCAGATACAGTTGGAGAGAAGAGATCGCTTTTTAACTTTTGTTGGGGGGAAGAACTAGACAAACGCCTCTCATGGTGCAGAACATCGCTTGTGCTATCCAGGGTGGATATTTCGTCATTATTGGGAACAATGGGAAAATTATTCCTTCTTGCGGGTCGAGAAATCTTTTGGGGCCTTTGGCTGGCCCATTGAGCAACAGGTGGTGATGAGGACCTTGTCGAAGGGTTGCGCTTCCGATTACCTGCCCCAACAGCAGATGGAAGTTTGTTTGTGCAATGAGAGATTTCCCAATCATTTGCAGCAGCTGCCCGCTGAACCGGGGGAGATAATTTTGGTGCAATGCCTGAACCTGATCGTGGAGCCCTAGTAGCAGAATTCAATTTTGTGCTCGATGTAGGGCTAGGTGATGTAAATTCTTCACGAGCAGCTGCCTTCATTGTACTGGATGAATAGAATAGTTAAAATGTATGGGGACTGTAAGAATAGAAGGAAAAGAATACCTAAAGAAAGAGATCTCTCATAACAGTTTTAAAGCATAAACTCACAAAGAATTGCAAAGATCAGTCTACAAATTCAACCAAAATGTATGAAAGAGGAAGTGCAAGAAAAGGTCTTCCATACTTGTTGACTGTTCTGAGGTTCAGCCTTTCTTTATCTGAACCAAGAGGACGGTCTCTTCTATCTGGGAGATGAGGATGGTTATCTTGGTCAACCTTAGACAGGGAAGAGCGTATCCCTAAGGTAACTGGCTGTGTTGCACCATCAGCTTTTCCGACACCTCCAGGAGCAACCCCAGGTCTACTTGAACACAATGAAGATCAGTTCAAAATAAAAAGAACTGCTTTCTAAACATAATAAAAAGTTACATTGTTTACCAATTATTATGCATTCACAACAATGATCCTGAACCTCAAAGGACAAGAAGATTTAAATGGGCAACAATTGAATATTGTTAATCCCTGAAATAAGATATTTTCTCACATCAAATAATAACTCTTCTTTTTTCGATATGTACATAGTTATAACTTTCCTATTGCATCTCCACTAATAAAGATACTTTCTTCTATAAACTCACCAAACTTGTCTGACTGAACTGAATACCTCCCAGTAAGATAACCAAATTGACTTTCTAAGAAGTATATTTTTCTTGACCTTGTGGCTCAATACTTTGCTGGCAACTAAATAGCATGCACAATGTTCAAAATTCACCATCTCTATATTTCCAACTGAAGCCTAATAATCTTAAATTTCTTCAACTCGACATCAATACCAAATAGAATATGATGCAAAATGTGACAAAATCACGTCAGAAATGGAAATGATACTTCTCATAACTTGTTAAAGAAACTTTGGGGATCCAATACGGTTATTTCTTTATCACACAAATTTTCAATAATTGCCAAAAATGTAAGCAATTATACTTGAAAATGATAAACTGAAACCTCAACATGTTTAGGTAACAATTTAAGCAACATATGCATGAATCCATAACAGACATTGTTACACCCAGCTTTTTTTTTTTAGATAAGGACATTCTTACACCCAGCTTTCATGCCAGCTTACTGGACAAAAAAAAAAAAAAGGTCGTTAACAACATTAGGGTATTAAAAAATTTGTCATATTTCTCTTTTTGAGAATGGGAACGTTTTCATATTAGTCATTCTCACTTCTCTCTACTTCATATGGCCCCATGATTACACCTCTAGACTTATAGTCTAATTATGCAAGACGGAAAAAAATGACTCAATAAAGCAACTGAAATAACCATACTCAGGCTATATCAATCAACGATTACCTTTTTCCCAGACGCAAAAGATAACAAGGGCAAGAAGTTTCAATTTTACTTAGGCAAAAGACATAGATTGCACCTTTAACTATACCCGAAATGTCGACTTCACACTCCAACTAATCGGGGGACGTATTACTCCCCTACACATTTAGAGGTAGTAAATTTAATACACCCTACAAGTTGATGTGGCACAAAATATAAAATTAATTAAAAAAAGGCGTGCTTTGGTTATAATTTATTTATTTATTTCTTTTCTTTTATTGCAAAATACATATTTTTGTACTCTCCCCCTTCCCCCACCCCCACTCTCCCTCTCTTCTTCATCTGCAAACCCTCAACCACACCCACCCGCTTTCCTCCAATCCAGTTTCACTGTAATGACCCGGCCATTATTTTGGAGCAAGACTAATGCCAAACGAAGCGCCTTCCCATTGCACACATAACGCACCAAAAATCGCCCGAACACACCCAGTCGAACTCCATGAATTTGAGTTTAAGTGTTCAGGCAATCGATTTCTGGCGGCGGAGGAAAAATTATCCAAACAACAAAATTTCAATGCGAATTTGAGCATAACCCACCCACAAGCACAACCGGTGGTGAATAGAACTGGATTTTGGATGGTGACAATGGTGGTGATGTGATTCCGATGGTGAATTTAGTTGCGGATCTTGAATTTATGGTGGTTATTTGCAATTTCCCATAGTGGCAGTGGTTGTGGTGCGATTCCGATTGTTGATTTGGTTGTGGGTGGTGATTTTTTTTGGGGGTAATTAAAGGAATTTTATTTACCAAAATGGGAGTTATGTACAGTCTCAAAAGAAAAGGTCGCTGGGACATAGTCCCCAGGTTACAATCAACTCTAACAAAACACCAAAGCAGCAAGCTAGACATAACCAAATTTAAGGATAAAAGTTTAGGTCTCTAAGTCTTCTTGCAAGCATGATCTTCATATTCGGGTATCCTCGTGTCATTGTTTCCTACACTATCAACCGAATCAATTGGGCTATAATGGTGAAATTTATGGTGGGGTTTTTATTTTTTGTGGTGGAGATGTTGGTTTGGTGATGGTGGCGGCAATAGTGGTGGTTTAATGGTGGAGTTGATGGTGTATAATGAAGAAGAAGCAATTGGGGTGACATGGAAGTTTATAAAAAAAAAAAAAAACTGACAAAGTATCTGATGTGGCAGTGACGTGGCGATGATGTGGCGCGAGTGGAAAACACCTCTCATCATGTAACTGGTTATATGTGCGATACGGTGGTATTAAATTCACTTTTTAAATGTGTAGGGGGGTCAGTCACCTGATTATTTGAAGTGTGAAGTCGACATTTCGGGTATAGTTCAAGGTGCAATCTATGTCTTTTGCCTTTTACTTATAAAGGTCTTCAAATTTTTACTTTAGCGGAAGTCTTAAAGTACCACTACTTTTCTGGACCTATGCAATTAATTATAATTTAGTTATTGTGAGGTAGTTGCCGAGATAAAAAAAAAAAAAAAAAAAACACTTCCCAATTAATATCAAATACAACATAGAAGGTAGTCTATAAAAATAACCACAAGTAGTTCAAGGACGACTACATAATCCTAGGAAAAAGAATTAGAAGAAATGACCGAAAAAACTGAACACATGCTTTGCTCTGACTTTAAATTCAACATTGACAGTTGAAGCACTACCTGAAGCCATGGGTATCAGTAAATCTTGATCGGCTATCACTAGGAAGCCGTGGCTGAACTCCTTGCTTTGGTTCTCTGTGGCCATCAATAGGCTTTGTCATCATGGAACCGGTAGCATCTGGTTTTATTCCAGAACGCTTCTTTTTCATCCTCGACTTCTCCCAACCCTCTACAGCAACGGATGGCGTATGATTTTCTCCCTGAATTGTGCTACCATTTGGAAACCTCAGTAACTCCCTATCTCTATCTATGTTCCCAGCCGGCCTTGTGGGAGTGTTTGCCCTTACGTCAAGCTAAACAAATACAACAAATCTGTCAGTTTTGAGAATGTTGAAGCTGATTCCAAGCATAAACTTGAATGAAAGAATGGATTCAGGTGAGGAATCATGTAGCCTAGCCAAATCTTAGCATCAAGTAGAAGGGAAGCGCAATATACCATATATTACAGGAAAGCTATATGTTTATAGGACACTTCAAAAGCAAGTATCTGTGCAGTTGCATATAAGTTTGGACAAAAAGGCAACTATTTGAAACACTTCCAAATAAACTCGACATTGGCATCTCTTCAACGAACAAACAAAGAAAGTTTTAGCGAGGAAGGAAGACCCTATATTAATGCTCAATAATATACAACTTCTGTTTTTTCCTGAGACAAGTATCCAACTCCAGCGGTTCATTTGTTAGTGTTAACCAGCATTTTAGCACGAAAGGAAGATCCAATCTTAACGCTCAACAATATCAAGCTTCATTAGGTAGTTACTGCATTAACCCACATTTAGCTGATTTTACCCAGTAATAAAGAGCAAAATAAAGGAAGTTGATCTCCTATATGAGTCAGTCCTCTCTCTAGCTTATTCAGCAATACTATTGCAGGAACGGGAGATACATAGAAGATAATACTATTGCAGGAACAGGAGATACATAGAAGATTGCAAAGTGAAATCTCAATCAAAGGCTGGCAATGTAGACAAAATACCTCTGTTTGATAAGGTAATGTAGATAAAATACCACAGAAGAATGATTTTAAATCAAGGTATAAAAGGTTATAAAGAAATTACAACGTAATGATACAGACCCTCATATCCGCCATAGAAGTTCGAGTTCGTTTGCTTGGAACAGCAGTTTTAACCTTTTCTTCAGACTTTTGCTGATCAAATTCATAACCACTGGTAGAACAATGACTCTGTGTACCTGTTTTACCAACGCCTGTCCCTGAAACTGACCGATCACCTGGGAATAATGTCATGGGTCGGTCATTTGATAAGGCATCAGACCGAGATCTCTTCCTTGATGGAATGCTTGGAAAGCATTTGTTGAGCACAGATAAAGATTCATTGAATATCTTTACACGTTCCCTGATATGTCAAGGATTTATATGAGTACAATATCTCTCAAAAAACCTCACTCCAAGTTGACTACGGAAATCATATACAAGAAGAACACGATATCCAAATAACTACCTAGCTTTAGTGCAGCTTTCACGAAGACCAGCCTTCAGCCGTCTGGCCTCCTCTGCAGAGGGAGAAGGGAACAGTTTGCCTTTAGAAGACACCAAAGGAGAATCTTCCACTGGCACCCCTAAAGTTAAACTGGTGAGTCGCTTGAAATCAATAATCCGATTAAGTTTGTGGTCCGTAACCATAGCTTTTGGATCGAAACGTAAGCACTGGAAAAAGTTGACCACATCTGTACGTGTTACTGTTGAAGTACTTCTTGTCATGCTTGGAAGAGAAGATAAGATTGGATTCTCCATGTTCTCACGGAAACTACCCGATCGATCCAATGAAGCAGTAGGTGCATAGGATCCACGCTGCCCAGAGGCATACAGTGGCCTATCTGGACTACTGGAAGACAGATCAAATTTGCTAGATGCTGACATTGCATCAATTTGCTGACACTCTTTGTGTAACCCACCCAGTGAACACAGCTGTGCATGGCACTGCGCTTCAACAATAATGCATGAAACCCAGTTCAATCTCCTAATAAATATATCGTGAATACAGTACTCCTGCAAGGATACCATCATGAAAACATGAAACCCACAAATCCAAGACTAACTAAAAGCTGTGTAACCTACTGGCAGCTCTAAGAAATAAATGAAGCAATAAGTAAGTTTGTTGTGTGCGTTTACACGTACATATATAAGCTCAGCAAAAAGGCCAAAATCGACCGACAATAACGAATGCCATAAGGATACAAGGAAGAAGACATAGACACATAAATGTAGAGACAACTAATTAGAAACTCAATAAATGAACAAGTCGACAAACTATTTGCTTGTAAGATTTTCCATGCATCCGCCAACAGCTTCTATACATGAAACTATTATTTACTTTTTAATGTATTCAGCCTACATAGAGCTGAGTACTGTCAGCACTCAGCAGTGGGCTAAACACGCGGTGAGACTCACATCCGAATATTAAATAGCACTCCCTCCGTCCAAATTTAAGTGCCTTACATTCTTTTTGGTCTGTCCCAAAAAGAGTGTCTCTTTCTATATTTAGTAAGTTAAGTTGACAATTCAAACATCCTATATAACAAGTTAAAACCACAAGATTCAAAGGACATTTTAGAACATTACAAACATTTTAAATTTAGGACCACAAAAATTCAAAAGTCTCTCATTATTTCTTAAACTCCGTGTCCAATCAAACTAAGACACTTAAATTGGGATAGAAAAAAATAAAATTTTGAGCTCAGAGCTATGTTGTTGAACTAGGTCCATTGATACATCAAACATTTGCTATAATTCTTTTAATAGCCTGCCAGTTATAGCAATTGACGTCGGTTTATATTTTTTCTTTTTTCACTTACCAAGTTATACCACAACATTCATCAAGTGGCAAACAAAATTTCAAGAATCTTATCAAATTCAACCTTTATTCTACTTACCACTTTGAAAAATACAACTAATATCAAAAATAAAAAATAAAAATAAAATCAGCTGAGTAAGTAATAATTCATGTCATACTCCTATACTTAACTTGAATAAAACGCCAAAAAAAAAAATCCATAAACACAAACAAACCCAAAATTCGACAAATTTAACAAAACGCAGCTAATATAAAAAAATAAACCTTAATTCAACTTTCCACTTTAAAAAATGCAACTAATTTCAAAAAAAAAATATATATATATATATAAACAGCTAGGGCACTAATAATTCTTCTGTCATAGTACAGGTAATTAAAAAAAAAAACTTCTGTGATCAAAGACTTAGATTTGACACCCACACTTAATGTCATACTCCTACACTTAACCTAAACAAAATGCCAAAAAAACTAAAATTCCATAAATATAAACAACCCCATAATTCAACAAATTAAACAAAAAACAGCAAAAGAAATATATATATGGTTTTACCTGGCAACTTTAACTGTATAAACACAGTAAAATCTCAAACAACCGCGTGATCTGTACAGCAAAATCTGAAATGAATAACAAATTACCATCAAAAAATTAAAGTAACTCAGGGTCCAATTAGGGTTTTGAAAAGTTCAATTAAATAAAAAAGCAACTCAAAAATAAGGAATTACCGTACACATTCAAAAACAAAATGAATATTCAGATATGAATTTGTGTATACATAAATTTCACATAATAATGCATGAAATTAATTAAGTATAGAAAAATAAATAAAGAGAAAAATTGATTACAGGAACGTAGAAAAGAGTCGTTGATCGATGAAAGGAAGTCGGTCAGGCAATAACGTGGATATTTTTTTAGCCCGATTTTAATTTTAATTTTCTTAAGCCCGAAATAGAATGCAAATGGACCAAAAGACTTGTTATTTTGGGCCTCGTATCTTAATCCCACAGCCCATTTTATTTGCTTGATAAAAAAATAAAAAATAAAAAAAGGGCAAATATTAGTCATTTTTAGGCTACTAATTACTCGTTGTCCCCATTTTTGTGATACTTTTCTTTTTAGTGTATCTAAAAATAATGATACATTTGTATATTTAAAAATAATTTAACTTAAAACTTTCACTTTTACCATTTATGAAATGATTTACAGCCACACAAGTATCTATGAATTGTTTTAGACCACAAATTATATAAAGTTCTCTTTTTCTTAAATTATGTACTTAGTCAAACTATATCACATAAATTAGGACAGAAGGAGTAAGATTTAGTCAGGGTTTTAAAAGTAATTAGAATTTAGCCACTTTATAATGAGTTAGACAAAATATCCTGAACTAATAGCTTGTTTGGATGGTTGTTACCTATTGTATTGTATTGTATTGTACTATTAATTTAAACACAATGTTTGTTTAATTGCTACTTTAATTTTATTGTACCGTATCATTAAATCCATTGTTACGTAACGACGAAAAGTCTCATTTTATGTAACCACCGATTTGGTGTTATTGCGTCGTTACCTTATTTTTTGTTATCATTTTGTCTTTACTTATTATCTTATAATCATATATATCCTTTATCATACCTTTTTATGATAGCAATACACATTGTACCCTGCTTTTCTTGTAGTTTTATCCTTCAAATTGTTGATGTCTAACATTATGTAACGATACAATCTAGCCAAACATTGTATTGATCAAAACAATACAATACAAATAGAATACAACACAATACAATATAATACGATACATTATGAAACAATACATAACAACCATCCAAACAAAGTGTAAACCTGCCTTCTTAAAGTCTGTTTGGATGGGTTTATAACTTATTGCTTATAAGTACAAGACATAAGTTAGGAATCCTAACTAACTTATGGCTTTAGGCTTAATTTTGTTATTTTGTCTTAGAACTTTTTTTTATTTTATTCTTACCAAACACTACAAAAGTGCTTAAAAGTGTCACGACCCAAAATCCCCAAATGGTGACTAAGTCGCGAAACATAAACAAATTGCGGAATTAATAAAGAACAACCATAATAAGTCTCATAATAAGTTTAATAATATTAAAGATATAAAGTAGTCTAAGTCAATACATCTCCCAAAACCTAAAAGTCATAAGTATAAGAGCGATTATCCAGAATACAAGTTTGAAAACCTGAAATGAAGAAAGACATGAAATAAAGAAAAGAGTGAAGTCCGGCGCTATGGGGACCCTCATTAGCTTACCCTGGACTCCAAAGTATGCTTCAGTGATCAACAGAATCCCGACCTCTACTCGTGCCCGGGTCCGAACCTGCACACAAGAGATGCAGCAAGTGTAGAGTGAGTTCGGGAAGAACGTGTACTCAGCAGCATCGTTGACCAACTCTAAACTATAGCGACGACGAGGGTCGGTACTTCCGATACTCATCTCTGTGCTGTGTTAGTCTTAAGTTTCACAGTTTATAAGCATCCAAGCATTTGAAATAAGGAATTCACCAATCAACCAAGTCATAAAGCTTACACCTTTCCCAAAGTTCAAATTAGGGTGGAAAATGGGTGGTTTTGGTTGGATTTGGGCAGGTTGAAAATGGTTTGAACAAAAATGAAACTTATCCATATTTCATGTGGGTAAAATATGGGTTGGGTGATAAATGGGTGGGTTGGTTATAGGTTAGCCCATATTATATAAGTGCAATATTATTTCAAGCGTAATGTTTATAATTTTTTCTTTTATTAAATTAAATTAATTTTTTCATATATTTATAATTAAATACGGAAAAGGGCCAAATATACCCCTGTACTATGAGAAAAGGTTTAAATATACCCCTCATTATACTTTGGGTCCAAATATATCACAGCTGTTACACTATAGGATCAAATATACCCCTCCTCCATTAAAGTTGTCCAGGGTGGACATCCTATCCTAAGTGGCACTGACATTTAATGAGGTGGATGCCACGTCGCATGCCACCTCAGCACCCTAACCCATTTTACCCCTTCCCTCTATTTGTTCTTCCACCGTTAACATTCTCTTTTCCTCTACTATCATTGCCACCATTTCCACCACTAAAGTTAGAGGTGGAGGTAGAAACCCAGTACCGGAGAAAATCCACAATCAAGCCTCTAGCAATCACACCAAACAACCAAAAGAAACTAAGGAATATAGAAGTTACAGTGAAAAGTGTTCGACATAGTAGAATTTCAGATGAATTTCTAAACAACCACTAAAAGACCCAACCCATAATTTATATCTAAAAATGATTAAGGTCAACTAAACTACAAGTGAAATAAATTCCACAAGTATCAAAACTCAGAATGATTTCCTAAAAAATGAATTATATAAAATTTGTAACTTATTACCAAAAATACATTCCAATAAATTTCAAGTGAAAAATGTTACACCTTGGAAAATTTCCCGTTAACGTACAGTGAATAGACTGGCGAAGAGGACGACATGTACGATGATTTGATAAGTGAGAAATAGCCTTTGATGAACCTAATTGAGATTCATAACATTTAACGAAAAGGAAGAAGGTTAACAAGGAAAGCAAAGGATATGTTGCGTGTCGGGTAAGAATTATAGGCGACGAGTTAATGATGGCGTAATGACGTCTTGGAGAAGAGTGATAACGTCCCTTAGATTGGTATTGAGGTGTTAAACAAGTGCCAAGAAGGTTCCATAAGGATTGGAGATCAAACGAGTCGACGAGAACGAAATCGAAACAGCTGGGCATTATACGGCCCAACATACGGACCGTATAAATTATACCGGCCGTATGTTAGGCCATATATTTAGCCAAGAGGGACACCATTCTCTGGACCAAACATACGGCCACACATACGGCCCGTATAAAATGTATGGACCGTATGTTGGTCCGTATATCTTGGTCGGGACAGAAATTAAAATCATATAAGGACCTCTCTCCCTCATTTTATTTCATTTCATTTCACTTCTCTACACTCCAAGAAAACTCTAGAACACTCTCCAATATTCATCTACAAGAAATCAAAGGAAATCCATGATCAACTACATCAAAACCATGAAATCAAGTGTATGAAACCTAATAAAAGTTCATCTACACCAAGAAAACCCAAGGGAAGTGAGTTAGGGTTTTGGTGCAAGAAGAGAAGCTTCACTCAAGTGTTGTTCATCCATCATCTTAGGTGAGTTTTAGGATCATTCCATGTTGTTTAAGGTATTGGAAGGCTAAGACACTTGAAATGTAGAAAGACATAGAAAATGGGTCATGAATGAGTGAATAGTGTCATTGTTGAATAATAGTTTAGATTGAACTATGAATATTGATATGTTGTGATTGTAAATATGTTATTAATGATATTTAGACCATGGAATAAGTATTATATATGAGAAAACGCGATAGTGAGCTATAACCATAATTGTGGAGAAATTGAAGGAAAATGATGAATTGTGGGAAGTGTAGATGAATGATGATTGTTGTTTGCGATATTGTGAATATTGTTATGAACATTTGGGAGTTGATATAGAATATGGGAAAAGTGGTAGAAACAAAGGAAATGCTGCCCAATTTTCCCTAAAAATAGTAACACGTTCTTATAGCCGATTAACTAATGTTAATGCGAATCCTTTTGAAGGTAGAAACGCGAGCATCGAAGGAGAATGATCAAGCGATAGATTAGTTAAGCGCAAAAGGTATGTGAGGCTAGTCCTTTCTTTCTAATGGCATGAATCCTATAGCATGACTTTTCTTTCCTCTTCATGATTCTCCTAAATTTCGGAAAACGATGAGTCTATGTTCATGAATAGCCATATGAAATAAGAGATATACTATGAGTACGATAACGATGATGATAAGTTTGAGTCTAAAGAATCTAGAATCCATGATATGATGATCCTATAAAGCTAATGATGCTACCTATAACCCATTGATGTCGTTATTGTATACACTCACCTTATATGCTAATTCCTTCAAGGTGAGGCAGAATGTCAATGAATGCTCCATAATGAAATCGGGGGATCACGACCTTACGTCACCCCGATAAAGTATAGTTGTCCTTGAGTATTTATGCATGTATTAAGATGAGCATATTATGATGATTATACTATGATGAGCATACTATGATGAGCATATTATGATGATATAACACCGTGCCTATATGGCCGGGCAGTCACCGCTAAGGCGGGCAACTATATGTAGACACCATGTCTAGATGGCATGGGCAGACACCACTAGTGGGCGGCATGAGATGGTACCCCAGACGCGGGAGGCCTGGACGCAGGCTAATGATTATCACACCGATCCGATATGGACGGGAAACCTATACATTTATGCATATATGATATGATGATGATTATGAGTAAGACAACATGTGTTATTTCTTTATAAGTGACAGTCAATATACAGTTGCTCCTTATTGATGCTTCCTTTATCTCATTGACATATTGTTGTTGTTTATGCCTCTCATACTCAGTACAATGATCGTACTGACGTCCGTTTTCTTTGGACGCTGTGTTCATGCCCACAGGTAGACAGGGAGGTGATCTTGATCCAGACTCGTAGGAGCTAGTAGCTGATCTGAGAGCACTCCATGGTTCTGGAGGTGCCTTGATTATTCTTTTGTGTACATATACATATTTTGGGCACGACGGGGTCCTATCCTGTTCTTATGTCTAGCGCTCCAGGAGAGGCTCGTAGATACGCAGTGTGGGTTACATGATCTCACGAGGTTGCTATTATGTATATATATATATATATTTTTTTTTGATAGCCGAAAGGCTTATGTATATAAAAGTATTTATGTTTTCAAATGAAAGGTGATTTTATTATAATTCGAGTATGAATTTGATAAAAGAACGTTTAATGAGTATGATGAGTAGTAGAACGAGTGGTGCTCGGTGGTTAGCCCCGGTACCCGTCACGGCCCCTAGCCGGGTCGTGACAAAAGTTGTATCAGAGCAGTTCAGTCCTAGGAAGTGTCTACGAGCCGTGTCTAATAGAGTCTTGTTTATGGTGTGTTGCGCGCCATAGTAATAAACAGGAGGCTACAGGGCATTTAGGAAAAATGACCATCTTTCATCTTAAGAGATCGTGCGATAGAACTGTGTTATAAGATCTTTTCCTCCCTAATAGTGTGATATGATTTCAGAAAATGCCTCCAAAGGGAAAAGCTACAGCCGCCCGGAAGGGCAAAACTACGACAAAAAGGCGGGTAGAAAGAGAGCCGCCAATGAATGTAGAAAAGGGCGAGTCACATAATGAGGCCCTATCTAATACTTCCTCCACCCCGCCTAATGTAGAAGAACAAGGAGGAGCTTCAGCTCCAATTCCTCCACCAGTCGCTTCGGGTCAACAAATGACCGAGGCCATTCATTTATTGACACAGTTGGTTGCCGCCCAGGCACAACGGCAGAATGTGAGTTCAAGTGACCGGGCAGCTAGTACCAAAGGTATGTGAGGCTAGTCCTTTCTTTCTAATGGCATGAATCCTATAGCATGACTTTTCTTTCCTCTTCATGATTCTCCTATATTCCGAAAAACGATGAGTCTATGTTCATGAATAGCCATATGAAATAAGAGATATACTATGAGTACGATAACGATGATGATAAGTTTGAGTCTAAAGAATCTAGAATCCATGATATGATGATCCTATAAAGCTAATGATGCTATCTATAACCCATTGATGTCGTTATTGTATACACTCACCTTATATGCTAATTCCTTCAAGGTGAGGCAGAATGTCAATGAATGCTCCATAATGAAATCGGGGGATCCTGACCTTAGGTCACCCCGATAAAGTATAGTTGTCCTTGAGTCTTTATGCATGCATTAAGATGAGCATACTATGATGAGCATATTATGATGAGAATATTATGATGATGATATAATACCGCGCCTATATGGTCGGGCAGTCACCGCTAAGGCGGGCAGCTATATATCGACACCATGTCTAGCTGGCATGGGCAGACACCACTAGTGGGCGGCATGAGATGGTACCCCGGACGCGGGAGGCCTGGACGCAGGCTAATGATTATCACACCGATCCGATATGGACGGGCAGCTTATACATTTATGCATATATGATATGATAATAATTATGAGTAAGACAACATGTGTTATTTGTTTATAAGTGACAATCATATACAGTTGCTCCTTATTGATTCTTCCTTTATCTCATTGACGTATTGTTGTTGTTTATGCCTCTCATACTCAGTACAATGTTCGTACTGACGTTCGTTTTCTTTGGACGCTGTGTTCATGCCCACAAGTAGACAGGGAGGTGATCTTGATCCAGACTCGTAGGAGCTAGTAGCTGATCTGAGAGCACTCCATTGTTCCAGAGGTGCCTTGATTATTCTTTTGTGTACATATACATATTTTGGGCACGACGGGGTCCTGTCCCGTCCTTTTGTCTAGCGCTCCAGTAGAGGCTCGTAGATACGCAGTGTGGGTTATATGGTCTCACGAGGTTGCTATTATATATATATATATTTTTTTTTTCGATAGCCGAAAGGCTTATGTATATAAAAGTATTTATGTTTTCAACTGAAAGGTGATTTTCTTATAATTCGAGTATGAATTTGATAAAAGAACGTTTAATGAGTATGATGAGTAGTAGAACGAATGGATCTCGGTGGTTAGCCCCGGGTACCTGTCACGGCCCCTAGCCGGGTCGTGACAAAAAAGCCCTGCTACAAATGAAAATTGCAGTGATGAATGTAAGAAATTGGTTAAATTTACAAATTTAACTAAGCTTTCAGTTACAAATTGTCCAGAACTGCATTTATTCAACATATGCATACATAACGGGTTAGGGGAGGGGTGGCAATGATGGCTCACAATTAGGCGTGTTCATGATCCTTTTGGGGTCGGTTAGTACTTAAAAGATGACCAAATCATTTAAGTCGGTTTTCCAAATACAAGAATCAAATCAAATCAATTAAGTCAGTTTTTCCTTAAGTCGGTTTTTTTGATCTTTTCGGTTTTTAATAAGATTATTATTTTTCTCAACCATAGACATAAACTAAATTAATTACAGAACAGATGACTACAAGAAACTATTCAATTCATGCACCAGTTTCCTCACCAAACTGAGGCTCCAATCATGTCACGACCCGACTCGGGGCCGCGACGAGCACCCGGTGCTAGCCCACCCGGGCACCCTCTTAGCTTACTCTTATGCTTACATCTAGGTGAGCCACATAATTATACATGCATTTCCATTCATTCGTCAATTGGTCCCATATGGACAACCGCACATTTATATCATCATAGGCATTTATGCCACATCAGTATACATGGGCCAACGTGGCCGACAAAATGATATACAAGACATAGGCCGACAAGGCCAAACACATCTACCCACACACACACATGTCTACGAGCCTCTAAGAGTATAACATATCACACTAGCGGGACAGGACCCCGCTATGCCCATAATTATATACACAAAAGAATGAGTACCCAAAAGATATGGCTCCGAAGGAAATGGAGCTCTCTATGTAACCTCCGAATAGGCAGCTATGGATCAAGTCTGTCTCCCTGTGCACCTGCGGGCATGACGCAGCGTCCACAAACAAAAGGACGTCAGTACGGAGAATGTACTGAGTATGTAAAGCATGAGCAACATCAATAAATAAGCATCATGAACAACATATGAATTAACATAGGAGGGGGGAGACAATAATATCATCGTCATAGCACTTACCTGCCTTTCGTAGGACTTTCCATTTTTCATACGTATTTGTACACCTACGTCATCATCCGTATTCCATAATAGTACTCGTACCACACTTGTGCTCATGTTTGTGTACATGCCCTTATTCGTATTCTTATACATAGTCTTATCACATTCATATTCATATTATATACATAGTCATTTCATATACATAGCATTTACATAACATACCCGACCTCATGGGATCGGTGTTTCATACATACTTGGCCAACCAAGGCTCAAGGTTACTCATACCTGGCCCTACCAAGGCTTCAGGGTTATCCGTACCATCTGCAGAGGTGTGCGCGCATTTCGTAATCGTATACATACCTTATACATATTCATATACATATATCCTACCCGGCGTTATAAGCTCGGGGTGTCATTATAGCCCTTCGTAGGCAAATGTAAGTATAATAGCCCGTAGGCACCTTTAGCATCATTATTATTATCATCGTTATCGCTACATCTTTATCTTAGGCTTACTCGTCATATGGGGTGCATAGTACAATCGTAGTACATATCAAGGATTGTGAGCTTATGAGCTCGGAATGTCAATCATTTGGAGACAACATACTCATATAGAGGATTTAAGAGTTTGGCCAAAGAACCATGCCTTATGAAAGAAGGGTTAGCCTTACATACCTTTTCGTCGAACTATTCTACACTTGCACGTACTCCTCCGATGCTCACGTTTCTACCTTTATTAAAGTCGTACCATCATTAGAATCGACAATTTGCACACATGGATAAAACTAGAGAAAATCGGACAGCATTTCCTTTATTTATACGACATTCCTCCATATCGTAATTCAACTTCCAAACGTCAACAATACATCCACAACATCATAATAATAGCCTTTAGTCATCTACATCATCCAAATTCTTAATTCACTTCCATTTATCCCTATTTATGGTCACAACACCCAACTTCGTCCATTCATATACAATGTCTATTTCATGATCTTAACGTCATTTATAACACATTCATATCACAACACAACAACAATCATGATTCAATTCAAACTATGTCTCAAAAATGTCACTATTCATCATTCATAACCCATTTTGCTATTCTCTTCTAATGACCAAGCATTTTAACTCTCAAATACCTTAAAAAACATATAAATATCATGAATCTTACCTTAGATGTTGTAGGAACAAGCCTTAGTTGATAATATTCCACTTTGAGCAAAACCCTAGTTTTTCTCCATTAGGATTTCTTGACTTTAGATGATCCTTGATGGGTTCTTACTCTTGATTCACTTATTTAATGTTGTTGATGGCTTATAATCCTTGAGAACTTGTATAATAAATGTAGAGAGATGTTTTAGAGAGAGGGAGGAAATGTTGAAATGATTTCATGAACTTGGTCCTTTATTTAATAACATTCCACTGATCTGTCGGGTTCCACTATACGGTCCATTATACGGTCTGTATAATAGACCGTGAAATAGGTCTGCCTGCACCCCTTCACTGTGACCATTTGACGGTTCGTTATACGGTCCGTATAAATTTATACGGTCCGTATAACTGACCGTAAAATTCCACCAACAACCAACCTCCACTGTGATGGTTTTACGGTCCATTATACGGTCTGTAAAACATTATACGGTCCGTATAATGAGCCGTAAAACTCATCAGTTCACTGAACTTATTCTCATCACTTCGTTTGATCTCCGATCCTTGCGGAACCTTCTTAACACTTGTTCAACACTTCAATACCAATCTAAGGGACGTTATAACTCTTCTCCAAGACATCACTAAGTCCTGGCTAACTCGTTGATCGTAATCCCTTTCCGATATTCGTTCACTTGCGTACCAACGAAAAATTTCCGAGGTGTAACAAAACATTACAGGCTACGTAATGCTTCAAAAGTAAAAAGCAGCCAACATGAAGACATTGAAGAAGTGCCTTGCTGATTATTGAAGTACTCAATGTACAAGAAACTATTATCAGCTAAAGCTTTTGTAAGACCACATGTAAAATTGAAACTATGATAAGATTTGCAAAAATTGAATCAATTAAATTTGAATGATAATCCACCTAAAGCAACACAAACCATAACACAGACCATAAGTATCATCTTTGCAACAAAACAAAATCTAACAACATGGTCTGAGTGCCCCCAAGAAGCTATAAAGTAAGGATGGGAATCCAAAGCTATCCAAAGCTATAAAGTAATCTATAACGTAAGGATTGGTTCAACACTGGTTCTAGCATCCGAGTACAAGCTAATCAATGCTGAAAATAGTATCTGGATATTCTGAAAGAAAAAAATTAAACATTTAAAGCATTAAGTAATTCACAGACATAAAGATATTCACAAGAGTTAACTGTATAAAGTTACCTTTTTCAACTAATTCAAGCTTTTGAATTTCCTCTATGAGATCTTCAATGTTGCATTCTTTAGGAGCTGACCGAAGCAATTGTTAAGTGAAAATAAGAGCTTCTACTATCTTTGGAGACAAAGAACTTCGATAAGAATCAAGAATCTGACCACCGGTGCTAAAAGACGATTCAGATGCAACTGTAGAAATAGGAATTGCAAGAATATCTCTTGCAATCATGGAAAAAATTGGATGCCTTTTACCTGAATCTTTCCACCAAGCTAAGATATTTAAATCTTTGGTCTTCTCCACATCATTTATCAAGTACCTCTCAAGATCAGATTTATTTCCACCTTTATCTTCATCTTCCAAAAAAATTCCCATTGCGACTAACATATATCAATAGTATCACTTTCACTGATCATGTCAACTTGCCCTTCCAAATTCTCATTAGAAGTTTCAGAAATAGAATCCTTGTAATGATTATACAAGCGAGTTAAAGTATCCAACACATCATTTGACCTCAAATTACCAATCAAAGGACCATAAGAATTGCCAAGAATGAGTTTTACATATTTCATCTTATATCGGGGATCCAACACGACGGCCACAAACAGTAACTTATTCATATTATCAAAATCACCCCAATATTTCTCATACCTACCTTTCATCTTACGAGTCATTTCAATCAAAATTGAATCATCAGCACGAGAATTTTGAAGAATAAAGGTGTGAAGATTAAAAATCTCATGAAAGAGCGAGTTGGAAGTAACATACAATGTTCTTGAAAATATCAAGGTAATCTAGTAGAAAACGCCAAGAAACTTTGTAAAAACTCTTACCTTCTTTCAATCAGCCCCACTTTTTTTATAAGGCAAGGTCACTGGGTCCCACCCAGTGACTATTTTAATGATTTATTAAAATTCAACAAAACAAAATAGTCTCAACAAAAAAGAAAGCAAACAGACGTCCAACTTAGTAAAGTACAGTGCCGAAGAAGATGGCATCTACACGCACTCCGAAGTCTCTCCGCCGGCTTGCTATCTATGAAATTGATCATTTTATAGGTGTAATTCCCTCTCGGTAAGCTCAGATCTTGACAATGTAAGCTTGAATTTGAAGGATGCTGATGTCTCGATGGATTTGCCCCAGTCTTCTACCTGTTGCAGCTGATGCTTCGCCTAACTGGTGTGTTGCTAAAAACTTGACTACTCTCTTTCATCATTTCTATTTTGAGATTCTGATTTGCTTGTTGTTGCTGGTGTTGTTTGTTTATGATGTTGCTATCGCTGTTTGTATCTGTCTGTTCCTTCGCCACCTTCAGTTTTACCCAATCTAGGAGCAATTTGTCCATTTTGAAACGATTCTTGCACAACCCTAGTTGAGTATAATCCAAATGTGTATATTCTCCATCCTGTGCATGTTGTCGATGTTGGCCTGATTTGTACATGTATCGGCTCTCCTGTGTAATTTCTGCTTGTTTTTTGTTAATTTCTCCTAATTTTTGCTCAAGGGAATGAGTACCAAATAGCACTAATACCACCCATTGTGCAACAACCAAGTGAATTAACATAAGACATAGGCAATGAATAGTAAGATTCCCATGTGTTTCTACCATGTTTGCAACATCTGTGCAATCTACGAAGCCTGTTTTATGTTTGTAAATGCTCTCCTGTGTAATTTGTGTTTGTTTCTTGTTAATTCCTCCTAGTTTTTACTCAAGGGAATGAGTACCAAATAGTACTGATACCACCCATTTCGCTAAAACCAGATGAATTAACAAAGAACTTAGGAGATGAAAATCAACCTTCCCATGTGTTTCTACCCTATTTTCCCCTTTTGTGCTATCCTTTGTCCTCTTTTGTGTTACAGAGCCTGTTGCACCTGCATCCAAAAATAAACAGTTAGAATAAAACAAATCTTCATATTTTTCCCCCAAAAGGTTAGAATATGAGGATCTCTTCCTGATTTATCCTTTCTCCTTTTAATCATGTTCTACTACATTTCATAATTCTCAGATAAGGTATTTCTAACTTATCACTGTTCACCAATTTCCTGCCATGAGTATCCCTCTCCATGAAATTGGTAGCTATAAAATCTCCCTTGTCCAGAGCCAGATTAGCCAAGTAATCAGCTACCTTATTCCCTTCTCTAAGAATATGATCCACTACTATTGTTTTTCCTTCCATGAGTCTCCAAATCTCTTCCATTATATTAACAATCTGCCAAGGTACCTTCCAGACTCTTTAAATGATATTTTTCAACAACAAAGAATCTGTTTCTAGCACTACCTTGTCCATCTGATTGTCATCCAAGTATTTAAGAGCTTTGAGTATGGCCATAGTCTCTGCTTGAGTGTTAATACTCCATGAATCCACCATTTCTTGAGCTTGAGCTTGTGCTTGTAAAACATCTCCCTTTTCATCTCTCACACAAAATCCCTATGAACTTCTCCCAGGGTTCTCTTTAGATGCACCATCAATATTAACTTTAATCCATCCTCTATCAGGCATTTTCCATAAAACTGTGGTGGCTTTAATAGGTTGAGAATACCTATATAAAGTCTCCACTACAGTACTTGTCACGCCCCGAACCATGGCCTGGGCGAAATACGGCACTCGGTGCCTTACTGCATGTGATCGAGCGAACCACATGGCTTGCTGAATTATCATGAGGCATAACATGAGCGGAATATAACGTGAATGCATGATGAGCCTTTATAAAACGTAGTAAGTCATCATACTTAATGAAAATACTTGTTTAAACATGAGTGCGGAAATAACATGAATGAGCAAAAAATGGCTATACGACTCCGAAAGTCTGACATAACATTACTGAGTTGTCTAGTCTATGAAACCTCTAACATAAGTCTGAACATGAAAAACATACTCGCTGGGACAAGGCCCCCAGGATACCTTAGATGCATAACTAATCATAAAACAAAAGTTGACTAAACCCTGAATGAGATGGGGCTCACCAATAAGCTGATACGAATGCTGTCCTACTGAGCAGATATGTCGTCCTGTATATCAGTACCTGGATCGTGAAATGCAGGCCCCCGGGCAATAGAAAGGGGACGTCAGCACTTTGAATGTACTGGTATGTAAAGCAACTGAATGAAATAACATGAAACATGAAATAATAATGATAGGAACTGAAACTGAAAACCTGGACATGAACATGAGTACATATATATATATAAAACATGGTAAAAATATCATAAGTAGGGAGAGCAATAACTTATAACCGATCCATGTTCTGGTGCTTGCGTCCCGCCAGCAGAACACTCAGTCCTTGCCAGGGAACATGAGATTTAATAAAATATGAAAGGATCCAGTCATTATAAGAGATCGTCCAGGACATGGGTGGAGCGATCCTCATCCTACGGTGGCTACGTAGTTTCAGGTTATCTGAAGCCCTCCTCGGTAATTAAAGCAACTCCCAAAAACATGAACATGTAAAATAAGTGGCACTTGCTGCCCATGGTTTTCATGAATATAACTTGCTTGTACATGGATATCAGGAATTATAGCTTGCTTGCATAAACTTGTAAAACATGTATAGTATTTTCTTGAAAATAGCATAATATATCATAAACTAGCATGCATGAACCCATGGAATGAGATATATGGATTTTTCATAGATTACAGACAGATTCTTAATTATCATAAAGAAATATTAAGAACTCAATGATAGAATTATAACAAATCATACATAATATAATCATGGGCATGGACCTAGGGTTATCATGAGCATGGTATAGAAACCCTAGTTTTCGTAAAGAATCATAATTTATGGGTTATGAGGCGTGGGGAAGAATAATGATGTTCCCACACGTAGATAGTAACTCTACATACCTTAATCGCTCCAAAACTTGAAGAAAAGTTTGAATCTTTGAAGACGAATTCCAAAGTCTTGAATTCTTGAACCTTGGGATGGGTTTTCTTGAAAACCCTAGTTTAGGAACAATTATTTCTTGCTTAGATTATTAGAGTATATATTAGAATTGAGTTGAAAGGGTTTACTCAAGTTAGAAAGGGATTAGGAACTTGAATTCAACCTAGAATCATGACAAAACTTACCTTGGAAGGTTCTTGAGGTTTGGGACTTGTTCTCTATGAATTTAGGGGGATTTTTCGTGAATGGGGTGTTGGGAAATAAACCCCAAATCTTAAATATAACTTAAAACGCGTAAACCCGACTTTTGACCTGAAACCCGACCTTTTATGCGTTGGGTCCACGACGCACGTGCATTGTGTGACCCCCTACAGGTCGATATTCAGAGAGGGTGTTTTTGTGCGATCGGCTCGTGACGCGGGGCCATCGCACGCGCCCGCACGTGCCCTCACAAGCGGCATGTGTCAGTTCTGCACGGTGTTTGGTAAAATAGGCATAACCTCTTGTACAAATCTCTGTTTGGGCTCTAAAATATACCGTTGGAAAGCTATTTCAAAGGGCTACAACTTTTATGTTTTAAGTTTCCTCAAATTCCCAATTTATTTTCACGAAATTTGACTCGAAGGCAGACGTATCGAAAACTTAGCCGATTCTATAGAATTTTAAGTGCCTTACTATTAGCCATATTGAGACGATCATATCTCCTTACTTTGATCTCTGCTTGGCTTGGTCCTTATATCGTTAGAAAGGTATTTCTACATACTACAACTTTCATTAAGGGTACTTTCCCAAATTCCAACTAATCAAGGATTTATGGCTGCTCGAAGTAGGCCTATCAACCATTTTCGTAAAACGTTCAAACCTTCAGTTTTTCCACTAAAACTCTAATGATATGAGTCTAAACTTAGTTCCAAGATACGGGGTGTTACAGTATTCCACTTATATGGGGCATATTTGAAATTCTTCCTCCTCACCTGCATGAACATTATCAAAGTATGCAATACCTGATAAATCAACTTTGTAGTTGTCATTTTTCCTTCATGCCTTAGTGTATTCCTCCTTTTCCAAATCTTCCAAAGTATAATTGCAGGAACAGCCTGGAATATATACTTGACTTCATATTTTACTGGAAGATTCCACCATTTGTTAATGACCTGAGTAATGTGTAAATTCTCAATGTCAATCCCAACTGGCCTACAGAAATGCTTCCAAATGATTTGAGCATCATACGCATGTAAAAAAACACGGGATATATCTTCAGTTTCAAGATTTTTGCAGCAAAAACATCTTGATGGGAACTGAATTCCCCATTTTTTAAGCTTAGCATCTATTGGCAGTTTAAATTTCCAGAATCTCCACATACAAAATGAGATTTTTACAGGAAGTCCCTTGATCCACATTCTTCTGTAAAGCTCACTAGGTTCTCTTCTTTGTTTGAGTAGTTGTAAAGCTAACCCTACAGTGAATTTTCCATTAGCTTCCAGTTTCCAATAGGCTTTGTCAACCTCTTTATGTTCTGCTGCGGGTGGAATATTTTCAGGTATAATTCTCTCAACATATGTACATTCCACTGTCCCTCTTTTGCTACTTCTTTTACCAAAATAATAGTTGGGTCCCACTCAAAGTCTGCTAGAATAACATGGTAAAGAGATCCCAAGCCTGTCCAATTATCCATCCAAAAATAAGAGTTTCCTTGTTGTATTTTCCACCAAATCTCATGTTCCATCTCTTCTTTAACTTTGAGCATTTGTTTTCATACATAAGTGCCTGTATTCTTCTGTGGAGCTGACGCTGCATGGAACTTCTTCAAATACTTCTTACTCATAAAAGTCCTCCACAATGATTGCTTGGTCCTCATATTCCACCATAGTTTTGCAAATAAGGCCTTGGAGACATCCTGCAAGCTTCTGAAACTCATTCCCCTTTCCTCTTATGGATGACATAGAGTTGTCCAAGTGGCCCAGTGCTTACTAGAATTACCCACTGAGTTACTCCAAAAGAACTTGCAAAAAGTCTATGAATATGAGCTAATACCCCAGTAGATGGATCAGTAGCTGATAAGAGATGTATGGGCATGCTTTGTAATACATGTTTTTATCAAAGTGGTTCTCCCTCCTACTGATAACAATTTGCCAGTCCAAGAGCTAAGTGTGTTTTGTACTTTCTCCACTAACTCTTGATAATGTACATACTGTCTTCTAGCATGGAAAATAGGAACCCTTAGATATGTGAATGGAAATTCCTTTCTTGGTATCTGAGTCACATTATCCTCTAGGTCCACAATGTCTTATTCTACTGAATGATGCATACAAACAACACTCTTCCTTTTGTTGATTTTCTGCCCACTGATCTGCTCATAGACTTTCAAAGTGTCCATAATCAGCCTCATTGAGTATTCATCTATAAAGGTGAATATAATTATATCATCAGCATATGCCAAGTGATTGACATATGGACTCCACTTTGGCATCCCAAATGGTTTGAATCTCTCTTTATTATGTAATACATTTAGAGCCCTGAATAAGCATTCAACTGCTAATATGAATAAAGTAGGAGATAAAGGATCTCCCCGTTTCACCGCTCTTGTAGATCTAAAAAAGCCTTGTGGTTGCCCATTTATCAGAATTGAATACCATTTGTTAGATATAATCCTGAACACCATATCAATCAAACTTTCCCCAAATCCCATCTGTCGTAAGACTTTAGTCAAGAACAACCATGATACCATGTCATATGCCTTTGCCATATCAAGCTTGATAACCACATTAGCAGGCTTGCCTTGCCTCTGATTCTGATGTCATGAACAATTTCTTGCACCAACAGAATGTTTTCTACAATGCTTCCCCCCTTAACAAATCCATATTGTTGAGGTGAAATAAGATCATGGATTATCCTTGAAAAGACCTTACTAGTAATGTTACTCAGATTTATGGGTCTTAAGTCTGAGAAAGTAGTAATCTCTTTCTTTTTTGGGATAAGTACCAAATTGGTGCAAGTAATAAACCTGGGTAATTCATGTCCACAGAAAAATTCCCTCACCATCTTGGTCATATCTTTGCCAATTGTATCCCAGCATGCTTGAAAGAATTTTCTAGTAAACCCATCTGGTCCTCCAGCATTGTCTACATTTAAGCAAAAAACTGTGCTTTTAACCTCTTCTTCCTCTGGCATTTCATGAATTGTTTCATTTTGTACCTCAGTGATCATTTTAGTGATATGTTTTAACATCTCAAAATCAGTAAGAATGTTTTCTTAACTAAATTGACTTGTGAAGAAACTGATGGCCTCCCCTGATATGTCTTCCTCTATCTCTAACCAGACTCCCCCGTTATTTTAAATTGTTTTAAGCTGCAACCTTTTTCTTTTTCCATTGACATGAGCATGAAAAAACTTAGTATTTCTGTCTCCATCTTTAAACCACTTCATCCCTGCCTTTTGTTTCCAGAACTTTTCTTCAATATCATAGAACTTTATCAACTCTGCCTGTACTTTTTGTCTTTTGCTCAAATTCTTGTTCATGCACTTGCACCACCTCCTCTAATGTAGCAATTTTCTTGAATATATTCCCATAGGTCTCCTTGCTCCAAATAGAGAGGGCCTTGCTCACCTTCTTAAGCTTATTGTGAAAGTTAAAAAATGGATCAGAACTGAAATTTGAAGCCCAATTATTTCTAACCACTTCCTGAAAAGTCTCATGCTTTACCCAGAATTTCAGGAATTTGAAAGACTTCTTGATTGATCTACTATTCTGGTTGAGACTTATCAATAAAAGAGAATGTTATGAACCTTTCTTGATCAAGTGTTCTACTTCCAAATTAGGATAAGTGTTCTACAAAGCTAGATTCCCTAGGCATCTATCCAACCTTTTGAAAATACAGGCCTCATCAGATCTCCCATTCCACCAAGTTTACATGCTGCCTGTGAAGCAAAGATCCACCAACTTACTTGAATCAATGCAGTGTCTGAAATCTTCAGTCTCTGCAAAATGAACTGGAAGCCCTCCATATTTCTCAGCAGCCTCTATAATCACATTGAAATCTCCACCTATCAGCCAGGGGAGATGCATATGTGTAGCAATATTATATAAATCTTCCCATAATACAATTCTAGTTCTTCTATCAGTACTACCATAAACTACAGTCATAATAACTTCATGTTCTCCATCAAAAGATGTATGCTTGAAGGACAATAATTGATCAGTGTCCTTCAAAATTTCCACTTCAAAATCTGCTTCCACAAAGATCCATATCTTCCCATTTATATTGTAAGAAGCAGTCTCTATATTCAACCATATTTTATACATATCAATATGTCTAAAATGTTGTAATGGCTTCATAAGGGCTATAACATTGAATTGTTTTTATCTGTGTAATAAAACTACTTTTTCAAAGGCCTATTGAGTGTTAACAAACCTAATATTCCAAATGAGAGAGCAATTCATTGAGAAGTGGATTTGGCAAGTGCTTTCCTTGTTTGTACACCTCCTGTTAATTTAGGAGGTGCACTTTTGTCTCTTTGTTTGTGTTGCCTGGTCTCTTTTCTTGCCTTTATAGATTGTTTTGGAGAGTTGTCTACATTACTACTATCTTTCAGCAGCTTTCTTTCTTCATCCACATCATCTCTAATGTCAATATCCTGTTCCTCTTCATTGTCGTTAATTATCTGCTGATTGCCATTTCTGACAGTGTGTTCCTGCAGTTGCATATTGACTTCATCTACTGTTGTAAAGTTTGTTGTCTCCCCTGTTATGTCCTGCATTTCCCCCTTGTTGTTATGAATTTTGTTGTGATTTTCTTTGCTCATGACTGTATCTATTTGCTCCTCTTGACTGTCTGCTATGGCTGATGTTCCTGTGATAACTGATGCTGCAGGTAATTCAATTTGAGACAAATTATGATCATATGATGCATTGTGATTATCATCTTATGCTACATTGTGATTATCATCTGGTGGCTTTTTTGGAGTGTCCTTTTTCTCCTGTAATGGATTCTGCTTGTCCTCCAACATAAATAGCTTGATTTGATCTCTAGTGATTATTTTCATGATGTTGCCCTATCAGAGACCTTTCATCTTGCTGCTGGTTATTGTCTCTGTCAATAGACAACATATTGTAACTTTTTTGCTGCATCAATATCTTGTGGTGTTATCGTTAATTTTGCTTACTGCTCTTTGACTGCATCTGCTTGTGTTTCACCTGTTTCTGCCTTATATTGATTATCTTTATTGTTGCTATCTTTGTTGTGACTTTCTATCCTCTTCCCTTTCTCTTCTTCTTTGTTCTTCTCTGTATCCTTGCAAGCATCACTTTTCTTGCCAAAAGATGCCTCTACCCAAGGCTTGTAAGTCTCATTTTGATCTTTAATGGTGGATGTGTGGTGTTTCCTCTGATCTTGGAACTCTATTGTATCTCTGAGTGTGTTGCATCCGTTACATTGCTTTTATGTTTCCTCTTTTGCACCATATTCCAATTCTCATGCACTAATTTTCCATTCTTGTACACCCCATTTTGATTTAAATCGGCAGCTGGTTGTTTCTCAATTGGTTTGTTGGCTTCCTCCTTGGCTTTACCCTTAGCAATATTATGTTTTTCTTCTTTTTGCTCCTCTCTTTTTGGCCTGTGTTCTGGATGCAGAATCCAGCAGCCATAGACATTATGGCCTTGCAATTTGCAGTGTGTACAATATTTAGGCAAATAATCATATTGATTGTTTTGCCATTTTGATCTCACCTCTCCTGTCTCCTCATCCAAGCGACTGATTTGAATTCTTTTTGATAAGTCTTTCAACAAATCCACTTCCACTTTGATCTTAGCACAACTAGGTCTCGTTTGATTGTTTATGGCCTTGTCAAGCACCAATGGTGTACCAACTGCAGTTGCTAGAGAGAACATTGATTCTTTGTCAAATAGGTTTGTTGGTAATCCGGGAAAAGAGATCTAGGCAATGGCTATGGTAGTTTCCTCATCCGGATTAAACCATGGATCCCATTTTAGAAATCATACGGGGAAATATCTATTTCTGACCCTTAATTCCCAAGATTTTGACAGTAACGCTGCATAATCTTCTAAAAGTGACAATCTAATCAAAATGTGGCGCTCCTCCAAGTATCCCATCTCGCATTTTCCTTTAACTTCCAACTAGATTGGCAATATTTTCCTCAATTCTAGATCTGGCCTTCCATATGAAAATTTTGCTACAATAGCAAATTGTAAATTTTGTTGCCTCGTTAACTCTTCGAACTCCTTCTTCGTCCATGTCATAGTTAGTTCTCCATGTAGAAAAGTAATAACTTTTGGTTCAAAAGGTTCAGTAGTTTGTTGGGTCAACGCATTCTGTAATGCAATAGCATAATTCATTGGTGTAGGGTTAGTGTTATTTATATCAGAATTGATTGTATTAGGGACAGGCAAGCCAACCCCAGTAGGGGATTGGCTGCCGGCCGGCGCCGCCATGTCCGGCAAAGGATTTCAACAGGATAAAGGGTATGGTAGGTTTGGTGTAGGGTTTTTACGTTTTTTGGATGCTATAGTAATACATGGCACGACTTGATCAGCCCCACTTGGATGTCCTCCCCTGGCAATCATTTCCAAACAATGTTTTTTTTTACTTATGGTCATTAACAAACATTCTTGTAAAGGCCTTTTTCAAATTTTAAAGCTGCATTTAACATCATATATGTAGAATTCCACCTTGTTTCATCATCTAAACTCATAAGACCATGTCTATCTATCTTGGCTTTCTCGATAAATGTGTTAAAAGAAGTAAGTCTTGAAGAAGAGGACTTCACATACTTCACAGAATTCCTAACCCGAGAAATTGACTCATTTTACTCACTTAACCTGTCACACCCCAGCCTTGGTGAGGCGTGACTGGTACCCCACACCTTACGAGACCGAGCGAACCAAGCTGTAACTCACATTGTCTATGGCTCAAATGGCACAATAAGGCCAAGGAGGCCAACTATGACTTAATATCATGCATATGTACCTGTACAATGGGCCTACGATGCCAACATATCAACTGACAAAAACAAGACTAGTTGTACACAAGAAACTGTCTGCAAAGCCTCTATGAACATGACTGAAGTATGTAAGTCGGGTTAGGGCCCCCGACATAACCGTAACACAAAAACACATATACAATCCCAGACTCGGCAATACTCCAGAAATAAGTGGAGCTTACCAATCAAAACTAGTACCTGGAAGCAACCTACTGCGGAAAGTCCTCGTCTCGTTTGTCTATACCTGCGGGCATAAGCGCAGCGTCCCCAAACAAAAGAACATCAGTACGAATATTGTACTGAGTATGTAAGGCGGAAAATGCAACATAATAAGAATGTACTGTAATGAAGAAAGATAAGAATCAACCTGGCACTCCTGAGTTACCGATGTAAATCTAGCATACGTATATACATATATACCTCTTCATATTTTTGCAATCTCCACTAGGTCTTTATACCCTACCAAGGCTCTGGTTAACTTATTACTAAAACATTATCCGAACATATATTGCGGCGTGCAACCCGTTCCATATATAATGTATGTCTCCTGATACCCTCGTATGCTTAACTATATCTGTGTACAATACTGTGGTTCTGATCTACTTATCATCCTAGTACTAACTACCCAATTGATCGGTGCTCATATCTGTAACCTTTGTACAATCCTTATAGTCAGTCATGAAGGAAATCTGAAACTCATAAGCTACACTGACTGACTGAATGCATCTATATATTTGATTATCTGAACATATCTGTACATTTCTGCTTACTGAAATTGCCTCTGAGGGCGTATGACATGTATAGGTCATAGTGCCGAGGAGCGTACGACCCGATCCATATCCCATATAATAGTGCCGAGGAATGTACGACCCTTTTCGTATATCATATAATAGTGCCGAGGAACGTACGACTCGATCCATATATCATATAATAGTGCCGAGGAACGTACGGCCCGATCCAGTGAAATACAAATGCAAGTGCTACGGTACGTGTAGCCCGATCCAGTGCAATGCAAGTGCTATGGTACGTGTAGCCCGATCCAGTGCTATGCAAATGCAAGTTCTACGGTACGTGTAGCCCGATCCAGTGCTATGCAAATGCAAGTGCTACTGTACATGTAGCCCGATCCAATGCAATGCAAATGCAAGTGCTAGGGTACGTGTAGCCCGATCCAAATATCCTTTATAACCCTTTGTATTGTTTTAGTGCTCATTCTTTATCTACTAGCTTCTATGCGCTTCTCATGGTCATCACTTATCCGTCAACGCCTATATAGCCATACAAAATTCATAAGCACGATTCTGGGCCATTAAGACTTCTTTTCGTTTAACTAAACCTTAACCCAATCCTGAGATACATCATAATCCTCTATTCTAGCATCAAATACCTCCTTAGGAATCCTTCATTGGCACTCTATTCGTGTCTTACAAAACATTCCTTGATAACACATTTCTAAATTCATCGGAGTGACGTAACGTCATTATACTTTCGATTTCCATTATGAAGCTAATGTTATTGGCACATCTCACCTTGAAGGAACAATAATCATAAGGTGAGATCAACAATAATGAATAGAGTCAGTAATCAGGTGAAAAGCTCAATAGTAGCATGAAAACATGGTGGGCTTTAAACTTTGGCCTTTCTAGAATTGAAATCATTATCACTACCATATTCATCATCACTATCATAATCATCATCACTGTCATAATCATCATTACTATCATGTCTCTCTTTGGATGATCACTAGCATAAGATGAGGCCACTTATCATGAATGCAATCAAGAATTTGCTAGCACGCCCAATCATGTCATGAAAACATCTAGAACTTGGACTTTGGAAATCTCTAGAATTGGAGTCACCATAAGAATTCTGAGAATTATAGACTTCTGGCATTTCTATGAGTAAGAATCTTATGGATATCATATAGGGAATCATAACATAAGAATCATGCCATTTGAAAGAAAGGTTTAACCTTAACATACCTGGAATCTTGCTTCTTGACTTTCCAACTTATCTCATGACTCGCAATCTACATATAAAACCATTCATACTATCATTAGGCTCAGTGTCTGTTATATCCCGTGCTTTTGCGCATTTGGAAAAATTTGAAATAATCTTGCCTTGAAGGAAATAAGGCTATGTTCTTATTTTATTTAACACATGTGTGATATTCATGAAAAATATTGATGCGGAAATACGGAAGAAGGCTAAGGGCAAAATTGGAATTTCGAAAATTAGTCTCGGGAATTACAAAATGTGGCCCATAAGTCATTGGGCTCAAAAAAATTGGATGAAAAATTAAGGCCCAATTGAGGGGGTGGCCGGCCACATGGCCAAGCCCACAAAAACTTTTAATAATTTCCATGTGCTAAATTAATTATAAGAAGTCCTTATCCTTAGAACCTTCAGGAGAATTAAGTGAAGGAGAAAGACAAAACATCAAGAGCAAAAGATGAAGGCCATTCGGCCAAGTCCAAGTGAATTCACCCCTCAAAAATCTTCCTCCAAAAATTATTATCTTGTGGTTTTCCTACTATATTAAGGGTCCTCTACAACTTGGTGCAATTGTTTGGGAGGATAGAGTACTTGTTTCATTAATCTCACACTTTGGTTAAGTGAAGAAGTTGAAGGAAAGGGTAAGAATTAACCCCTTTTTATTATGCTATGAAGGTTTGTTTGTGTTGTAGTATGTAGAAATGAGTAGAAATTATGGAAGTTACAAAGTGGGTGTATAATATATATGTGGCTGTGTGTGTATATATATTGTATACCTATGGTGAGTTGAATTTATGTTGTATTCTAGTTGTGAGTAGGGTGGAATTCATATTGAGAATGAAAGTTGAATGAATTTGGTTGAAGTTGGAAATATAGGTATTGGCCGTGTGGTATATGGAAATTGGAATGGGAATGAATTAAATTTGTTTAATATGTTAGTTGTGTGTTGTGATCCTTGCAATGTAAATGAAGGTAAAATGATGTGAGTTTGCATTGAAATGGAATGTAGAAGCTTATGTCGTTTTAGTATGATTTTATGACATTATGGAAATGAAGTTATTAAGGTGCAAATTATGATGATTGTTGATGAACTTGGAAGACGGAAACATGTTATGAATAAGTATGCTAAAGATTAGAAGCTTTGGATGAATTATGGCTTTGGTAGAAAGTTTGTATATTTTGTATATCTTGTGAATATTTTGTGGAAATGATATGAAATGCTTCCGAATTGTATTGTAATGATCTTGATTAGTAATGAATGTGCAAACATTGAAATCGGTTTGGAAAGATGAAGTTGGAATGAAGGTTATTGCACTATGTTGAGAAGAGAACTAGTTATGCCATATTATGCTTTGTAGTGATTGATATTGTTGTTGGTGTTGTCGTTGGGTTGTTGTTGATTGTTTTGGCCGAGTTGAATTCTCGGGGACGCTATATGTATAGGGGAGATGCTGCCCAAATTTTTGTAGAAAAGTGTTGATTTAAGATTTAGGTCCTAAGTCCTATGGCTAACATTTGGTAAACGTGACCATTTGTAGATTTTGGGCGAAACGAGAATTGAATTTGGAAAGGCGTAAGGAGCATATAAGGTATGTAAAGCTATCCCGATTCTTCTTTTGGCATGTCCTAGGTGTACTAGGATCGGATTTGAGCCTCGGAAGGTACTCTGTTCCTCGGAATCGGCATTTGAAAATATCCCTTTTTCATTCAATGGAATTGAACCTTATAAGTATGCTTCGTCGAAAGAATTGTGTAAACTTCCGCAAATTGTCTAGAAAATTATGGAATGTCCCCAGGACCTCCGTAGATGACTCTATAAGCTTAATATATGTAATTTGGGCCCATCGCTTCAATGGACCCGAGGCGGGCCCCACTATTCCCGCTTTGTCCTTTATGGTACTATTGTCTTATTTTCAAGTAATATAAAATGAAATGGTTTAACTACTCCTCTAGCTATTAATTAAAAATTGTTTTAAATATCCCATTAAGGCTTATAAACTGTTTTGGAACTTGGAAACAATCTCAGAAAGATTATGCCTCCGTAACCCATTATGACATCCGAAATACGCTTACTATGATTTTGTCCGATTTCATCATTTCGATTTGTCATTCGATATGCCTCATTGAGTCTCTGAAAATATATGGTATTTTTATTGCATTTAGTTTCTCACTGTTATAGCCCGTATATTGTACGTTTGGAAATTCCAAAGTCGCCGTGGAAAGTTAGGGGCAAGATCATTTTCAAAAAAATTATTTCAATGTATGAGTGGTCGAAAATATTATTTATGATTATTATTAGTATGGAAATGTTGAGAAAGGTTAAGGGCAAAAGGAGAAATTCGCAAAATGATCAATGGAAATAATGTGGGAACTTAGGGGCAAAATGGTAATTTCACGATGGAGTTCAAGAAAAATTCCAGAAGAACCCTTGGCCATGTGACATATATATATAAAAAAAAAAAAAAGGGGGGGGGGGGGGGGGGAAAGATGACCAAAATAAGTCATCTTCTAATTAAAGGAAAATTCAAGAAAAGGAAAGAAGATTCTAGAAAAGAATTAATTAATAAAAGGAAGCATGTGCCCCTCACATGTTGGAGTGGCTATATATATATGAAATATTAGTCACAAAATTCCATAAAAAGCTCTAGAAATATGGAGAAAGAAAAACAAAGGAAAAGAAGAAAGAAGCAAGGGGTAGGTTCGGCCATAGCTCCATAAAATTGAGCCATGGAAAGTTGATGAAGAAAAATTACTTCCTTATAGTATTCCAAGCAAGTGGAAGGTCCTCTACAACATGGATTAGTTGTTAGAGTAAAAAAAGCATTGGTTGGGCAAGTTGGAAACCCTGAAGAAGCAAGTGCAAAAAGGTAAGAATTCATCTTCTTTTATATGTTACAAATGGTTTGTGAATGTTGTAAAATGTAGAAATGGATGAATATTTATGGTGCATCTATGTGTAGTGTGATGTCCGAATATGGTAGTATGTGTAGAGGTCATGAATTGATTTTATTAAGTGGGTTGATTGTTGTGTTGTGAATTCCATGATGTAAAACAGATGAAAAACATGAAATCATGGATGTTGTATAGTGGCCGTGTGCATGGTGTGTGTGGCCGTGTGTGGGTTGTTGTATGTAAGTGTTACACCCCGGAAAAATTTCACGTTACCAAAACTATAGACGGCTTAGTATGGGTCAAAGGGAGAGTAAAGTTACGCCAGGGTTAAGGAGGTTAAGCTTCCGAGGCTTTGAAAGAAAGTTAGGCAAGGTCTGATACGAAAATTTTGGTATAAATGGAAGAAATGATATGTTCTAGTATATTAAGAGTTTTGAAGTAAAACAAAAGTTTAAAGTGAAGTTCGGAAAGTCTAGTTTCCAACGGAACAAGCGGCTCCTCAATCGGACCTCAGGGTAAGGAAATATGGACATTACAAGTTGGATGGGCAAGCCAGAAAAAAAAAAATGGTCTGCGCGAACGCGCCAGCGAGTGGCGCGAACGCGCAGAAGGCCAAAGGGCCGATACAGCGCGAACGCGTCCCCACGTGGCGCGAACGCGCTGAACAAAAACTCGAGAATCAAGTTCGGAATGAAGGTTGTGTTACAGGGAGGTAATAATAACATATATATGACATTTGGAGATCATATGGTGTGAATTAGTTCATAGGTTATTTGACGAAAAGCCCTTGCCGCTGCGAGCTAAGTGGGACCCACATGCTGGAGTCTTATAAAAGACGTGTGAAGAGATATATGAATAGTATATGGAAAGTTGAGCAAGTCCTAAGAAGGACCCTTAAGCCAAAAATGGGCATAAGCCCTCCAAAAGGACGATTTAAGGAAACATTTTTGGAAGATTTGACTTCCAGGGGCAAAAACGGCATTATAATTTTAGAATTTGGGAAATTGCCCAGATATAAAAGTTGTAGATAATTGAAATAGCTTTCCAACCATAGGTCGTGGTCCCTCACACGATATCGGGATCAGGAGTTATGACCTTTTTACTGAACGAACGTCCAGTCAGGAAATTTAACTCTGCGCGAACGCGCCCAAAGGGTGCGCGAACGCGCAGAAGCATTTTATGTCGGTTCTGGGCCGAATCCAGAACCTTATAAAAAGGGGTAAACCCCCATTTGTTTCAGCAAATATACTCAAAAACCTCCCAAAATTTCTGGAAAATTCCCCAACATTTCCACACCCACTTTTTAGCCCAAACCAGGTATAATTTCCCAATTCCAGTCCGGATAGCGTATAGTTTTCGCTGCAAAATCGTATGGCGATGCATTGTGGCATAAAACTAAGGTGAAAAAGGGAAGATACAACAATATTAAAGGGAGAAAGGTATGAATCTCTTTCTACTTGTATTAATATGAGATTATTTACGAAGAAAGCACGATTAAATGATTGTATACTGAGTTAATTAGTTGTAAAAGTTGGAAAACAGCGTGTGGGCTGTTTTATGAGATATTTTGGAATTGGAAACATTATAATTGATGTTGGAATTGTTGTTGTTGTTGTTGGTTGCTGGATTGAGAATTTGGGCTAGGCATATAAACAGGGGAGATGCTGCCCGATTTTCGGCAGAATATAAAATAGTATAATTTGAAGTATGGTACAAATGTACGATGAAAAGGCTAACATTAGTGTGAATCATCTTAAATGTAGACTTACGGGCTCGGACAAGTAAGTGCATCTAGTTGGTCGTCGCACAGGTATGTGAGGCTTACCTTTCTTTCTTTTGGCATGCCCTAGAGCCACGTAAGATATGATATGATATGCTGCCTTGGGGTAACTCTGTTCTGTGATTCTGAGTCTAATTATGTTTCTAACTCAGTCTTGATACGAGTTTATGATTTTTGCTCACCCCTTGATATAAGTATTTTGATATAAGTTTTTGTTACAAGAATTTTGATACAAGTATCTCGATATGAGTATTTTGATATAAGTAATCTGATGTAAGTATTTTGATATAAGTATCCGGATAAAGTATTATGATATGAGCCTTCTGAAATAAGTATTCGACATAAGCATTCTGAAACATGATTTCTGATGTAAGTGTTCTATTATAAGTATTCTACTATGAGTATTCTGATATAAGTACTCTGATGCGAGTATCCAATGTGAATGTTCTCTGTAAGCTTTAGCGTCTCTAACTTTCGTATATGACATTGGATTGTTTAGAAGTATCCGAAGAGGTTCCGGTATCAAAAACGTTCATGATCTTTCTGTATGTACATATGGTTCCAAAATCTCTATTTGATCTGATTCGTAAGGACATCTGAAGGCGTCTGATATGACTATGACTCTGATTCCCCGAAAAAGGCTTCTGAAACGCTTATAAAGCGTTCTGTACTTCGAACGCTCGTAACTTCCTCATACTACGTCGGATAGACCTGAAATCTGTTCCGAGCCTCCAAGTATCGGTAAGTACACTGGTCTGTCGAGTCTTGATTCCTATGCATGTGGTTTCTCACTATTCTGCTCGTGCATATGTTATGATTTCCTTCACCGAGTCCCGGGCCGGTATGTATCGTGCGGATGGTTCGCCGAGTCCTCTGTTGAGGGCCGGGTTCCATATATGAATTCCGAGGTATGATGTGTCCGGTTCCGGGGTACTGTGTTATATGTCTGTCCCCGGTTACCGAGGATATATTATGAAGTATGATGTGTCCGGGCTCGGGGTGCTGTGTTATCTGTCCGCCCCCGGGTACCGTGGTTATGTTATGATGTGTGACGGAGATCGGAGCAAATTTTCTGAAGTATGAGGTGTTATGGCGCCAAAGGTAGGAGTGGCGACCACGTTCCTATGTTATCGTGCGCATCCCTTGGCATTGTTCACCGGTTCCTCGGCGTGTTATCTGTCCCCGAGGTTATCATGTATATGATAGGATGTGACCAGTCCCTCGGCGTGATATTTGTCCCAGAGGTTACCGTATGTATGATATGGTATTTGTCCCGGCATGGTGTATGCCCCCGGGGTTACCGCGTATATGATATGATATCCGATTCCGATATGCCTGACTTGTGTTGGAGAGTAAGCATTCTGACCTTCCGTATATTCTGTATTCCGTTTGCTATATGACATCATTTGAGTAATTTGTACGTTCTGTAATCCGTCTGGCATACGAGATGAGTAAGTATGATTCGTGTCTGGAAAAGAAAAATAATAAGTGTTTGGTATTCTGGATAGGCTATTTGTATGTTGTTCTATCTGTCTCAGTCATGGTTTTGTTTTCTGTACTCATGCCTTACATACTCAGTACATATTCCGTACTGACCCCCTCTTCTTCGGGGGCTGCGTTTCATGCCGCGCAGGTACCCACAAATGGATAGACGAGATTAGCTGAAGATGATCCAGTGGATTGGCGGGCTCCATTTCCTCCAGGAGTGCTGCCGAGTCAGAGTATGTATGCTGTGATGTCTGATCAGTATTAGAGACTTTGTAGACAGCGTCGTGGGTAATGATAGTCAGTCTGTAAGCGGCTCCATCAGCCGATATGTCATTTTGTGTTATGTAGTAAATTTTATATAATTACAGATTTGCTAAATTCTGGAAATAGTAAGCAGAAAATTTTGAAAGCTCAACATGTATTTTATTTGTAATTGACTTTCAGAATTCAAAAAAATATTTAGGTGTGTAATCAGGGTCTGCGGTGCTCTGTATGTGGGGTCGAGTGCCCATCACACCCTAATAAGGTTAGGGTGTGACAAAGTGGTATCAGAGCAGGTCTGTCCTAGGGGTTGTCTGCAAAGTCGTGTCCGGTAGAGTCCTGTTTATGGTGTGAAGCGCGCCACATTTATAAAGAGGAGGCTACGGGGCATCTTGGGATTGTTGACCTTCTTTCAGTCATAGATCGTGCAATAGACCCAAGTCATAAGAAATGAAATTCCATACGTAAGCCTTACATACGACGGAAGGAGATGAGAAATGATACAGGAAGTTACAATGGTAAGTTTTGATATACTCATTCTCTAATTCGGAATTGGAAGCCTTGAATGGCGGGAATGTGATACATGGCCGTATGTTCTGTGAGGTGCTATTGATAATTGCTGTGTACAGATTATGAAAAGAATGGTATAAGGAGAATCAGGTCTGTTGAAGGGTTCAAGGAAAGTTGACAAGCAGTTTGCTGTAAATTATTATGTACGAATGGTAAGTAAAAGTCCAAACAGGCCGGTAACCGAGAATGTATAAGTAATGGCGATGAAGGTACGTTTGCTACCATCGGGAATCTGGAAGCCTAGGACAGGCAATAATCATACCCACAAGTGAACAGTAAACATCGGGAATTGAAAAAGGGTAAAAAAAAAAAGTAATTGTACAAGGAAGGACGTGTTGCGAACATGCCCCGGAATCTGTAAAATTTTTGACTTGCTTCAGATTATGTAATAAAGGTCATACGAGGAAGTGGACGTGATTATATCAGCATTAAGGCACCGAATCCCACCAAAGTTTCGAGGTTAAGCGTGCTAAGGTGAGGGAAATCTTAGGATGGGTGACCACCTGGGAAGTGCACTAAAGTTCTGTAAATTCAGATATAAGAGATAAGTGAAGGTTAGAGTAGCCTAAGGGAAACTAAAATATATGGGAAGGTTGGAGACCCTAAGAGGTCGCGTAAGACGAGGCAGACTAGACTCGTGAAGAGACAGAAAATGCGTCACAGCTCTGGAGTTAAGATAGGCTTGAATAGCGTTTGGAAGTATTTTGTGATCTAGTTGATAGTAATTATACATGTATGAATGCGTATGATATTTCATATGTGATTGTATCGGTGGACATGTGTGTCCCAGCAACCGGTGCTACCGTATGGAAGGCATCAATCGAATAAGGGTACCGAAGTTCAAGTGACAACAAATATAAATGGGCCAGTGTTACAAGGTAAGCTACTATTATTTTCACTACAGGTTAAGATTGGAAAGTTCTAACACCACGACATTTGGAAAAGAAAGAGAATGAGTAAATGGAAGGCAAGGAGATCAAAATGTCAGAAAAAGGTGAAAGGTAAGAAACCTCAGTGAGTGAAGTCTCCGAGAGAAATTACCGGCAAAGCGCGAGACTACTTGGGTAGAAATCCAAAGATAGGCATGTGAAAAGGATAAAGTGTGGTAATATTGAACAAATAGGAATGTGTGGGGTTCGAGAACCCATTTCAATGAGTGGGGTTGAAGGGCGGTAGATAATTGCCGAAGACGATGGACATTTGGAGGCTATTGATGTATTAGGACCTCCTCAATAAGGGGGGAAGAACGTATTGGACTTGAAAGGAATTATGATTGTCGTTGAAATCGATGCTGAGCACAACGCAAGAATAAAAGATTATGACGTACAAGGGGTGCATGAATTCAAGATTGGAGGTCAGGTAATAGATTTGCGAATAAAATAAGTAAGACCCTAAAAGGGGGGAAGCAAGTAAGGAAAGCGTAAGTGAAGAGATTGAAGTGACGAATTCCAAGGTGTGACAAGTATAAGCCCTAAAACAAAAGTGGAATTTATACGGAAATAATACAGTCGTTATCGTTATACATTTTATTAGTGACATTAAGGGAACCGATGAAAGGAACGTATTAAGCTTAAAATTTAAAGTAAGGGTTGAAGATCGAAGTGTGGATTTGTCTTGAGGGCACCGTAAGGTAAGACTCATCAGAAGAAAGCAAGTGAATAGAGCACAAAGATTCTAAACGCACTCAGATATGACAAATAGATGTAGTTCGAAGCGAGAATTTTTGTAGAAACGAGTTCAATAAGATCCAGGGGTTAGTCAGCAAAGAAGTAGAGTGATTGAAGGGTATCTTTTAAGATAAAAAAAAAATGTGAGAAATAAAAGAATTGAGTGATATTCCAATGGATGGGGCAAATATTAACAAGATATCGGAGTAACAAACATACTTGTTATGGTATGACCGCATTAAAGGAAGAATGATCCAATAACGGGATGTACCCGAGAATAGGATTATGGACAGACTAAAAGACTAGTATGAACATTCGAGGACGAATGTTCCTAAGGGGGGAAGGATGTTACACCCCGGAAAAATTTCACGTTACCAAAACTATAGAATGCTTAGTATGGGTCAAAGGGAGAGTAAAGTTACGCCAGGGTTAAGGAGGTTAAGCTTCCGAGGCTTTGAAAGAAAGTTAGGCAAGGTCTGATACGAAAATTTTGGTATAAATGGAAGAAATGATGTGTTCTAGTATATTAAGAGTTTTGAAGTAAAACAAAAGTTTAAAGTGAAGTTCGGAAAGTCTAGTTTCCAACGGAACAAGCGGCTCCTCAATCGGACCTCAGGGTAAGGAAATATGGACATTACAAGTTGGATGGGCAAGCCAGAAAAAAAAAATGGTCTGCACGAACGCGCCAGCGAGTGGCGCGAACGCGCAGAAGGCCAAAGGGCCGATACAGCGCGAACGCGTCCCCACGTGGCGCGAACGCGCTGAACAAAAACTCGAGAATCAAGTTCGGAATGAAGGTTGTGTTACAGGGAGGTAATAATAACATATATATGACATTTGGAGATCATATGGTGTGAATTAGTTCATAGGTTATTTGACGAAAAGCCCTTGCCGCTGCGAGCTAAGTGGGACCCACATGCTGGAGTCTTATAAAAGACGTGTGAAGAGATATATGAATAGTATATGGAAAGTTGAGCAAGTCCTACGAAGGACCCTTAAGCCAAAAATGGGCATAAGCCCTCCAAAAGGACGATTTAAGGAAACATTTTTGGAAGATTTGACTTCCAGGGGCAAAAACGGCATTATAATTTTAGAATTTGGGAAATTGACCAGATATAAAAGTTGTAGATAATTGAAATATCTTTCCAACCATAGGTCGTGGTCCCTCACACGATATCGGGATCAGGAGTTATGACCTTTTTACTGAACGAACGTCCAGTCAGGAAATTTAACTCTGCGCGAACGCGCCCAAAGGGTGCGCGAACGCGCAGAAGCATTTTATGTCGGTTCTGGGCCGAATCCAGAACCTTATAAAAAGGGGTAAACCCCCATTTGTTTCAGAAAATATACTCAAAAACCTCCCAAAATTTCTGGAAAATTCCCCAACATTTCCACACCCACTTTTTAGCCCAAACCAGGTATAATTTCCCAATTCCAGTCCGGATAGCGTATAGTTTTCGCTGCAAAATCGTATGGCGATGCATTGTGGCATAAAACTAAGGTGAAAAAGGGAAGATACAACAATATTAAAGGGAGAAAGGTATGAATCTCTTTCTACTTGTATTAATATGAGATTATTTACGAAGAAAGCACGATTAAATGATTGTATACTGAGTTAGTTAGTTGTAAAAGTTGGAAAACAGCGTGTGGGCTGTTTTATGAGATATTTTGGAATTGGAAACATTATAATTGATGTTGGAATTGTTGTTGTTGTTGTTGGTTGCTGGATTGAGAATTTGGGCTAGGCATATAAACAGGGGAGATGCTGCCCGATTTTCGGCAGAATATAAAATAGTATAATTTGAAGTATGGTACAAATGTACGATGAAAAGGCTAACATTAGTGTGAATCATCTTAAATGTAGACTTACGGGCTCGGACAAGTAAGTGCATCTAGTTGGTCGTCGCACAGGTATGTGAGGCTTACCTTTCTTTCTTTTGGCATGCCCTAGAGCCACGTAAGATATGATATGATATGCTGCCTTGGGGTAACTCTGTTCTGTGATTCTGAGTCTAATTATGTTTCTAACTCAGTCTTGATACGAGTTTATGATTTTTGCTCACCCCTTGATATAAGTATTTTGATATAAGTTTTTGTTACAAAAATTTTGATACAAGTATCTCGATATGAGTATTTTGATATAAGTAATCTGATGTAAGTATTTTGATATAAGTATCCGGATAAAGTATTATGATATGAGCCTTCTGAAATAAGTATTCGACATAAGCATTCTGAAACATGATTTCTGATGTAAGTGTTCTATTATAAGTATTCTACTATGAGTATTCTGATATAAGTACTCTGATGCGAGTATCCAATGTGAATGTTCTCTATAAGCTTTAGCGTCTCTAACTTTCGTATATGACATCGGATTGTTTAGAAGTATCCGAAGAGGTTCCGGTACCAAAAACGTTCATGATCTTTCTGTATGTACATATGGTTCCAAAATCTCTATTTGATCTGATTCGTAAGGACATCTAAAGGCGTCTGATATGACTATGACTCTGATTCCCCGAAAAAGGCTTCTGAAACGCTTATAAAGCGTTCTGTACTTCGAACGCTCGTAACTTCCTCATACTACGTCGGATAGACCTGAAATCCGTTCCGAGCCTCCAGGTATCGGTAAGTACACTGGTCTGTCGAGTCTTGATTCCTATGCATGTGGTTTCTCACTATTCTGCTCGTGCATATGTTATGATTTCCTTCACCGAGTCCCGGGCCGGTATGTATCGTGCGGATGGTTCGCCGAGTCCTCTGTTGAGGGCCGGGTTCCATATATGAATTCCGAGGTATGATGTGTCCGGTTCTGGGGTACTGTGTTATATGTCCGTCCCCGGTTACTGAGGATATATTATGAAGTATGATGTGTCCGGGCTCGGGGTGCTGTGTTATCTGTCCGCCCCCGGGTACCGTGGTTATGTTATGATGTGTGACGGAGATCAGAGCAAATTTTCTGAAGTATGAGGTGTTATGGCGCCAAAGGTAGGAGTGGCGACCACGTTCCTATGTTATCGTGCGCATCCCTTGGCATTGTTCACCGGTTCCTCGGCGTGTTATCTGTCCCCGAGGTTATCATGTATATGATAGGATGTGACCAGTCCCTCGGCGTGATATTTGTCCCCGAGGTTACCGTATGTATGATATGGTATTTGTCCCGGCGTGGTATATGCCCCCGGGGTTACCGCGTATGTGATATGATATCCGATTCCGATATGCCTGACTTGTGTTGGAGAGTAAGCATTCTGACCTTCCGTATATTCTGTATTCCGTTTGCTATATGACATCATTTGAGTAATTTGTACGTTCTGTAATCCGTCTGGCATACGAGATGAGTAAGTATGATTCGTGTCTGGAAAAGAAAAATAATAAGTGTTTGGTATTCTGGATAGGCTATTTGTATGTTGTTCTATCTGTCTCAGTCATGGTTTTGTTTTCTGTACTCATGCCTTACATACTCAGTACATATTCCGTACTGACCCCCTCTTCTTCGGGGGCTGCGTTTCATGCCGCGCAGGTACCCACAAATGGATAGACGAGATTAGCTGAAGATGATCCAGTGGATTGGCGGGCTCCATTTCCTCCAGGAGTGCTGCCGAGTCAGAGTATGTATGCTGTGATGTCTGATCAGTATTAGAGACTTTGTAGACAGCGTCGTGGGTAATGATAGTCAGTCTGTAAGTGGCTCCATCAGCCGATATGTCATTTTGTGTTATGTAGTAAATTTTATATAATTACAGATTTGCTAAATTCTGGAAATAGTAAGCAGAAAATTTTGAAAGCTCAACATGTATTTTATTTGTAATTGACTTTCAGAATTCAAAAAAATATTTAGGTGTGTAATAAGGGTCTGCGGTGCTCTGTATGTGGGGTCGAGTGCCCATCACACCCTAATAAGGTTAGGGTGTGACAGTAAGGATGATGAACCAATTTTATCTAGTATCTTGATTGTTGTTGTAGTGTATAGAAAAGATGGAAAAATTCATGGAAATATGTTTGTAATGTTGTGGCCGAGAATGGTGATGTTTTGTAAGCTACAATGAATTGGTTTAATGTGATGTTCTAGTTGATGCCGTTGTGGATTTCATGAGGTGAAATGAGAATTAAATGGTTAGAAGTGAAGTTGTTATTGTTCTTGTGGAAATTGGAAAGTGTTGGACAAAGAAGTATGTTGATTGAATCGTTTTGAAAGATATGTGAGTTGAATTGAATAAAACTGAATATTAAAGTGTTACTATGATTGTTGGCATTGTTGTTGGCTTGGCCGGGTCAAATTCCCGGATTATTGTTGTTGATTTGGGGCCGAGCCGTATTCTCGGGGTTGGTACATTTACAGGGGAAATGCTGCCGAAAGTTCGGCAGACAAATTGTTGCTTTAAAGAATTAACTTCTAAAGGCTCTAATCAAGTTTTGGTAAACATGACCAATTTGTAGATTTTGGCGGAATTGGAACGTGAATTTGGAGTCGCATAAGAAGCAGAAAAGGTATGTAAGGCTTCATCCTTCCTTCTATGGCATGTCTTAGATGTAATATGTTGGGTAAGAACCTCGGGGACCCTTCTACCCTCCAGAATTCGCATCTAAAGTTTTCCCTTTTTCAATCAGTAGGATTGAATTAAAAAGTGTGCAAAATGTTGGAAGAATGTCCTAAACCTCTAGAACTCGCATAAATAGGACCCGATGACCCTAAAACCCTCACAAGTAACGCCATGACAGGTAACATATGTAAATTTGGTATGCCGCCTCATTTGATCCGAGGTGGGCCCACTGTTCCCAGATTTACCTTATTGTCCCGCTCGACTTATTTTGAAGCTGAATCCAAAAGAAACTTTCGATCCTTATTCCATTACCAAATGACAAGTACTGTACCTATCCCAATGAGAATACTTCTATGACGATAATGATAACGATGACGTCAGAAAAGAGAATATGCCTATGATAAGTACGACAAGAATGATTCCTCGAATAAGAATCTTGAGCTAAGAATCCAATGTGAATATGAAAGTGCTGTACTAGTTTCTACAAGACTTCAAAGCATATGAATTGACGGTTATAATGCCAATGATCTTATTCTGTGTCTCCTCTTAAAGCTATTTTCCGTTGATAGTCTCGCCTTATATTTGTCGTTCCTTCAAGGTGAGACAAGTGACCCGATTATTCCATAATGTAATCGGAGGGTTTCGATCTTACGTCACTCCGATGGACACATGACTTTCTTTGGGCTCTCATGCATGTCAATTGTATGACATATGAATATGAATGTGAATATTTATATGTATATGTATATGGGAAAGGGGAAGGGCCACTGTTATATCACCGCCTGATTCAGCTGGATTTCGTCCCGGACGCGGGATGGCCGGACGCGGGATATGGGAGAGCCGGATACGGTGTCTGTATTTGTGATATATATATATACAATATGTTGGGACACTGTCGGGGAGGGGGGTGGGAGAGCCGATGTACTCGGCGTCTGTGAATGTAAAGGAAGGACACCGTTTTCTGAAATGTTCTGTTTTCTGTATATGTAAATAAGAAACACCGTTTTTCTGAAAAAGAAACTAAACATGTATGACATCTGCAGAAAGGCAATCATATGTACAGGTTACATTTGTCCCAGAATAAGCTCCATATGTCTATTCTGTCATTATTCATTCTGCATATTCCTTTATTATGTTACTATCCATGCTTTACATACTCAGTACATTGCTCGTACTGACCCCTCTTCTTCGGGGGCTGCGGTCATGCCGCGCAAGTACTCCTAGATGATTAGAAGAACTTACTGAAGATGTTCCAGCGGAGATGGCTAACTCCAATTGTCCCGGAGGATTGCCAGGTCCAAGTATATGCTATGATGTTTTGTTCTATGTTAGAGACTTTGCAGACAAAGCAATGGGTATTGAGTTGTCAGTCTGTAAGCGGCTTCAGCAGCCGATATGTTATTATGTCTTATGTCACGAGCCTTATATGATGTCAGAGTTTACTTATGAAAAAAAAAAGATATATACATATTGGAGAGCTTACTATGTATTTCTTTCCTTACCGATTCAAGAGTTTCTATATGTAACAAGAGTCAGCGGGTTCGCTCGGCTCCGGATATGGGGTCGGGTGCCCATCACACCCTAGTAAAGTCGGGGTGTGACAAAGTGGTATCAGAGCAGGTCGGTCTAAGGGTTGTCTGCAAAGTCGTGTCCAGAAGAGTCCTGTTTATGGGTGTGAAGCCGGCCACATTTATAAACAAGAGGCTGCGGGGCATCTAGGAAATGTTAACCTTCTTTCTGTCTCAGATCGTGCGATAGAGCCAAGCCATAGGAAATGAGATTCCTGGTACTAATCGTTAATTTTCGCAGACGCCCATTAGCGACGGATAAAGGCGAATGGCGCTATGGTAAGACACAGAGGTAAGTTGGGGTATTTGTTCTGTTACTTGAGACAGAAAGTTCTGAATGGCTGGAATTTGTCATACAGCCGTATGTTCTGTAAAGTATCGTCGATAATTGTTACGTACAGACTGTGAAGAGTAGGAATGGTAAAGGAGATTCCGTAAGGATGGATATGTCTAACAGGAAGGCGCGTGGAAAGGAAATATTGCAAACCGTCAATAAGCGAGAAGCGTTGCTCCAGAAGGGTTATGGATTCGGGCGTGGCGACGAAGGTGGGGTCACTACTATCGGGAATCTGGAAGGCCAGGACGGACAATAGTCATAGGCACAGATGAAAAGTGAGCATTGGGAATTGAAAGGGGTAAAATAGTAATTATAAAGGAAAGGACGTGTTACGAAAATGTCTCGGGACCTGTAAGACTTCGACTCGCCCCAGAACATGTGACAAAGGTCATCCGAGGAAGCGGACGCGAAAATATTGGCATTAAGGCACCGAATTTCAGCGAAGCTTTTGGGTTAAGCGTGCTCAAGTGGGGGCAATTCCATAATGGGTGACTCCGTGGGAAGTTTATATGAAATTCTACACATTCTGACGTAAAAGACAAATGGAAAACTAGAATAGCCTACGTGAAACTACGGCATATAAGGTGGCTGGAGACCATAAGAAGACACGTAGAACAAGGCAGACTAGCTCGGTGAAAGGACAGAAAGTGCACCACAGTCCCGGGATTAGGATAGGCTTGAACAACGCTTGGAAGTATTTTGTGAACTAGTTGATAGTGAAGATGTATGTATATATGATTGTATCGATGGCGTGCGAGCCCCAACAACCGAAACTACGGGAAGAAAGGTATTGATCACGCAAAGGTGCCAAAGTACGGGTGACAACAAGAACAAATGGTACAAGTGCGGCGAGCGAGCTGTTATTATTTTACTATAGGCTGAGGTCGGAAATTCCAGTATAACGATACTCGGAAAAGAAAGAGAGTGTGAGATGAAAGGTAGAAAGCTTAAATGTCGGAAAAGGAGAAAGTTAAGAAAACCTTAGTAAGTGGAATTCCTGCGAGAAATTAATGGTAAAAATACGAGACCACTAGGATAAAAATTCAAGTAGGCATGTGAGACGAGATAGAGTGAGGTGAAAGGAAACAAGGAGAAATGTGGAGAGGTTGAGGGTTGATTTCAACAAGTAGGTCTAAGAGAATGGTGACCAGGGTAGAGGAATGTGAAGTAAGAGGAGGAATGCTCAGGATGGTGATGGTGTTAAGATGAAAGATCTGTAAAAGGACAAGTATGTAGCTATAGTAATATGCTTAGAGGTTTAAGAAAGTAACGGGACGCTTAAGAAATACAGACGCACATCTACAACACGAACACGTTGTTAAGAAAGAATTACGAGCAAGAGAGCTAAACAAGTGAAAGGACGAATAAAGGATAGAAAGGTGTGGAAATGTGGACAAATGAGGACCTAGACAGGAAGTAAAAGGAAAGCTTAAGATAAGAAGTTTTTTTTTTATATGCACAAGCTGGAAAAGGAGGTGAGGGATAAAGGTATAAGCGAAGACTCCATCAAGGACTATGAGCATATAAGGAACCCCTTTAAAGGGGGGGAGGCCATATTGGGCTTACAAGGAATGACGATAAACGAGACGAGCACAACACATGAAGTCAAAGACAATTGTACCTGTATTGAGAGATACGAAAAGAGACTAAAGAATAGTTGTAGTAAGAATCTGAGGGTGTGGCTTTTGCTAAGATATGGTCACGAAACAGTAACAGAAAAGAGATGATCTGAGAGAGACAAGGATAGCACGTTGGCCCAACAAATTAGAAAACCCATGACATGGGAAGAAGATTCAGGTAAAAACTGAGAAGTTCGAGTATAAAAAAAATAAGGTAAAGGATAAAGAGTGAGCATGAAAGAAAGGACGACTACAAAAGGGATCCTCCCGAAGTATTATGACACCCCATAAGATCAGTTGAACATTCGAGGACGAATGTTCTAAAGGGGGGGGGGGGGGAGGATGTTATAGCCCGTATATTGTACGTTTGGAAATTCCAAAGTCGCCGTGGAAAGTTAGGGGCAAGATCATTTTCAAAAGAATTATTTCAATGTATGAGTGGTTGAAAATATTATTTATGATTATTATTAGTATGGAAATGTTGTGAAAGGTTAAGGGCAAAAGGAGAAATTCGCAAAATGATCAATGGAAATAATGTGGGAACTTAGGGGCAAAATGGTAATTTCACGATGGAGTTCAAGAAAAATTCCAGAAGAACCCTTGGCCATGTGACATATATATATAAAAAAAAAAAAGAAAGGGGGAAAAGATGACCAAAATAAGTCATCTTCTAATTAAAGGAAAATTCAAGAAAAGGAAAGAAGATTCTAGAAAAGAATTAATTAATAAAAGGAAGCATGTGCCCCTCACATGTTGGAGTGGCTATATATATATGAAATATTAGTCACAAAATTCCATAAAAGCTCTAGAAATATGGAGAAAGAAAAACAAAGGAAAAGAAGAAAGAAGCAAGGGGTAGGTTCGGCCATGGCTCCATAAAATTGAGCCATGGAAAGTTGATGAAGAAAACTTACTTCCTTATAGTATTCCAAGCAAGTGGAAGGTCCCCTACAACATGGAGTAGTTGTTAGAGTAAGAAAAGCATTGGTTGGGCAAGTTGGAAACTCTGAAGAAGCAAGTGCAAAAAGGTAAGAATTCATCTTCTTTTATATGTTATAAATGGTTTGTGAATGTTGTAGAATGTAGAAATGGATGAAAATTTATGGTGCATGTGTGTGTAGTGTGATGGCCGAATATGGTAGTATGTGTAGAGGTCATGAATTGATTTTATTAAGTGGTTTGATTGTTGTGTTGTGAATTCCATGATGTAAAACGGATGAAAAACATGAAATCATGGATGTTGTATAGTGGCCGTGTGCATGGTGTGTGTGGCCGTGTGTGGGTTGTTGTATGTAAGGATGATGAACCAATTTTATCTAGTATCTTGATTGTTGTTGTAGTGTATAGAAAAGATGGAAAAATTCATGGAAATATGTTTGTAATGTTGTGGCCGAGAATGGTGATGTTTTGTAAGCTACAATGAATTGGTTTAATGTGATGTTCTAGTTGATGCCGTTGTGGATTTCATGAGGTGAAATGAGAATTAAATGGTTAGAAGTGAAGTTGTTATTGTTCTTGTGGAAATTGGAAAGTGTTGGGCAAAGATGTATGTTGATTGAATCGTTTTGAAAGATATGTGAGTTGAATTGAATAAAACTGAATATTAAAGTGTTACTATGATTGTTGGCATTGTTGTTGGCTTGGCCGGGTCAAATTCCCGGATTATTGTTGTTGATTTGGGGCCGAGCCGTATTCTCGGGGTTGGTACATTTACAGGGGAAATGCTGCCGAAAGTTCGGCAGACAAAGTGTTGCTTTAAAAAATTAACTTCTAAAGGCTCTAATCAAGTTTTGGTAAACATGACCAATTTGTAGATTTTGGCGGAATTGGAACGTGAATTTGGAGTCGCATAAGAAGCAGAAAAGGTATGTAAGGCTTCATCCTTCCTTCTATGGCATGTCTTAGATGTAATATGTTGGGTAAGAACCTCGGGGACCCTTCTACCCTCCAGAATCCGCATCTAAAGTTTTCCCTTTTTCAATCAGTAGGATTGAATTAAAAAGTGTGCAAAATGTTGGAAGAATGTCCTAAACCTCTAGAACTCGCATAAATAGGACCCGATGACCCTAAAACCCTCACAAGTAACGCCATGACAGGTAACATATGTAAATTTGGTATGCCGCCTCATTTGATCCGAGGTGGGCCCACTGTTCCCAGATTTACCTTATTGTCCCGCTCGACTTATTTTGAAGCTGAATCCAAAAGAAACTTTCGATCCTTATTCCATTACCAAATGACAAGTACTGTACCTATCCCAATGAGAATACTTCTATGACGATAATGATAACGATGACGTCAGAAAAGAGAAAATGCCTATGATAAGTACGACAAGAATGATTCCTCGAATAAGAATCTTGAGCTAAGAATCCAATGTGAATATGAAAGTGCTGTACTAGTTTCTACAAGACTTCAAAGCATATGAATTGACGGTTATAATGCCAATGATCTTATTCTGTGTCTCCTTTTAAAGCTATTTTCCGTTGATAGTCTCGCCTTATAATTATCGTTCCTTCAAGGTGAGACAAGTGACCCGATTATTCCATAATGTAATCGGAGGGTTTCGATCTTACGTCACTCCGATGGACACATGACTTTCTTTGGGCTCTCATGCATGCCAATTGTATGACATATGAATATAAATGTGAATATGTATATGTATATGTATATGTATATGGGAAAGGGGAAGGGCCAGTTTTATATCACCACCTGATTCAGCTGGATTTCGTCCCGGACGCGGGATGCCCGGACGCGGGATATGGGAGAGCCGGATACGGCGTCTGTATTTGTGATATATATATATATAATATGTTGGGACACTGTTGGGGAGGGGGGTGGGAGAGCCGATGTACTCGGCGTCTGTGAATGTAAAGGAAGGACACCGTTTTCTGAAATGTTCTGTTTTCTGTATATGTAAATAAGAAACACCGTTTTTCTGAAAAAGAAACTAAACATGCATGACATCTGCAGAAAGGCAATCATATGTACAGGTTACATCTGTCCCAGAATAAGCTCCATATGTCTATTCTGTCATTATTCATTCTGCATATTCCTTTATTATGTTACTATCCATGCTTTACATACTCAGTACATTGCTCGTACTGACCCCTCTTCTTCGGGGGCTGCGTTCATGCCGCGCAGGTACTCCTAGATGATTAGAAGACCTTACTGAAGATGTTCCAGCGGAGATGGCTAACTCCATTTGTCCCGGAGGATTGCCAGGTCCAAGTATATGCTATGATGTTTTGTTCTATGTTAGAGACTTTGCAGACAAAGCAATGGGTATTGAGTTGTCAGTCTGTAAGCGGCTTCAGCAGCCGATATGTTATTATGTCTTATGTCACGAGCCTTATATGATGTCAGAGTTTACTTATGAAAAAAAAAAGATATATACATATTGGATAGCTTACTATGTATTTCTTTCCTTACCGATTCAAGAGTTTCTATATGTAACAAGAGTCAGCGGGTTCGCTCGGCTCCGGATATGGGGTCGGGTGCCCATCACACCCTAGTAAAGTCGGGGTGTGACACTCACTACTCCGTTCGTGGATGCCTCAATGTGTCCCCCACTAAGCCCGGACCATGATATGTTGTCAAGCGTATTCCACTGCATTGTTCTCCGTGCCTCGATGTGAGGGGGCATGTATACATGTACATGGGTTGTGGAGTATGCTGTGCCATGTACACATATTCTGATATGATATGATACGATCTGATATGGCCATCTGATATGATATGTTATGTTACGGGGTTATTCCCCTTTTCTGATCCTTATGTGTTGTGGCACCAGTGTCGGGGGGTGACCCCGTTCTGTCTGCCGAGTCCCTTGGCAGGGGCCGGATATGATATGGCATATGTTTCTGTACACACTCTTTATGTTTTGAAAATATGCATTTGATACTCTGGATATCACACTCACTTTTCTGTACGTTCTGTTCCGGTTATGATTTTGTTCCGTAATGGGACCAGGTATGACATACGTTTTCTGCAAGTACTACTTATGCTTTATGATCAGCGTATTGCTAATCTGGATATTCCGTTCAATTTCTGTATCTTCTGCTTCGATTATGACTTTGTTTACTACGTTCCGTGCTTTACATACTCAGTACATATTTCGTACTGACCCCCTTTCTTCGGGGGCTGCGTTTTCATGCCGCGTAGGTACTGACGACAGATTTGCTGACCGCCTGCCTAGGACATCTATTCTGCTATTCTGGAGTGCTCTTTTGTCCAGAGCCTATACCTTGGTACAGTCTACTACTGTTGTATATATGTATGCTATTCAGGGGTATGACGGGGCCCTGTCCCATCTTATGATTCTGTCACGTTCTGTAGAGGTCTGTAGACATACTTGTGTGGTTTCTGTATATGTTTTGGGTTGATATGATCTGTGATAGCCTTATCGGCTTCCTTGTGCTATAACTGTTCATTTGTGACAACTAGTAGATTGACTCTTACATTGATATATTATGTAATATGCTGGTTTGGGTTATTAGGTACGTTCGGGTGTCCAGCACGGACACTAGTCGCGGCCTACGGGGTTGGGTCGTGACAGTGTCATACACTTGTCTTAAGCCTTTAACATAAAGTCCCTTTAGAATCTGCCGAAATTCGGGCCGCATCTCCCTTGTTTATGTGCCTAGCCCGAAATCATAATATCAACAACCAACAACACAACAACAATATCAACATCAACAAAAACATTATCAACACTAATATACTCCATAAAACATCCCCCACTATGTTTTCCAAATTCCTCAACTAACCAACTTGTAACACGACTATTTAATAACTCTATCTTTGTACGTAAACTGAAATCAACATCAAAAGGGAAAGATTCATACCTTATTCTTACTAGGACAACAAAACCTTCAAAATTAGTGTTGAATCCGAACCACAAAACAATACTATAAGCGCGACTACATGTTACCCGAGCCTCGATTAATACTCCGTCACTTTAATCCACTTACAAAATGATCCCTCAATGTTCTCTAGAATCTCTCAAGTGCTTTTGGGGAAACGAAATGGAGAAAAATGAGGTTTAGGATCAGATTTTGCCCTTATATAGGGGGTCAAATTCGGGTCAGGTCACTGTAGCAGTTTACTGTAGCAAGTCGGTTATTGTAGCAATTACTATAGCAGCCCGTTTACTGTAGTAGCATTTTTGCTCTATCAGCCTAACTTGTAACGTCCATAATTCTTTACTCCGATGTGGTATCGACAAGCGGTTTGTTGCGTTGAAAACTAGACTCGAAGAACTTCATTTTAGCCTTTTACTTTGCTTCAAAAATCTTCATCCACTAAAAGATATTCTTTCTCCAAGTTGGGCCAAAATTGCCCCTTATAGTTTCTTCCAAGTTTCAACAAATTTAATTTCCTTGATTCACTTGCCCTTCAATCCTTCCATAGCTTACTATACAAACTTAAACCCTTATAACCATAAGTTAAACACATATAAGCTCACATACCTCCTGAAAGGTAGCTCGAATCTCAACATACGAAACTACGGGGTGTAACATAACCCTTCTTTTACAATTAAATTAAGAATATGAGCATTGCATCTAGCATGTAGAAACTCATTTTGCAGCCATTCTTTCAAGTGCTTAATTGCGGTATCATTAGCAGTTGCATTATTAAGGGTCAAAGTGAGTGGACTTTCAATCTCCCAATCTATCAAACATTCCTCAATCCCTTTTGTAATTGTCTCGCCCTTATGATCTGGCGTTGGAAAAAAGTTAGGAATTTTCTTTTGCAAATTCCAATCAGCATAAATCCAATTAGCTGTAATAACCATGTAAGTTAAATTTTGGAGCAATGTCCATGTAGCACTACTAAGACACACATGTTGATTGTGAATAAGCTTTTTAAGCTTTTTTTTTCCTCATGATAAATTTTCAAACATTGCCTAGCAACAGTAAACGAGAGGGTACCTCAAAATTGGGAAAAACAACTGACATTAATTTTCTAAAACCTTGCCCCTCAACAACTCTAAATGGTTGTTCGTCAATGATAACAAATTCAGCAATAGCCTTCCTAACTTCATTGATCTTATATACAACTCTATCCAAATTGTTGGGACGACTACTACCTCCTTCTTCCCCTTTTTAATAGGAAAAGACATGAGTGTTGATTGCTTCCTGTCAATGAATCTAAAAAGGGATATTTTACACGAAACATTCAAATGATTCCATAATGCAGTAGTCCCATTTTTCTTACTCTCGGCTGCAAAGTTACGACCAAAGTAATCACTTTTTGCCATTCGCTTACCCTCTTTATTGAAAAATTTGTTAAAATGTTTCCAAATGTCTGATGTTTCTCTTCCAACCCCAAGGGCAGAATCATTTTCTAAAGATGTTTTCTTATGCTTTTTAGGGGGAGGACAAGTAACTGAATCGACATCTGTAGTAAGACTATTGTTACCTACTAGTTGAGGAGTTGTAGTAGCTATTGGAGAATCTTTCACCTCTATTATTGAAGTCACGGCTTCCATCTGTGACAAGAAAACATACAAACATTGGTAAAAATAAAATAAAATTACATAAAAATAATTAAAGACACACACAATTTCAGATTTGGGAAAAAGAAGAAAACGAAAGAAAATGATAACAAAAACAAAAAGAGGTTGCCACTTATTGAGAGAAGAAGATGAAAATTTAACATAGAATTGTAGTTTTACCTTGCAGGAACTAACTAGTTAGAGTTGAAAGAATTTTATATGCTTGAAGGAGGAGAAAGATGACTAAATTAGGTTTTTAATTACTTTATTTAGATACTGATGATATATGCCTAAGGTTCATGGGCTATATTTTCTTTTGCTTTGTAGTTGGGCCTAAAGAAACAATATACTAGAGTAAAAACTTTCATATATATGTAAAATTATAATTTTTAAAAATTATACGTATAATCGGTTTGATTCAGTTATTTTTTACTTAAAATCAAAATCAAATAATATTTTGTCCGTTTTTCATGTTAAAAATCAAATCAAATCAAACTTAAAAAATTTCAATTTTTTTTTGTCGGTTTGATTCGATTTAATGGTTTCCCGTGAACAACCCTACTCACAATAGTAAGGCATACAAAGTTTTTAACAAAAGAACCATGTTGGTAAAAGAAAGTGTGCATGTTGTCTTTGATGAATCCAGCCTTATATATGAAAGAAAACTACAAGACGACGATAAGGATCCCATATGCAACTATACTACTAGAGCAAGCAACACTCAAGAAGGCGAAATTGAAATAGGAGAACCACTAGGTGAAACAAGTCCATCTATCGGTGATGATCATGTCACACAGACAGGGGGAACCACTGAGGAGACCCCTGAACCAAGTTCACCACAAGAGGCTTATGAAGAAAATACTAGTAATGCTCAGGGGTCAGCCTTACGAGGATTCAAATATCAAAAATCTCATCCTATAGAAAACGTACTGTCTGATATTAATTCCGGAGTAACAACAACAAGATCCAAGTTAAAGAATCTTTGTGCCTTTAACGCATTCCTATCAGTTATTGAGCCGAAAAAGGTTAGTGAAGCTTTGCAAGATACAGATTGAACTATTGCTATGCAGGAGGAACTAAATCAGTTTGAAAGAAATATGGTCTGGCATCTTGAGGCCAAACTGAAAGATAGAACTATGATTGGCAAAAAATGAGTATTTAGGAACAAGCTGGATGAGCATGGGGTTGTCATAAGAAACAAGGAAAGGCTAGTGGTCCAAGGATACAATCAAGAAGAAGAAATAGACTATGATGAAACCTTCTGTTACACCTTGGAAATTTCTCCGTACTTGTATGATGAGTGGAATGATGAAGAGTTTAGTGAATGATGTTTTATTAAGTCGGGAATGGCTAATTAAGAATTTTTGGAAATAAGAAAGTCGCGGAAAATTTTTCAGCACAGTGGTCGTATATGGCACTATACGACCCGTAAAGTGATTTACGGACCGTATAGTGCAGTCGTCCTCCAGCTTGTCAAAAATCTCAACTTTCTGTAAATGTTGAATATGGTTAAATACGACCCAGTTTACGGCCCGTAAACTGGTTTACGGACCGTAAACTAGGTCGTAAACTACCATGTCCACCAGCCAAACTCTCTGTTTTTGGAATGCTTAAAAACGACCACAGTGGACGGACCGTAAATCAAAATACGGTCCGTATATGGTGGTTTACGACCACTGTTCACCCCGACAAGAATTCATTAAAGATCAGATTTTGTGATTTTAAAAAGGGACTTAGGCTTCATATTACTTCATTATTCATCCAACAACTCAAGAGACATTCTAGAACTCTCCAAATAATTCCTCCACAAGAATTCAAGAGAATTAAAGGGAATATCAACACCAACAACACTAATTTCATGGAATCAAGGGTAAGAACTCAATAAAGGGTCATCTAAGTGAAGAAATTCCCAAGAAGGTGGGACTAGGGTTTTGGCTAAGTGAAGTATTTCAACTTAAGGATTGTTCAACCATCATCCAAGGTAAGATTTATGATTATTCCATGTAGTTTGAAGTATTGGAAAGCTTAGACACTTGAAATGTAAAAGAACATAGAAATGGGTCATTATTGAGTGAATAGTGACATAAATGAATGATAGTGGAATTGAACTACGAATATTGAAGTGTTGTGAATACAAATACGTTATAAATGATGTTTTTATCATGAAACAAGCATTAAATGCATGAAAACGCAAGGATGAGCTAGAAGTAGAAATAAAGGAAAATTGGAGGAAAATGGTGGATTTTGCCAAATGTACGTAAATGACGATTGTCGATCATGATATTGCGAATAATATTATGAATATTGGGAGTTGATATAGAACGCAAGAAAAGTAGTATGAGCGAAGGAAGCATTGTCCGACTTCTCCTAGAATTAGCGACGCGTTCTTATAGTTAGCTCACTAATGTTAATACGAATTCTCTTATGAAGGTAACGACGTGATATCGACGGAGAACAAGTGAGCCATATCTTAGCAAAACGACCAAGGTATGTGAGGCTAGTCTTTCTTTCTAATGACATGAATCCTTTAACTTGAATCCCTATCCCTTTCATGAGTTCTTGCATTCTAAGAAGTTAAAAGCTCATACTTATGAATGTCTATATGAGATAAGTTATACGATACGATGACACTAGAATGATGATGATGTTATTCCTTGTCTACACTCACCTTATGTACTAGTCCTTTCAAGGTGAGGCGGAATGCCCATGATGGTTCCATAATGTAATCGGGGGATCACGACCTTACGTCACCCCGATAGAGTAAAGTTGATCATGAGCCAAATATACGCATTATGATAAGATAAGTATTTTATGATAAGCATATTACTATGAGCATTTACATTGAGCATGTCATGAGCATTTCACACCGGGCCTAGTTGGCCGGGCAGACACCGCTTCGGCGGGCGGCGATACGGATACACCACGACCTACGGGCGTGGGCAGACACCACTAGTGGGCGGCATGAGATGGTACCCCGGACGCGGGCTAATATTATTGATTATCACACCGTTCCGACATGGACGGGCAGCTTGCATATGATGCATTCATGTTATGATGATGAGTAAGATAACATGCATTACTTCATGTATGATTATCAGTCAGATTCAGTTGTCTCATATTGATGATATCCTCATGTAATTGATGTTTCCTTTTATTATGTACGCCTCTCATACTCGGTACAATATTCGTACTGACGTCCTTTCTTCGGACGCTGTGTTCATGCCCACAGGTAGACAGGGAGGAGAGCTTGGCCCAGGTCCTCAGTAGCTGTCAGCTGATAGATAGCACTCCATTGTTCGGAGGTGCTTATGACTATTCTTTTGATGTACATTCATATATGCATATTTTGGGCATGACGGAGTCTTGTTCCGTCCATGTATTCATTATGTTAGTAGAGGCTCGTAGATACGCAGTGTGGGTTAGATGGTCTCACAAGATGTTTTCATATGTATGTATATTATTTTGATGGCCAAGGGGCAAATGTGTATAAAGTATTTATATTTTGATTAAATATGATTTTTCCTACAATTGGTATGTAAAATTGATAAAAGAGTATTAAATGAGCAAGATAAGCAGTAGAATGAGCGGTGCTCGGTAACTTGCTCCGGGTACCCGTCGTGGCCCCTAGCTGGGTTGTGACAGAAGTGGTATCAGAGCAGTTCGCCCTAGGAAGTGTCTACGAGCCGTGTCTAGTAGAGTCTTGTTTATGGTGTGTTGCGCGCCACGCTAATAAACAAGAGGCTACATGGCATTTAGGAAAATGACCATCTTTCTTCTCATGAGATCGTGCGATAGAGCCATGTCTAGGATTATATCATTCCTAAAAGTGCGTTATGGTTTCAGAAAAATGCCGCCGAAAGGAAAAGCTACAGCTGCCCATAAAGGTAAAGCTACGACGAAGAAGCGGGCAGAAAGGGAGCCTCCGGCGGGGGTAGAGGAAAGTGAATCGCAAAGTGAGGCCGTGCCCAATGTCGAAGAGCAGGGAGGAGCCTCAGCTCCGATTCCTCCACCGGGTGCTTCGGGTCAACAAGTGTCCGGGGCTATACATTTATTGACGCAGTTGGTTGCCGCTCAGGCACAACGACAGAATGCGGGCCCAAGTGATCGTTCAGCTATTACAAGAGCCCGTGATTTCCTTACTCTAAATCCTCCAGAATTTTTCGGGTCGAGGCCGGATGAGGACCCTTAAGGTTTTATCGATGAGATGTTACGGACGCTAACACTTATGCATGCTTCTGAGACTGAATCTGTAGAGTTGGCCTCATATAGACTTCGCGACGTGGCGGTACTATGGTATAATAATTGGGTGATAACAAGAGGGGAGAATGCACCACCTCCCGTGTGGCAAGAGTTTGTAGATGCCTTTATTCGTCACTACTTGCCACCTGAAGTCCGCCGAGCTCGAGCGGACAGGTTCTTGAATTTGAAACAGGGAAGCATGAATGCCCGAGAGTATAGTATGCAATTCAACTCATTGGCCCGGTATGCTCCGACTATGGTGGCTGACATGGGGGACCGAGTCTATAGATTTGTGAGTGGTTTAGGACCACACTTGTTCAGAGATTGCCTGACAGCCTCTTTGCAAGACGGGATGGATATTTCCCGGATACAGGCCCATGCTCAGAACCTCGAGGAACGACAACGACAGCAGAGAAGTGATCGTGAGGGTGACAGAAGACAAGGTAAGAGGGCTAGATCTATGGGGGAGAGCAGTGAGTACCGAGGGGGACCGAGACAGACATATTCTAGGCACTCAGGTCAGTCAGTGACTATTGCACCTCCTAGATTCTCAGATAGGAGGGTTGACCGTTCTTTTCAGTCAGGCCAGGGGCAGAGTTCGAGGGCCTCAGATTCGCAGCCCAGGGGAGACTTTAGCCAGAGGATACCTCCAGTGCCGCGGTGTAGCCAGTGTGGCAAATTACATTCCGGACAGTGTCGTCAGGGTTCGGATGCTTGTTATGCTTGCGGGCAAGTCGGTCACATGATGAGAGATTGCCCCTCAGCAAGAGATAGAGCTGCGACTCAGCCTACAGGTTCAGTAGTGGGTTCTTCTTCAGCACGCCCGACAGCACAGACTCCTCAGACTACAACAGGTAGAGGTAGAGGTAGAGGGGGAATATCTACTTCAGGTGCTGTTCAGCCCCGTGTGTATGCTCTAGCTGGGCGACAGGATCTCGAGTCATCCCCAGATGTTGTCACAGGTACCTTGACCATATTTTTCCGTGACGTATATGCTCTGATTGATCCAGGTTCTACCTTCTCATTTATTACTCCGTATATCGCTGATTGTGTTGGGGTAAGACCTGAGCCAATTAAACCTTTCGAGGTATTCACTCCGGTTGGTGATCCTGTAATAGCGAGACAAGTATATAAAGACTGTGTAGTCATTATATGTGATCGCCAGACGACAGCGGATTTGATTGAATTTGAGATGATAGATTTTGACGTAATTATGGGTATGGACTGGTTGGCATCTGTCACGACCCAACCCCGTAGGCCGTGACTAGTGCCCTACTTGGGCACCCAGACAGACAAACATATCAAATCGTAACACACTTATCCAAATCGAATCACATACAGATAGCATATACGGCCATAAACACTATATGCCGTCTCAAACTATGTCGAACTGTATCAGACACATTTCGACGCAAACATATACATATACTTATATCAAAAAGCCGGCAAGGCTATCAAATGTATCAAAAGCCGACAAGGCTATCAAAAGTATCAAAAGCCGACAAGGCAAACAGATGGCGCAACGGCCCAAAACATATACAAAGTGCACGCCGACAAGGCTGCCATAACGAACAGGGTCATACAAACACATCTGTACAGAAGTAGGCATACACACCCACAAATACGTCTACAAACCTCTAAACAGACCAAACGGATCATATGGCGGAACAGGGCCCCGCCGTACCCCTGAACAAATATATACATATGCATCAAACAAGTATATATACCAAAATGTAGGCTCCGGAATAAGAGGAGCACTCCAAACAGCAGAAGAGGGTGTCCTAAACTGGTGGATCACCAAACTGTGCGTCTGTACCTGCGGGCATGAAACGCAGCCCCCCGAAGAAAGGGGGTCAGTACGAAATATGTACTGAGTATGCAAAGCAGAAAATACAGAAACAAATCTGAGGCATAAACGAAATAGTAGTACAGAACATAAGTATAAATTCAACATATCAAAATGTTTATTTTAAAACATAAGTCATGCGTAGGGTACAGAAGAATATGGTCGCCCGCCCGTCGATGGCGCCATAACACAGCATAACACCAGAAAGTTTCAAATCTCCGTATCCCCGTCACATATCATATCACAACATAACGCCATACACAGCATAACACCAAATATATGTGGAACCCGACCCTCTTTTGCGAGTAGCTCGGTGAACCATAAACACAGCATAACTCCGGAGTATATCAAAGTGCGCACGATAACAGAACCGGCCCGGGACTCGGCGAAAGGAATAACAAAATGCACGAATAGAGTCGTGAGTAGTCATATGCATAAAATCATTATCATAAATTCAAACATAAGTAAAATGATCATATTTGAAATCAGAATAATAGTCATACCAAATTCTTTCAAAGATTCTCCGAATTACATAAAGGAAAGTCGCGGGACCCACGGACGGGTATCGACCCGAATCGGGCCCGCTCATGGAAAACATACTCATTATACATCATGCAAACTCTTATGAAAATATTTTGGAGCAATCCGAGCACTTATGTGAAAGATATGGCATTCGGAAATTTCGAACTTCTTTAAAGTGAACCCTTTTTATGCAAAATTCGGAAAACGATTATTTCAAAGACATAAGGGTTCATATTTCATCAAATCATACATAAGAGTGCCAAAGAACATATACGGATCATAACATGCTCGGATTTCGGATTTGGAATTTCCTTAAGGCTCTAATTTAGCCTATGTAAAACTAAGACATGCCAAAAAGAAAGGAAGTTGCCTTACATACCGTTTGTCGTCTGTACCAATTCAATAATTTAAACTCGTCTCGATTGGCACTTCAACCTATAACAATGGTAGCATGTCCGTCAAATTGGTGGTTGCTAGTAAACGATAAGTCGTTCTTGTATAAAAACAAGTGGGCAGCACTTCCACTACTTTCACACATCCACAACTCACATACGAGGTCAACAACATCAATAACAAGACACAACTCAAGGACATAACAAAATCAGCCCCATATGCACTACATACACCATTGCTATCATTCTTTCTCTTTACATCCATGGAGTACAACAACCACAACAACAAAGTGATTAATACACTAATTCCTTATGTTTATCCATCTCCTTTAACAATGTTAGACCAGCCATCAAGAACAACCCATACTCCAGCAAATATACTACATATATTGTACATAATCATAACTATAATCCCTGCATTTCGACTCAACAAGAGCAGCCACGAAAATTACAACAAACAGCCCCCAAAATGTCACCACAAAACAGCCACGAAATTTATAACAAGCAGCCCCAAAACAGCCCCAAAATTCATCACAAAACAGCCATGAAATTCATCACAAAACAGCCACGAAATTCATTACAAAACAGCCCCAAAACAGCCCTTAGTTACCACATAACAATGACCGATAATCTCATGAACATCTAAGAATATACCAAGCAGATCGCACACACTTCGCATACGATATTTTATACGCTTCTTTCCTCCAAGTTTGATGATTCACATCAGTAACAACATGAACCTCTATATGCAAGAAAACTATCGTAACATTACAACAAGTTCTAAAACAGCCCCATCCATTATAACGTCACAATACAATCTTAACTATCCTTAGTTCTCCAATTCCTCAAGAACAGCCCCTAACTACAATTTAACCATAACAATGACAACCTGAAATAGCCATATAATCACATGAGATTTTCCACCAAAAACCTTATCAAAACAGCCCACAACAACAACAACATCAACTATTATATGCAAGGAAACTGCTCTAATTTCACAACAAGTTCTAACATGATTTAAACTTTCCTTTCGCCTTTTTCACATAATCCATAACATTAATAACAACAACCATCCATGTACAAGAATTACTTCAATTTTGTTTCAATAGGAAACCCAAAACAGTCCATCAACACTACAACATCGAAATACAATTTTCGACCTTTATTCCACAAAATCACAAACACATGGAATCAAGTATAATTTTTACCATTGACAACAACCCCTATACATGTCAATAACCATATTTTCAGCCCTTCAACATAAACAATTATCTACAAATATCATACCATAATAGTGACAACACTAATCAAACTCAACCCAATTAAAACAACTCCAAATCTGCCCACTTTTAATGCCAACTTTAATCAAACAATTTTATTACTTCCAACTTCACATAATACAACTTAATAGATCCATTACAACATCATTAACTCCAATCTTATAACGAAAAAAAAAACGAAATCTTACCTTAACAAGTTGGCTTCTTAATTTGGCTAGAAGTTGTGAAATGAACTAATACTTGTTCTTGTTGCTCCAAATGACTAATCCACGTTATTATAGCCTTCCTAACTGGTTGGAATACTTTGAAAATCTGATCTTTTTGATCAAGGAATTCGAGCTCCAATTTTGCTAGCCATGGCCAAATGCCATGGCTTATGCTCTCTCTCTCTCTCTAGCTAGGTTTTCTTGTAATGTTGAAGGTGGAAAATGAGCTCTTGCTCATCAGATTTTTTTCCTTATATAGGCAGCCCTTAAGAGTGACAAGTGTCCCACTCAAGGCTTGAACCAATTAAATTTGGCCACATGTCTTGGTGGGGCCCACTTAGTGCACTAATGACTTGTTTAGTGAAAATTAAATTTTTAACCCCCACTTAATAATATAATCATGGTAAATTAATCCAACTTTCCATTAATATTTTTTACACTAAGTAAAATTCATAAGACATTCATTTTCTAATAGAGACCGGAAATTAAAGATTTCTGTTTCGTGCCCGAAAATGATCCCGTCTTTAACTTGAGTCGATTCTCTTGCGAATAACTCGACGTATAAAATTATGGGATATAACAGCATCGTGCTATGCTAATGTTTGTTGCCGGACAAAGGTAGTTCGATTCCAATTTCCGGGAGAGCCCATACTTGAGTGGAAGGGTAATACAGTTTCCCCAAGGGGTAGGTTTATTTCCTACCTTAAGGCGAGAAAGATGATAGCCAAAGGTTATATTTGTCATCTAGTTTGGGTTCATGACACGGAAGCGGAAGTGACAACTTTTTAGTCTGTCGCGGTAGTGAATGAATTCCCAGATGTGTTTCCCGACGAGTTACCAGGCCTTCCTCCAGAAAGGGAAATCGACTTTGCTATTGATGTATTACCAAACACCGAGCCTATCTCTATTCCTCCGTATCGAATGGCTCCAGCAGAACTGAAGGAGCTAAAAGCACAGCTAAAGGATTTAATTGAGAAGGGGTTTATAAGGCATAGTTTTTCGCCGTGGGGAGCACCAGTCCTGTTCGTAAAGAAGAAAGACGGATCACTACGAATTTTCATCGACTACAGGCAGTTGAACAAAGTGACGGTGAAGAACAGATAACCCCTTCCTAGAATTGACGACTTGTTCGATCAGTTGCAAGGTGCTAAATGGTTTTCCAAGATAGATCTGAGATCGGGTTATCATCAGGTGAGAATTAGGGAAGCAGGTATTCCCAAGACTACCTTCAGGACAAGATATGGTCACTACGAGTTTCGAGTAATGTCGTTCGGATTGACGAATGCCCCGACCGTGTTCATGAATTTAATGAATAATGTGTTCAGGCCGTTCTTGGACCTTTTTGTGATAGTGTTCATCGACGATATTTTGGTGTACTCTCGCACAGAATCAGAATATGCAGATCATCCAAGAATTGTTCTTGGCGTTCTTCGAGATCGAGAACTGTATGCAAAGTTTTCGAAGTCCGAGTTTTGGCTTAATTCTGTTGCATTCCTCGGTCATGTTATTTCAGATGACGGTGTTCGAGTTGACACTCAGAAAATAGAAGCTGTGAAGACTTGGCCAAGGCCTACGACGCCTACAGAAGTTCGTAGTTTTCTGGGTTTGGCTGGTTATTATCGAATATTCGTAGAGGGCTTCTCATCTATTTCAGCCCCATTGACAAAGTTAACCCAGACGTCGGCTAAATTCCAGTGGAGTGATGCCTGTGAGCATAGCTTCCAAGAGTTGAAAAACAGGCTGACCTCAGCGCCAGTGCTAACACTTCCAGAAGGATCAGATGGCTATGTAGTATATTGTGACGCCTCCGGTGTGGGATTAGGATGTGTGTTGATGAAGAATGGAAAAGTTATTGCTTATGCTTCGAGACAGTTGCGAAAACATGAACAGAATTATCCCATTCATGATCTTGAGCTAGCTGCGGTCATTCATGCATTGAAAATATGGAGACACTACTTATATGGTGTGCACGTGGACATCTATACGGATCACAAAAGCCTTCAATATATTTTCAAACAGAAGGAGTTGAACCTGCGGCAAAGGAGATGGTTGGAATTACTGAAGGATTATGATGTGAACATTCTATATCATCCAGGGAAGGCGAATGTAGTAGCAGATGCATTTAGCCGTCGATCGATGGGTAGTTTATGTGGAGTTCCTTCGGAAAAGCGAGAAATGGTTCGTGAAGTCCATCGGTTAGCAAGTCTCGGCGTACAACCAATTGATTCAGGAGATGCAGGTATTAGCGTCAATAACCCCACAGTTTCATCATTGAATCTAGAAGTGAAGGAACGACAATATGAATATCCTCAGTTAAGCCATTATCGAGATCTAGCTCATAAAAAGGAAAAGTCTCCATTCGAAGTTTCCATAGAAGGGGTTCTTAGATATCAAGACAGGTTATGTGTACCGAATGTGGCAAACTTGTGCCAACGGATTTTAGAGGAAGCACATTATTCCCGGTATTCTATTCATCCAGGTGCAACCAAGATGTACCACGATCTCAAATTGATATATTGGTGGGATGGCATGAAGCGAGACATAGCAGAATTTGTAGCACAGTGCCCAAATTGCCAGCAAGTGAAGGCCGAGCATCAAAAGCCAGGGGGCTTATTGCAAGCAATGGAAATTCCTACGTGGAAATGGGAAGAAATTAACATGGATTTTGTGGTGGGATTACCCCGTACGCGAGGGAAGTATGATTCTATATGGGTGATCGTGGATAGACTCACGAAAGCAGCTCATTTTCTCCCCATTAGGACCATATATTCAGCGGAAGATTATGCTAAATTGTATCTCAAGGAGATTGTACGACTTCACGGTATTCCTTTGGCGATTATCACATACAGAGGGGTACAGTTCACAGCCAAGTTCTGGAAGTCCTTCCAAGAAGGTCTAGGTACCCAAGTTAAGCTCAGCACGGTGTTCCATCCGCAGACTGACGGACAAGCCGAGCGCACTATTTAGACCTTAGAGGATATGCTACGGGCATGCGTATTGGACTTTGGCGGTAATTGGGATGAGCATTTGCCTCTTATTGAATTTGCCTCTTATTGAATTTGCCTATAATAACAACTATCATTCCAGCATTCAAATGGCCCCGTATGAAGCCTTATATGGAAGAAAATGAAGATCTCTGATTGGATGGTTTGAAATCGGAGAAGTACAATTGATAGGCCCCGACTTGGTCCAACAAGCAGTTGAAAAGGTTAAAGTGATTCGAGACCGACTGTTAACAACTCAAAGTCACCAAAAGTCTTATGCAGATAATCGCCGACGAGATTTGGAATTTCAGGTGGGCGATTGGGTGTTCCTGAAGGTATCGCCGATGAAGGGAGTGATGAGATTTGGCAAGAAAGGAAAGCTAAGTCCCAGATATATCGGACCCTACCAAATCATTCGCAAGGTGGGTCGAGTAGCCTATGAATTGGACTTGCCTTCAGAGCTCGAATTCGTGCATCCAGTATTCCATGTTTCGATGCTCCGCAAGTGTATTTGAGACCCAACAAGAGTAGTCCCGATTGATGATGAGCAAGTAACAGAGGAGCTAACATACGAGGAGATGCCCATTGCCATTTTGGATAGACAAGTACGAAGGCTTCGGAATAAAGAGGTTGCTTCAGTCAAAGTTCTATGGCGGAACAATAATCGGGAAGAAATGACTTGGGAAGCGGAGGAGAAGATGACATCCATGTACCCCCATTTGTTCCAATCCCCAGAAGAGATTCAAGATGAGACGTCGATGGTGTAAGGTAAGTATGTTTTAATTTTATGTTTTTGGTCGTGTGTGGCCATAAAAGTGTTGATGTTGTGATATAGCCCTGTGAGGCGAAGATATTGTGGGTTGTTGTAATGGAAAGGTAGTATCCAAATCACAAAGGAAACTCTGGCAAAATTTTTTCCAGAATCCCCGAGTGTCGAACATTCGAGGACGAATGTTCCAAAAGGGGGAAAGAATGTTACACCTCGGAAATTTCTCCGTACTTGTATGATGAGTGGAATGATGAAGAGTTTGAGTGAATGATGTTTTATTAAGTCGGGAATGGCTAATTAAGAATTTTTGGAAATAAGAAAGTCGCGGAAAATTTTTCAGCACAGTGGTCGTATATGGCACTATACGGCCCGTAAAGTGATTTACGGACCGTATAGTGCAGTCGTCCTCCAGCTTGTCAAAAATCTCAACTTTCTGTAAATGTTGAATATGGTTAAATACGACCCAGTTTACGGCCCGTAAACTGGTTTACGGACCGTAAACCAGGTCGTAAACTACCATGTCCACCAGCCAAACTCTCTGTTTTTGGAATGCTTAAAAACGACCACAGTGGACGGACCGTAAATCAAAATACGGTCCGTATATGGTGGTTTATGACCACTGTTCACCCCGACAAGAATTCATTAAAGATCAGATTTTGTGATTTTAAAAAGGGACTTAGGCTTCATATTACTTCATTATTCATCCAACAACTCAAGAGACATTCTAGAACTCTCCAAATAATTCCTCCACAAGAATTCAAGAGAATTAAAGGGAATATCAAGACCAACAACACTAATTTCATGGAATCAAGGGTAAGAACTCAATAAAGGGTCATCTAAGTGAAGTAATTCCCAAGAAGGTGGGACTAGGGTTTTGGCTAAGTGAAGTATTTCAACTTAAGGATTGTTCAACCATCATCCAAGGTAGGTTTTATGATTATTCCATGTAGTTTGAAGTATTGGAAAGCTTAGACACTTGAAATGTAAAAGAACATAGAAATGGGTCATTATTGAGTGAATAGTGACATAAATGAATGATAGTGGAATTGAACTATGAATATTGAAGTGTTGTGAATACAAATACGTAATAAATGATGTTCTTATCATGAAACAAGCATTAAATGCATGAAAACACAAGGATGAGCTAGAAGTAGAAATAAAGGAAAATTGGAGGAAAATGGTGGATTTTGCCAAATGTACGTAAATGAAGATTGTCGATCATGATATTGCGAATAATATTATGAATATTGGGAGTTGATATAGAATGCAAGAAAAGTAGTATGAGCGAAGGAAGCGTTGTACGACTTCTCCTACAATTAGCGACGCGTTCTTATAGTTAGCTCACTAATGTTAATACGAATTCTCTTATGAAGGTAACGACGTGATATCGACGGAGAACAAGTGAGCCATATCTTAGCTAAACGACCAAGGTATGTGAGGCTAGTCTTTCTTTCTAATGGCATGAATCCTTTAACTTGAATCCCTATTCCTTTCATGAGTTCTTGCATTCTAAGAAGTTAAAAGCTCATACTTATGAATGTCTATATGAGATAAGTTATACGATACGATGACACTAGAATGATGATGATGTTATTCCTTGCCTACACTCACCTTATGTACTAGTCCTTTCAAGGTGAGGCGGAATGTCCATGATGGTTCCATAATGTAATCGGGGGATCACGACCTTACGTCACCCCGATAGAGTAAAGTTGATCATGAGTCAAATATACGTATTATGATAAGATAAGTATTTTATGATAAGCATATTACTATGAGCATTTACATTGAGCATGTCATGAGCATTTCACACCGGGCTTAGTTGGCCGGGCAGACACCGCTTCGGCGGGCGGCGATAAGGATACACCACGACCTACGGGCGTGGGCAGACACCACTAGTGGGTGGCATGAGATGGTACCCCGAACGCGGGAGGCCTGGACGCAGTCTAATATTATTGATTATCACACCGTTCCGACATGGACGGGCAGCTTGCATATGATGCATACATGTTATGATGATGAGTAAGACAGCATGCATTACTTCATGTATGATTATCAGTCAGATTAAGTTGTCTCATATTGATGATATCCTCATGTTATTGATGTTTCCTTTCATTATGTACGCCTCTCATACTCGGTACAATATTCGTACTGACGTTCTTTCTTCGGACGCTGTGTTCATGCCTACAGGTAGACAGGGAGGAGAGCTTGGCCCAGGTCCTCAGTAGTTGTCAGCTGATAGATAGCACTCCATTGTTCGGAGGTGCTTATGACTATTCTTTTGATGTACATTCATATATGCATATTTTGGGCATGACGGAGTCTTGTTCCGTCCATGTATTCATTATGTTAGTAGAGCCTCGTAGATACGCAGTGTGGGTTAGATGGTCTCACAAGATGTTTTCATATGTATGTATATTATTTTGATGCCCAAGGGGCAAATGTGTATAAAGTATTTATATTTTGATTAAATATGATTTTTCCTACAATTGGTATGTAAAATTGATAAAAGAGTATTAAATGAGCAAGATAAGCAGTAGAATGAGCGGTGCTCGGTAACTAGCTCCGGGTACCCGTCGTGGCCCCTAGTTGGGTCGTGACACCTTCACTTCTGTGGCCAGATTAGAAGCAATACAGCTCCTCATAGCCTTTGCCTCATACATGGAATTCACCCTCTACCAAATGCATGTGAAAAGTGTTGTTTTGAATGGTTATTTTAAAGAGGAAGTATATGTCAAGGAGCCTCCCAGATTGAAGATGCAGAACATCCAAAGTATGTCTATAAACTTGACAAAGCCCTCTATGGATTAAAACAAGCCCTAAAAGCATGGTATGAAAGGCTATCGAAATTTATCTCAGCTCATGGTCATACCAAAGGACATATAGACAATACTCTATTCCTGAAAGTAAAAGGGAAGAACATGCTGGTTGTGAAAGTATATGTAGATGACATCATTTTTGGATCTACAAACGAATCAATGTCAAATGAATTTGCTGCATTAATGGGAAATGAGTTTGAGATGAGTATTACGGGAGAATTTCTTTCTTTCTAGGATTGCAAATCAATCAAACTCCAACAAGTACAATGATCCATCAACAGAAGTATGTCAAGGAGCTACTCAAGCGATTTAAAATGGAAGACTCCAAGGAAATCGATACTCCTATTGTCACTACAACAAAGCTCACCTTAGATGAACAGGTACACCAGTGGAGCAGAAATTTACAGAGTCATGATTTGTTCTCTGCTAAATATCACAGCTAGTAGACCTGACATAGTGTTTAGTGTGGGACTGTGTGCAAGATTTCAGTATAATCCTAAAGAGTCTCATCTAAAAGCGGTGAAAAGAATTTTGAGATACTTAAAAGGAGCAAGCAAATTCGGACTATGGTACCCAAGAGACAACAATTTCGACCTGGTAGGATATGCTGATGCTAACTATGCTGGGTATATGGTGGATAGATTAAGAACTACATGAATGGCACATTTTCTGGGTCATGTTTGTCTCATGGGCAACAAAGAAACAAAACTCAGTGGCGTTATCCACTACTGAGGCTGAATATGTTGCTGCTGCTTATGCTGTGCTCAATTGCTATGGATCAAGCAATAGATAAAGGATTTTGGTATGGAAATTGGGTGTGTACCTATATTTTGCGATAATACCAGTGCAATCAACATCGCAAAGAATCTAGTCCAACATAAAAGAACTAAGCACATTGATATACGACATCACTTCTTGAGGGACAATGTTGAAAAGGGTCTAATCTCTATTCAGTTCTGCGACACTGGAAAACAAATTGCAGACATTTTCATGAAAGCCTTGGGAAGATATCAATTCGAGAAGAACAGGTTGGAGCTGGGGATGATTAATGACACTTAATCATACCTCCAGGGTTGAGTAGAATAGTTGCTTCTTGCGCTGAAACTGAAAGGTATTCTACTCAATCCAAATGGTCTTCCCCTAGGATATATGCGTACTTTTAAATAATGACAAAAGGGGGAAGAGTGGAAAAGGAAAAAGATAAAAGCAAGGCCAAACTGGTTCTGTTCGATTAAATTCACAGCAGAGTTTGTCATCATCAAAAAGGGGAAATTTGTTGGCATTAGCCAGACTAATGCATATATGAGTTTTGATGATTGACAAATGGGCAAACAATGATTGACAAAAGATCACATTGATTGGTAAGACAAACCAGGTCTAGATACATATGAGAGAGCACAAGAATGACTGAACAGAGTTAGACATCTGGATAAAGGAAGTAGAGGTTCCAAATATAAAGTACAATGTCTGAATGAGAAAGAATCCAATGCACATGAAACTGGTCCAAAGACCTGATCTATCGCAAGTGATAGTTGCAAACAATGCACATGAATCAGGTCCACAAATATGTTCCATCAGATACAGACAAGCAGACAAACATAGAGATGTTCAGTGTATAGCATGAATGATATATGAATAAGACAACTAAACAAGGCAGCAAAGGGAGAGAAGATGACTCAGTGAAAGAAGCAGTTCATTGAAGAAATAGAACATGTATGCACAATAATTTCTATACCAAAGAGTTATCATATGCAGAAGGAGGAATGATCACATGTCATCAGGTGCAGTGGATGAATGACCTAGAGCGAAGACATTGTATGAGGAATAGCTTAGAGTGATCAGATGTGAGTTGACCAGTTGCAGACACAGAGCTTACAGTGTCAACATGTTCCATCCAAGATCTCAGAAGCAGTTCAACGGCAGATGAAGAATGAAAGAGATTGGTGGAATAGGTACATGAACATGTTCTATATCAGACAGTGCAGAGATTTTGAGACAGACGAACCAGGTGGATGAAACAGGTTTGTGTACATGTTCCAGGGAAAGTCCTACAACAACTAGGATTTGCAGAATTATGGAAAGAACTTGGCGGCCAAGTATGAAAGATACCTTGAGTAAGCCTTCTACAAGGAAAAGAAGCGGACTCAACAAGGCAAGAATTCACGTGCAACACAAAACCTACTTGCGTGTCATTGACTGACTAGGAAAAGGTTTTGTGTTCAACCGACCTGCGGAGCATAATGTTATAAATACCCAGGTCTTTCAAAGAAGAAGTTTGAGCACCCACAAAGAGAGAATTTAGAATATTCAGCGAAGAAGTTATATCCATCATATTCGAGAATCCAGGGTTGCGTCCCTAGTGCAAGAAGACGGATTGAAGGAGCTATTCTACTTAATAATGTTTTCAAGTTCTTAAGTCTAGAATCTTGTATTAGGTTAGTTCTATCGAGTTGTATCTTTATCAACTTATTAAGAAGCACAAAAGTAGATACAAACAATTGTAACTTCAAGTAGGAGTTTAATACTTAAAGATAGCTTGCTAGTTAGAGTTTGGGTAGCAAGGCATGTTGTAGAAATTAGGTTGCAGAGTTTGTAACTTAATTTATAGTTGGCTCAGTTATAGTGGAGTTTGAGGTAAATCCTACAGGTCTGTAGGTTGTAGTTTTTATCACCTTTTGAGCCGGTTGGTTTCCATATAAAATACTGTGTCTTTTACCTTCCTATTTGTTTTTATTCCGCAAACACGTTTATAGAATAGGTTAGGTAACATGTTCTGTCCATAGGAAAAAAGTAGGAACACTTTAGTACAGATACTTACATCGTGCAATTTTAACAAAAAATCCTCCACAAAATGCCAATAGTAACCTGCGAGACCTATAAAACTCCGAACCTCGGTGATCGAAATGGGTCTAATCCAATCCTGAACCGCCTCAATATTTTTAGGATCTATCATAATACCATCCTTAGTCACCACATGCCCCAAGAATGCCACTGAACTAAGACAAAAATCGCACTTCAAAAACTTGGCATAAAGCTGCTTTTCCTTTAGAATCCCAAGCACAATCCTCAAATGATGCTCGTGCTCCTCCCTACTACGGGAGTATATCAAGATATCATCGATGACGACGATAAAAAATTAATCCAGGTAGGGTTTGAAAACCCCTTTTTTCAAATTCCTGAAGGTTGCAGGGGCATTAGTCAACCCAAATGACATCACCAAGAACTTATAATGCTCATATCACATTCGAAAAGCTATCTTAGGAACATCCTCTGCCCTAATCTTGAACTAGTGATAACCAGATCTCAAATCAAACTTAGAAAATACAGAAGCACCTTGAAGCTAATCGAACAGTCATCAATGCGAGGAATCAGATACTTGTTCTTGATAGACATCTTGTTCAACTTCCGATACTCAATGCACATAAGTATAAATCCATCCTTCTTTTTCACAAATAACAAGGGAGCACCCCATGGTGAAACACTAGGTCGAATGATGTCACGAAGGAACTAACTCCCACCAAGTTAGCAAGACATCCTGCTAGAACAATTTAATAAAGGAATTAAAGCGGAAAAAGAAATCATTCAAGTTATTTCAAATACTAGTTATCCTTATTTTCATAAAACACGATAATAGAGGTACAACCATCCCCAAATCTGGTGTCACTAGTACAAGAACGACTAAATGAAGTATAAGTCTAGGCATACATCCGGAAAGTACATAAGTTGTCCGAAATAAAAGACAGCAATAAAGACAACTGAAGAAGATCCGGTGCATTGGATCAACTAATGGCTCGCCTTGAATCGTTCAGATGACCCTCACAACGGTCAGCATAGTCTCAAAATCCACTCATACCGGGAATAGAATCTGCACACGAAAAGAGTGCAGCAAGTGTAGCGTGAGTACAGGGAACAACGTGTACTCAACAGCATCGTCAACCGACCCTAAAGAAAACAGATACAAGGGCTGGCCTACGATTACTACTTCCACACTTAACCGACATTAGTCCACAATAATAATAATAATAATATATCAAGCTGTAATAATCTCAGTTTAAGCCTATGTGAAGCTTCTAATCCATAAGTACATGTCATGACCCAACCAGAGGGTCACGACGGGCGCCCGGAGCTAACCTACCGAGCACCTCTTGACATACATCTCATAATCATATGTAGGTGGACCACAAATATAACTCATAAATATCGTAATCTGCAAATGACATGAGTCCAAGAAATATATGCACCTCTGTATACTTATCCTCAACTATGCCCGTAAATGCAAGCCGACAAGGCTGCAAAAAATGATATACAAAGATATGAATCGATGATGTTATAGGATATCTAACTATATACATCTGTCTACGAGCCTCTACATGGAGTGCATAGCATTGTAAGGACGAGACAGGACCCCGCCATGCCCACATATACATAAAAGAATAGTACTAGCTGAACTGTAGCTCCGGAACAAATGGAGCGCTCCGGTACAATCGTTCATCAAGCATCCTAGGGGTCTGGTCCGTCTCCCTGTCTACCTGCGGGCATGAACGCATCGTCCACAAACCAAAAGGACGTCAGTATGAATAACGTACCGAGTATGTAAGGCAAGAGTAACAACATAATGAAAGTATGAAGATAACATAAGATAAAGAGATCAATATGTAGCTCTGAATGCCTCTTAAGGCGGATGTCATGCATTATTAGCTTTAAAAAAACATTTTCGTGCATATATATATATATACATATATAATATCCGGCCCGTCCATTTAGGCTCGGTGTTATCATTAAATCATCATCATCCCGCGCCCGGGGTAAAATCATAACCTGCCTGCTCCAGTGGTATGCACATCTACGTGCCTGCCCGACCGACTATAGCGCGACATGGTAGAGAAAATACATACATATATATAAAACATGCATAAGAGCCTAAATAAAAGCTGTAACTCTATCAGAGTGACATAAGGTCGGTAAACCTCAAATTTTGTTATGGACTATCATCATGAACATATCTCATCTTGAAAGAACCGAAATCATAAGATGAGATCAACATCACTGAATAGGACCAACTACCATAAGATGAGATCAAAAATCATAAGATAAGATCAATAATCATGGGATAATTATCAACAATATCATAAGAATCTCAAGATCCATAAGCTTTTAGCATTTTTATAAAATTAAGGACATTATGGATATCATGTGAATGGGTTTGTATCAAAGGATCATGTCGTAAGAAAGAAAGGGACAGCCTTAACATACCTTTTCGTCTCCTTAACTACTTATCGTTTCTCCTCCCAAGCTCGCAAATCTACATTCAAGAGGATTCATACTAGAGTTAAGTCTTGGGAACACTCATAAGCTCAACCTAAAGTAATTAGTGAGCTAGTGGAATTTGCGCAGCACTTCCCCTATTTTATCTACTTTCACCAAATTCCAAATCAATTCCCAAACAACAATAAAAACATCAACAATGCTATACTGAAGAGATTACATTCAAGTTGTGCTTCATTCAATCCCAAAATTCCTTTTCATAATCAATCCATAACAACAACTTCAACATAACCCCTTATATGCTTGTACACATCACTTCCTCATCATTATTATTACTCCTCCTTACAAGATTATATTCATAACATGTTAAAATTATAACTCAAGTTAATTTATAGCTCAAGATACTATCAAATTCATAGATGAACTTTCTTTTTCATTGTCCTCCTTCAATCAAATTGTATAACAATCAAACAACCTCAACAACATGCAATAGATGTGAAAACTTACCTTAATCACACAAGAGCAAGCTTTGGATCAAATTATTCCACTAGAATGAAACCTTCAACTTCAACACCGTGGAGACTTAGTAGCTCAGTTGGATGGCTACCTGAACTTTCACTTTGTTGGTGAGGGTTCGAATCCCCACATTGTAATCCCCTCCCCCATTTCCCCTTCCCCTACCCCTATTAATAAAAACAATTTATAAAAAAAAAACTTCAGCACCAAAGGAATACTTGGACTCTACAAACCCTGGTGAACCTTCCAACTCTTGAATCTCTTGGTTTTTTCCCTTTAATATTTGATTTCACTTGGGGTTGATTAGATATGTTTAGAAGAGAGTTATAGAGCTTTCATGGACTTAGGGAAATGTTAAAATGAGCTAAAATAAAAAAGGGTCGGAAATATATCATAAAAGAATCTGGCACCGACTTAGATTTACGTTCCACTTTTACGGACCATAAAAATTATACGGTCTGTATAATTGGACCGTAAAATCCAATCAGTGGCTCACCCTTTCTGGAACCAATTTTCGGTGTAAAACCCAGCTTTTTCCTGAAACATATTCTCGTTGATTTGTCCAACCTTTAATCCTCTCAACACATACTAAGCATGGATTTAAACCCTCATATGCTTAAGATGAGCATATCTAATTTCCCATATCCTCGTAAATAACTCCGCTTCCGAAACTATGGCTACCATCTCATGAAGAAACTTAACGTACGAAAATACGGAGTGTAACATTCTTCCCCCCTTAGAAACATTCGTCCTCGAATGCTAACGTCTCAGGAATCCTATAGAAATTTCGGCAGAGTTTTCCCTGTACTCGTACCACTATCAACCTGCCACAACAACCCAAAATATCCAACTCCTCATAGGGCCACAACAACAGTAACAACAATGGCCCAACACGACCTAGAAACTATAAAAAGAGAACATTACGCACTTGAAGTCAATGGCATCTCTGTCTAAATCTCTTTTGGAATAGGAAACAAATGTGGATACCTGGACTTCATATCTTTTTCAGGTTCCCAAGTCATTTCTTCCTTATTACATTTTATCTAGAGAACTTTGACTGAAGCTACGTCTTTAGTTCTCAATCTTCGAACCTGCCTATCTAGGACAACAATGGGAACCTCTTCGTAGGATAATTTCTAGGTAACCTGAACATCATCTACGGGTACAATTCTGGAAGGATCTCCAATACACTTACGAAGCATTGATACATGGAAAATCGGATAAACAGATTCTATATTTGAAGGTAGATCTAATTCATAGGCCACCCGGCCCATCTTGCGTACAATTCTGTAAGTTCCAATATACCGAGGACTGAGTTTAGCCTTCTTACCAAATCTCATAATGCCTTTCATCGGTGATACCTTCAGGAATACCCAGTCATCAACTTGGAATTCTAAGTCTCGTCAGTGATTAGCTGCATAAGACTTCTGACGACTCCGAGCGGCCAATAACCGATCCTGAATAAGCCTGACAATCTTCACTTCTTGCTGGATCAAATCTAGCCCTACTAATTTAGTCTCACCTACTTCGAACCATCCAATTGGTGATCTACACTTTCGCCCATGTAAAGATTCATGCGGGGCCATCTGAATACTGAAATGATAGTTATTGTTGTATGCAAACTCGATAAGCGGCAAATGATCATCCTAGATGCCTCTGAAGTCTAACACACATGCTCTTAACATATCTTCAAGGGTTTGAATAGTAAGCACAGCTTGTCCATCAGTCTGGGGGTGAAATGTTATGCTAAGATTCACCTGAGTCCCCAAACCTGTCTGGAAGGACTTCCAGAAGTTAGCTGTAAACTGCGCACCTCTGTCGGAGATTATGGATATTGGAACACCATGGAGTTGTACTATGTATTTGATATAAAGGTTTGCATAGCCTTCAGCTGAGTACGTAGTTCTGACAGGCAGAAAATGAGCTGCTTTCATAAGTCTATCTACAATTACCCAAATGGAATCATACTTACGCTGAGACCGAGTCAAGACTGTAATGAAATCCATATTAATCACTTCCCATTTCTAAGTTGGAATCTCAATAGCTTGTAATAATCTACCGGGCTTTTGATGCTCGATCTTTACCTGCTGACAATTAGGACATTGGGCTACAAACTCTGCTATGTCTTTCTTCATTCCATTCCACCAATAAATTTACTTAATGTCATGGTACATCTTTGTCGTTCTCGGATGAACAGAATAACAGGAACAATGGGCTTCCCTCAAAATCTGGTGACGCAACCCTGCAACATCAGGAACAGATAATCTGCCTCGATATCTAAGAACTCCATCTGCAGAAATTTCAAATGGTGACTTTTTATTCTGAGGGAATGTATCTCTATAATGAGCTAAATGGGATCCTCATACTGATGCTCTTTCACCTCAACTACTAAAGACGAAACGGCTGAATCCTAAATAGTGATTCCCGTATTGCCCGAGTCCAATAATCGAATTCCCAAGTTAGCTAAATGTTGAAGCTCACGAGCTAACTCCCTCTTCTCTGGCTGGAAATCACATAAGCTACCCATGGATCTACGGCTAAGAGCATCGACTACTACGTTAGCCTTTCCAAGATGATACAAGGTGCTAACATAGCTCCAACTATCGCCTTTGCCGCAAATTCAACTCTTTCTTCTTGAAAATATACTGGAGACTCTTATGGTCTTTATAGATATCAACATGAACGTCATACAAATAGTGCCTCCACATTTTCAATTTATGAATCACCGCAGCTAACTCTAGATCATGGGTCGGGTAGTTTTTCTCGTGTTTTCGCAGCTTCCTGCAAGCATAAGCAATAACCTTACCGTGTTGCATTAATACATAACCTAATCTAACACCTACAATATCACAATAGATAACATAGCCTTTCGATCCTTCTCGAAGTGTCAGAACTGGGGCCGATGTCAATCTATTCTTCAACTCCTGAAAGTTGCTCTCACAAGCATCCGTCCATTAAAATTTAGCTGATTTCTGAGTTAGCTTCGTCAGTGGTGCAGAAATAGAAGATAAACCTTCTACAAATCTTCTGTAACAACCTGCCAAGCCCAGAAAACTACGAACTTCCGTAGGTGTTGTAGGTCTCGGCCAAGTCTTCATAGCTTCAATCTTCTGGGTATCCACCCGAATACCATCAGCTGAAATAATGTGCCCCAGAAAAGTCCTAGAATTCAACCAGAACTCATATTTTGAGAACTTTGCATATAACTTCTGTGCCCGAAGAACTCTAAGAACAACACGTAAATGATCTGCATGCTCAGGCTCAGATCGAGAATATACTAGGATGTCATCGATAAACGCGATCATAAACAAATCTAAGAAAGGTCTGAATACACTGTTCATTAAGTCCATGAATACTGCCGGTGCATTAGTCAATCCGAACGACATTATCCGAAACTTGAAATGACCATATCTAGTTCTGGAGGTCGTATTTGGAATGTCCTTCTCTCTGACTCTCACCTGGTGATACCCGTATCTTAAGTCTATCTTGAGAACCATTTGGCACCCTACAACTGATCAAATAATCATCAATTTTTGGAAGTGGAGACTTATTCTTTATTGTCACCTTATTTAGCTGTCTGTAATCGATACACATCCGTAACGAACCATCTTTCTTTCTTACAAACAACACAGGTGCTCCCCATGGTGACGAACTAGGCCTGATAAAGCCTTTCCCAAGAAAATCCTTCAGCTGTTCCTTCAACTCCCTCAATTCTATAGGTGCCATTCTATAATGAGGAATGGATATTGGCTTAGTATTTGGTAACACATCAATGGCAAAATCAATCTCCCGTTCTGGTGGAAGGCCTGGGAGCTCGTCCGGGAATACATCCAGAAACTCATTAACTATTAAGACTGATTGAAGAGTCGGCGGCTTTGCTTCTATATCTTGAACCCGGACTAAATGATAAATGCAACCTTTAGCAATCATCTTCCTTGCCTTGAGATAGGAAATAAACCTACCCCTCGGAGATGCTATTACCCTTCCACTCTAGAACTGGTTCTTCTGGAAACTGGAATTGAACTATTTTCATTCTACAATCAACATTGGCATAACAAGAAGCCAACCAATCCATACCCATAATAACATTAAAATTCACCATATTTAGCTCAATAAAATCATCCATGGTATGATGATCATAGACTACAACTACACAATTTCTATACACTCGTCTAACTATCACTAGGTCACCAATGGGTGTAGACACCTCAAAGGGTTTAATCGACTCAGGTTTCACCCCAAACCGACCAGCAATATAAGGAGTAACATACGATAATGTACAACCCGAATCAATTAATGCATACACATCACGAGAAGATACTGATAAGATACCTGTAACCACATCAGGTGAAGACACGAGATCCTGCCGACCAGACCAAGAATAAATGCAGTTTTGAGGACCGCTCGAACGGGACGCTCCCCCTCTACGTCTTCCATGGCCTGCTGATGTCTGGGAGATTTGTCCCAGAGGGCGTACAGATGATGAAGAACCTGCTGCGGATCCTGTAGGCTGTACTACACATATGCCATCTCTCGATGGACAGTCACGCATCATATGGCCTGTTTGACCGCAGGCATAACAAGCATATGAACCCAAGCGGCACTGTCCCAAATGTAGCTCAACACACTGCGTACATCGTGGTGAAGGTGGCCTTATCTAGCTTGAATCACCCCTATACTGAGAACCCGAGGCTTTGGAACTTTGACCTAGTCCGGAATGAATAGGTCGATCAAATCTCTGGCCTGCAAATCGTGGAGGTGCATTAGCCGCTGAATGGCCCGAGGGCCTAAAATACTGTTGCGCCTGACCTCCTTTGAACTTACTAACAACGCTTGAGGATCTAGCCCTCTTAATATAGCCCCTATCATACTCACGCTCACTCCTCCGCTGCTGCTATCGCTCCTCCAGATTCTGAGCGTGGGCCTGAATATGAGAAATATCCATACCGTATGTAGTGAGGCCGTCAAGCAATCGTCAATCAAATGTGGCCCTAACCCACTCATAAACCGATGGACACGATCTCGCATATCAGCTACCAGAGCTGGAGCATACCTAACCAGTGAATTAAAATGGAGGCGATATTCCCGAGCACTCATGTTCCCCTGTCTAAGGTTCAGGAACCTATTAGCTCTAACCCGTCGAATCTCTGGCGGCAAATAGTGTCGGAGAAAAGCATCTACCTTCCTTCCACATGGGTGGAGGTGTATTTACCCCTCTAGAAGACGCTCAGGTATTATACCAATGAACAACAACATCCCGTAATGTATAAGAGGCCAACTCTACTGACTTAACATCCGAAGCATGCATTACCCGCAATGTCCTTAACATCCTATCTATGAAATTCTGCGGGTCTCATCTAGTTTTGACCCAAAGAATTATGGAGGGTCCAAATTAATGAAATCACATACTTTGGCGCTAACAGCCCTATCACCCTGACCCGCACCCTGTCTCTGAGCCTGAGCGGCTACTAACTGGGTCAACAAATAAATAGCCTCTCCCATCTATTGGCCTGAGGCATCCGGTGGAGGAACTGGGGGTGCTGGTGTCACGACCCAACCCCGTGGGCCGTGACTGGTGCCCTATTTGGACACCCAGACAGACAACAAATCAAATTGTCATATTATAGCTTAGGTCAATTTTCAAATTCATCATTTTAAACAGATCTGAAAATAATTATTATCTTAAGCGGTCACGCGTACAGAGATATCATATCAGAACAAAAAAGGGGCAGCGGAATACACATCGCCGATCATATGTACATACGCAAACATATGGGCCGTTTTGGCCGCCATAACAAACCGGACCGCATTAAGACACAAACCATAAACAAGACGAGCACACGTAAGACCCACGACCCACATATGTGACTACAGGCCTCTACAAATCAAAACGAAGACATATGACGGGACAGGGCCCCGCCGTACCCCAAATAGTCAAATGTACAAAAACATATACATAGGAAAAGACATATATACCAAAATGTGGCTCCGGATCAAAAGGGAGCACTCTGAAATAGCAGAAGGTGGGACCTACACTGGCGGATCACCAACGTCTGTACCTGTGGGCATGAAACGCAGCCCCCCGAAGAAAGGGGGTCAGTACGAAAGATGTACTGAGTAGGTAAAGCATAGAGTACAGAAATCCAAACCATAACTGAAGCAAAGGTACAGAAAAGGGATACCGAATCAGTATATCAAAATCTGTACTGAAAACCTATGTACATAATGCAATTAGAATCATGCATAAGGCTCAGGAACGTGGTTGCCACTCCGACGCTGGCGCCACACACAGCATACTCCAGAAGGTTTCAAATCTCCGTACAACCCCGAACATAACATATCATCACAACATATCATATCGTCAAACGTATCATAAGCCATATCACAGCATAACTCCATAAACGGTACCCGACCCTATGGCGAGGTCTCGGGAACCGTAACATATCATACTGCCGAATATGTCGTAATACGCACGATATCATAATAATGAAAGTTTCAAGGGGATTCAGTTACGTTCATGAAAATTATGGATATTTGAACATTTCTTTCCAACAAAACAAAGGTTCTAATTCAATTCTGCTGAATGAAATAATACCAAAAGTAAACTCAGATTTCTACGAACGGAATAATCCCCGAGGCTCAAATCCAAACCTAGTACATCTAGGACATGCCAAAAGAAGGAAAGGGATAGCTTTACATACCTTGCTTGCGTCCTACGCTCGCCCAAACTCAATCCCCGTTTCGTCCAAAATCTACAATTGGTCATAGTTACCAAATGTAAGTTATAAGCTTTTAGAATTCCAATCTTGAATTCATATTGTCTACCGAAATTTCGGCAGCATTTCCCCTATAAATTCAACGTCCCCGAGAATCATCTCGGCCCAAAATATCAACAACAACAACCCAACAATACCAACAACATCAACAATCATCACAAAATACATTATAATATAAATAGTCTTCTTTTCTACATAGTTCAACCACTTCCATCCCAACTTCACACTATGAAACTAATATCAACATTATCTATATCCATTAACTAATTCAAGACTATTCAAACATATTTCAATAGCATTCCAAACAATATTCATGGATTTAAGTATTCCCGCCAATTCCATATTCCATCCGAAACTTCTACAATTGCGACAAAACTACTAAATCGCGTTGTTTTCTTCCAAATTCAATAATAATAACAACAATTCACACTCTAGAATCTTACTTTCACAATTATATAAAAACTATATAGAAATCATATAATTTCCCATAACAACCCACAACCAATTTCAATGCCAACTCAACTCGTTAAACATTCATTTACATCATACATACCACAACGACGCAACTAACAAGCTAAATAAAATACAATTCACCACCCTCTCCCCACTATACCACACACGGCCACACACCACTTCACACACACATACGACTATGCACACACACATTATAACTCCATAATTCTCATCTAATCCCAATCCTTACAACATATATACTTATTCCATAACACAAAAGAATAAAATTCTTACCTTTTTATTCAAACTTCAACTTGCCGCAAACGTTATCCTCTCGCTTAACTAATTATACCGCGTTGGAGAGCGTCCTGAGCTTAACAAGAATTTAAGAAGAACAAGACTTTAGGATCCAAGCTAAAGACTAGGATTTTTTTTTTGTTGTTGAAGGGTTCGGCCGAGAGTCTCCTTGTGAGCTCTCAATGGTTTATCTTTTTTTTTTGTTTCTTGAATCTTCTATTAAAAGATGACAAATGATCCCCTTATATTATTTTATCACATGGATAAATTAATATTTCCATGGGCTTGGGCTAGCATAGCCGGCCACCCCCACAAGATTTGGGCCTCATTTTCTCTTTTATTATATTTTTTTGAGCTCAATTTGTTTATGGATCTTATATGTAATTCCCGAAACTAATTTCTAAAATTCCAATTTTGTCCTTGGCCTTCCCCGAAGTCTCCACATCAATATTTCTCATGAATATCACACATATTGTTAAATAAAATAAAAATATAGCCTTATTTCCTACAAGGCAAAATTAACCCAAATTTTCCAAATGCGACAAAAAACGCGGGATATAACAGCTGGAGCTGGAGCTGCGGCTCCTCTATGATTATCTGGAGCGGGCAGAGTATGGGAGGACCGAGATGGAACCTTATTTTGGGACTCGTCCGCCTCTACATCGGTAAGCGGCACCTGTTCAGTTTTCCTTCCTGCCGCTGACTTGCCCTTCTAGGCTGCTGTAGCTTTTCTCTTCACAGGCATCACTGAAATCATAACACACGGTCCGGAAAAAAGGAATCCTTATAACATGGCTCTATCGCACGATATAAGATGAGAAAGAAAGGTCAATAATTTCTAAATGCTCCGCAGCCTCTTGTTTATAAATATGGTGCGCTTCACACCCATAAACAAGACCCTACTGGACACGGCTCGTAGACAAACCCTAGGACGAATGCTCTGATACCACTTTTGTCACGACCCAACCAGAGGGTCATGACGGGCACCCGGAGCTAACCTACCAAGCACCTCTTGACATACATCTCATAATCATATCTAGGTGGACTACAAAAATAACTCATAAATACCGTAATCTGCAAAGGACACGAGTCCAAGAAATATATGCACCTCTGTATTACTTATCCTCAACTATGCCCGTAAATGCAAGCCGACAAGGCTGCAAAAAATGATATACAAAGGTATGAACCGATGAGGTTATAGGATATCTACCTATATGCATCTGTCTACGAGCCTCTACATGGAGTGCATAACATCGTAAGGACGGGACAGGACCCCGCCATGCCCATATATACACAAAAGAATAGAACTAGCTGAACTGTAGCTCTGGAACAAATGGAGCGCTCCTGTACAATCGCTCATCAAGCCACCTAGGGGTCTGGTCCATCTCCCTGTCTACCTGCGGGCATGAACGCATCGTCCACAAACCAAAAGGACGTCAGTACGAATAATGTACCGAGCATGTAAGGCAAGAGTAACAACATAATGAAAGTATTAAGATAACATAAGATAAAGAGATCAATATGTACCTCTGAATACCTCTTAAGGCGGATGTCATGCTTTCTTAGCTTTAAAAAAAAACATTTTCGCGCATATATATATATATATATATATATATATATATATATATATATATATATATATATATATATATATATATAATATCTAGCCCGTCCATTTAGGCTCGATGTTATCATTAAATCATCATCATCCCGCGTCTGGGGTAAAATCAAAACTTGCCCGCTGCAGTGGTATGCACATCTAAGTGCCTGCCCGGCCGACTATAGCGCGGCGTGGTAGATAAAATACATACATATATATAAAACATAAATAAGAGCTTAAATAAAAGCTATAACTCCATCGGAGTGACATAAGGTCGGTAAACCTCTAATTTTGTTATGGACTATCATCATGAACATATCTCATCTTGAAAGAACAGAAATCATAAGATAAGATCAACATCACTGAATAAGACCAACTACCATAAGACGAGATAAAAAATCATAAGATAAGATCAATAATCAGAGGACAATTATCAACAATATCATAAGAATCTCAAGTCCACAAGCTTCTAGCATTTTTACAAAAATAAGGACATTATGGATATCATGTGAATGGGTTTGTATCAAAGGATCATGTCGTAAGAAATAAAGGGACATCCTTAATATACCTTTTCGTCTCCTTACTACTTATCGTTTCTCCTCCCAAGCTCGCAAATCTACATTCAAGAGGATTCATACTAGAGTTAAGTCTTGGGAACACTCATAAGCTTAACCTAAAGCAATTAGTGAGCTAGTGGAATTTGGGCAGCACTTCCCCTATTTTATCTACTTTCGCCAAATTCCAAATCAATTCCCAAACAACAATAACAACATCAACAATGCTATACTGAAGATATTACATTCAAGTTATGCTTCATTCAATCCCAAAACTCCTTTTCATAATCAATCCGCAACAACAATTTCAACATAACCCCTTATACACTAGTACACAACACTTCCTCATCATCATTATTAGCCCTCATTACAAGATTATATTCATAACATGTCAAAAATTATAACTCAAGTTAATTTATAGCTCAAAATACTATCAAATTCATAGATGAACTCTCTTTTTCATTGTCCTCCTTCAATCAAATTGTCTAGCAATCAAACAACCCAAACAACTTGCAATAGATGTGAAAACTTACCTTAATCACACAAGAGCAGGCTTTGGATCAAATTATTCCACTATAATGAAACCTCCAACTTCAACACCAAAGGAATACTTGGACTCTACAAACCCTAGTGAACCTTTCAACACTTGAATCTCTTGGTTTTTGCCCTTTAATCTTTGATTTCCCTTGGGGTTGGTTAGATATGTTTACAAGAGAGTTCTAGATATTTCATGGACTTAGGGAAATGTTAAAATAAGCTAAAATGAACAAGGGTCCGAAATATATCATAAAAAAATCTGGCACCGACTTAGATTTACGGTCCACTTTTACGGACTGTAAAAATTATACGGTCCGTATAATTGGACCGTAAACTCCAATCAGTGGCTCACCCCTTCTGGAACCAATTTACGGTGGGGGTCAGCCAGATATACGGTCCATAAAAATTATATGGTCCATATATCCAACCATAAAACCCAGCTTTTTCCTGAAACATATTCTCGTCGATTTGTTCAACCTTTAATCCTCTCAACACATACTAACCAAGGATTTAAACCCTCATATTCTTAAGATGAGCATATCTGATTTCCCATATCCTTGTAAATAACTCCGCTTCCGAAACTATGGCAACCATCTCATGAAGAAACTTAACGTACAAAAATACGGAGATTAACAGTACATCAGTTAACTGAATAAGCAACTAAGTCCTTGGTTTATCAAGAAATCAAATAAGCACCCAAGTCCTTAATCCGTCAATCATCCAAAGCCGAAAAAGGCAATCCAAACCAAATTCAAAGCATAACAGACAATCAACTTATTCAAACCACTATAACAACAAATGAGATAGGATGAATGATATGATATAAAGTGCAAATGCATATAATACCATGCAATGTAATGCAAGTCCTTTCCAGCACCCGATATAAACACGTTTAAATGTCAACGAATCGTGACCCGTGGGAGAATCGCGAGGTCCATATACCAGTGCTCCGAAAAATCTTCGAATCACGGTCTCCACCTATCATATCTTTGCCCCTTGGGCTCATATCACTGTCAATTAGCCTATTGGTTCATAATCATCATCACTTCATCCGAAATCATTTCCCTTCGGACCTTTCACCAGTACCATCAATGCATATGAGATGCCATGATAAATATGAATATGATATGCTCAACAACATGAAACCAATACATACACTAAAGGACCTACGTTTAGTCATGATAAGTATGCATGAGATATATAATAAGTATGTATATGGCATGCATCACAATAAGAAGTCGGAATACACATAAGATTCCCCTTTTCAAGTTCTCATAATCACAAAGGTTCCACCTTTAACCTCTTATACATAATATGATTATGTTTCAAGATAACATCATCACTCCGTCCGGGAACATTTCCCATCGGACCCACATATGTATCCTCAAATAATATAATGCATGAGATACCAAATGAGGCATGATTATGACATGCACAATAAAAAGAAGCCGGTAAATACAGTAAAAGATCTTATCTTTATTCATTATAAGTTGTAAGGCCTATCTTTAGCTGATTACGCAATAAAGTCATTATCTTAGCTTCTTTTCCACTTTTGGACAAGCATTTAGGAGTGATGAGTACCACACACAAGACAGACACACAATTAAAGAGACAGAAAATACGGGCTTTATACCCCACTAATAGATCTATAGGATCATACTATCTACCAGCTAGTGCCCAAAACATGGCATTCAAACCAACTATACAATGTAAATTACACAAGTTCCCATAACATGCACCGGTACCCGATACAAGTGCTCGTCACCTCACGAGTATCGGGACCCCTTATTATCCCTGTTACACTATCTTATTTAGTCCAATTTATCAACCACAACGCGTAAGTTAGAGTTTACAGTCTCAACATGCCTAGTAAGAAGTCCAACCAAATCACAACAGAGCCTTGCCCTTCCGTTGAGCTTCCGAACAATCCAATCTACTCAAATACAGATTAAGCGTAAGAATACGAGACAAACAACACCTATATTACCTTGTAGAAGATTTGGGTCCAAAAGGTCAATCCATGGACCCCGTTCTAAACCCCAAAGGTCAATTTCATAATTTTATTCGAAAACGGTTTCAACATGGTCTAATTATCATTCTAGGGAGTAATACGAATAGATTGATACCCATAATAGCATTCTTTAATCCAAACCCAAATTAAGCCCTAAAATTAAGATTTCGAACCCAAAAGGGCAAAACGGTAAATTGAACCCAGAATCATGTTCCTCATACTTAATATAACTCATAACCCAAAACCCATCCATTAATAACCACTAATTCGTGCTCAATTACCAAAACCCCCAATTCTTAAGTTAGGGTCCAAAACCCTTCAATTTCCTCTCTAATCTAAACATTCTAAGCATGGATTATATGTCTAAATCATAGGAATCATCAAAATACCAAGTAAAGAGGACTTATCGAATGGTTTCTCCTAGAAAAAATCTCTTCAGTCTCCTCCAAAATCATTCTCAAGCTTAAGGGTTTTGAAATGAAAGTCTAAAGAAAGAAGAAATTAAAAAGCACATTCTATTTAGCGATTCAAACACCTGTGCACTCAAGCTCGCACCTGCGCACTCGTATCGGTGGACAATACCTCGCTGAGGCGCAACCCTTACAAAATATCTCAGGTTCGTTGCTGCGAGACTTCCTTCTCAGTGGCGACCTTGCTTTGGCGGGAAAATCTTTGCAGAAGTGAGCCAAGGCTAAGTCAACATATCCTTACTCCTGCGGGCCTCCTCTTGCTGGAGCACATCCGTAGAGGTAGAACCAACTTCGCGCCTGCGCATACACTAGAACTAGCAAAATCTCATTTTTTACTCTCACAGCCCGAAATGCCGAGACTCTCTCGAAACCTCCCGGATACAAACCAAATATGAAAACACATCTAAAAATAAGCTACGAACTCAGTCGCGCACTCGAAATTTCCAAAAGAGATCTCGTTGATCAAGTCAACCCTGAACGGCCAAAAACCAACTTTCCAACCAAATGACCAAAATGCCCCCAAGACCCTCGGGAACTGAACCAAATACACAACCAGCCTATATTCGATTTTACAGAGCTAATGGAACCTTTGAAATTCCGAAAATGACAAAATTTCCCTTGATATTGACTTTAGTCAACCTAACACTTATGAAATGGAAAAACTGTCATTTGCATACTCAAATCACATACGATTTCCTCAGAAATTGCGTCACCCTTCCCCACAAATCAAATACACTCTAACAAAGATACGGGGAAGGTCAAAAGGGGTAAAATGGTTAAAAGTGCTAAAATGGCCTAACAGGTCGTTACAAATGAACCCTTTGCTCAACAAATTTTACAATTGCTCCTTTGATTCTTTTAACTCGGTCCGTGCCATCCTATGTGGTGGGATAGAAATGGGATGAGTACCCTACTCCCAGTCAATATAGTAATCGATGTCACGGGCGGCGGAACACTTGGAAGATTCGTCGGAAACACTTTTGGAAACTCTCTCACTACCGGAACCGACTTTAATGAAGGAGTCTCCGAACTAGTATCTCAAATATGCGCCAAGTAGGAGAGACACCCCTTCTCCACCATCCTTTGAGCCTTAAGAAGCGATATAACACTCTTAGTGTACTGACTAAGAGCACCTTTCCACTCCAATCGAGGAATACTCGACATAGCTAAAGTAACTGTCTTGGCATGATAGCCCAAAATTGCATGATATGGAGATAAACAATCCATCCCAAGAGTAGCATCAAAATTGTTATATCCCGCACTTTCGCATGTTCGGGAAAAAAATAAAAAAATAAAAAAAATCGAAATGGTTTTGAATTGTAAGGAATAAGGTCATATGTTGATTTGAATTCATATATGTGTGTGTGTTGTTCATGAAAGATGTTGGTGTGGAAATACGGAGGGAGGCCAAGGGAAAAATCGGAATTCCGAGAATTAGTTTCGGGAATTACAAAACAAGATTTGTTACAATTTGGGCTTACAAAATAAAAAGAGAAATTAAGGCCCAATGCCAAAGGGTGGCCGGCCAAGGCCCTTTAAGAGGATCCCAAACCCATAAAAATTTGATCATGTGATTTATTATATATGAGAGTTGAGTCTTCAAGAAGGTTCAAGAAAAACAAAGCAAGAACAAGAAAAAAAAAAGAGGAGCAAACGGCCTAGAGAGAAAAAAGAAAGAAAGAGAAAAAGAAAGAAAAAAATCTTGGAGCCCTCAACTTTGATTCTAGAATTATAATTTTCTTGTAATCATACCAAGTTCAAGATTCTCTACAAGGTGGTATAATTATTTTGGCAAGAAACTACCTTTTGTGGCAAGTGGAAGAATTGAGAAAAGGTAAGAATTTTATGTCCTTATTATGTTATGGAAGATATATACATGTTGTAGTATGTGGAAGTGAGTGTAAAGTATGAAACTTGTGTGTTGAGTGTGTGCATGTGTGTGGCCGTGGGGTGTGGTGCATGTAGGGGAGCGAATTTATTTTGTTTAGCATCTTAATTATGTTGTTGTAGCCTTGTGATGGAAATGGAAGAATAATGGGTTAAGTTAGCATGAAAAATTTGTTGTTGAGTTGCTATCGGAAAGCATGTGATTTCGTTATAAATTATGTAATTAAGAAAATGAAGTTGTAAGATGTAAGTGGTGATTGTTGTAGGTGAAATTGGAAGATAAAAAGGTGTGGTGAATATTCATGTTGAGAATTGGAGGTTTTGGGTGAATTATGGTTCGGTGGAACTTTTGCATATTTTGTAGAATAATGTGAAATATTTTTGAATTGTATTCGAATGGTCTTGAATTAGTAAATAAATAGGAAAACATTGACATTAGTTTGAAGGTGTGAAGTTGGAATGGGAATGGTTGCATGATGAAGAAAGGAAGAACATTTATATTAGAATGTATTTTGTTGTAGTTGTTGATGTTGTTGGCATTGTTGTGTTGTTGTTGTTGATGTTTTTGGCCGAGGTGATTCTCGGGGACGTTAAATTTATAGGGGAAATGCTGCCGAAATTTCGGTAGACAACATGAGTTTAAGATTGGAATTCTAAAAGCTTATAACTTACATTTGGTAACTATGACCAATTGTAGATTCTGGACGAAACGGGAGTTGAGTTTGGACGAGCGTAAGAAGCGCAAAAGGTATATAAAGCGATCCTTTCCCTTCTCTTGGCATGTCCTAGATGTACTAGGTCTTGATTTGAGCCTCGGGGATCATTCCTTTCATAGAAATCCGAGTTTGACTTTTGGTACTATTCATTCAATGGAATTGAACTTTAAAGGGTGCTTTTTGTTGGAAAAATGGTTAAACCTCCATAACTTTCACAAATGTACTCCGATCGCTCCGAGACTTCCACGGAGGACTTCCCAAGGCCTAATGCACGTAATTTTTGTACGTCACCTCGACTTGACCCAAGGTGGGCCCACAAGTCCCGAGACCTTTTGTATTGCTCCATTTGACTTAGCTCTGTACGGTAACTAAAGGGAACTTTGGGTTAACGTCCCTAGCTTCTGTAGACGGATTCAAATTGTTTGAAGATAGTCATAGAGGTTGCATGATGAATGATGTCCGTGACGATAATTGAAAGGCATTTAGTTCTCACTACTTTGCATATGTATACGGTTGTTAAACCCTCATGCTGAATTGGATCTATTGAAACTTGGTTGTGGATTACTAGTGAATTAAAAAAAAAGAAATTTATTATTGAAATTTACTAATTGTTAGTCTCAAGCTAAAGGGAATATAAAGTCGATTTCAAAACCACTCCGATGGGGGTGCGATATTTTATTATCTAGACTTTTCAAAACCACTCCAAAGGGGGTGCGATGGCCTCAGCTCATGTCTGAGCGCGCTATGGCCCCAGCTTATGCCCGAGCGAGCAATGGCCTCGGCTGATCACTGAGTGAGCTATGGCCTCGGCTTACGCCTGAGTGTGCTATGGCCTCAGCTTATGTCTGAGTGTGCTAATTTCAAAATCACTCCGAAAGGGGTGCGAGGTTTTACTACTGCTTTTCATTTACGATCTATTTTAATTTATATATTATATTATTATGCCGGAAGCGGCTGTCCGAAGGGACTATTATATTATTATGCCGGAAGCGGCTGTCCGAAGGGACTATTATATTATTATGCCGGAAGCGGCTGTCCGAAGGGACTATTATATTATTATGCCGGAAGCGGCTGCCCGATGGGGCTATTATTGATATTGAGCCGGAAGCGGCACGCACGTTGTATCGTATTATTTACTTGAAAAGAAATGTTAGACTACATTGCTTATTTAAATATGTTGGTTGGATTGTGTTATTTACTTAAGGACTGTTTGAGACTTTATGTACACATCTCTGCTTCTACCAGCGAAAACTGCAGGTATTGGGTTGGTCACGACTACTTCTTCCCTAAACTATGTGATAGTTATGATTTATTATCGCTTTACATACTCAGTACATATCTCGTACTGACCCCCTTTCTTCGGGGGCTGCGTTTCATGCCACGCAGGTCCAGGGACGCGACCCGACGATCCAGCTACTTAGGGGAAGTCAGCACTGGGAGTCAGGCAGCTCCACTTGTTCCGGAGGCTGTTCCTATTTCGGTATAATCTTGTATATATGTCTTGCAGGTCATACTCTTTAGAGTCTGCGAACAGCGTGGGTGTCATGGGTGCTGTTTGGTTTTGTCGATCGATGCGTTGTTATAAAGTAATGGTGTAAGCCTCTTTGGCTCGCTTAGTCTTATGTCATGTATATGTATGTACATATGTAACACGTCTTGAGACGTTTTGAGTAACGTGTTGACATTAGTATAGTATTTGTAACAAAAAAAATGCCATAAATGAGATCAAGTATCGTAAGTTGGGACATCGGGCAGGGTAAGCTCGATCGCTTGGCATGGCCCTAGTTGGGTCGTGACAAAAATCTACCATATCCAAGACTTTCAAATCTACATGGGTGTCATACTCCATCAAGGTAACTATACAACATCTACTTGGTCTACTACTACAAAATTCCCGACATGTGTAGAAAAATGAACAGGCAAGCCAAGGGAATCATACATCATATCCAAACTCGAAGCAAAGTAGGAAGACACATAAAAATAGGTAGAGCATGGATCAAATAATACCATAGTGGAATGTTGGCAAACTAAGATAATACATGTAATGAACACATCGGAGGCCTCGGCCTCATGTCTGCCCAGAAAAGCATAAAAATAAGCACGATCACCCAAAGTCTGAGTACCCTCATGGCCACTACCTCAATCGGGATAAGTACCACTTCTACCTACCTGAGAACCACCTCTAATCGGTTGTGCTGCTGCCCTAGGTGCGGGAGTTTGAGAACTCTGATGCTGACCACCCCGCCTAAGTCTAGGACATCCCTCTTAAAATGTCCAGAGTTACCACACTCAAAACATGCCTTGGGAACCACGGGTTGCTGAGAAGAACTGGCGCCCGAATGTCCACCACGACCAGATGGACTATAGGAACTTTGGGACAACTGCCCCGAACCTTAAGAAGTACGCATGGACTGACCTCCCTCTGATACTAGCCTAGCTGCATAAACTAGCGTGCTGGACTGATGGTAATGACTCCCACCATGATGTCCCCTACCTCTAGATGAGGTACCAAGACAAGGAGCAAAGCAGGGCCTCATGACCACCCGCTCCTTATTATCCTCATACCTAATAAAGTCGGCCTCTTGAAATGCATCAACTATCTGCTAGAAAGAACACCATATGACAGCTATCTGTGTTGCAATCAAATGAAGGGGAAAAATCAACCTATTGGTGAATCTTCTCACCTCTCAACCTCATAAAAAAGAATCATCAAGGCATGGAGAGACAATGCATAAAACTAGGTCTCGTACTTTGTCATAGTCATACGCCTTTGGCGTAACCCCTCAATATGAGCCCTACTCCTCTCTCTCACACTATGAGGTACGTACTTCTTCAAGAATTCCTGAGTAAATGAAGCCCAAGTGAAAGGAGGGGACCCTGCTGGTCCAGTCTCAACAAATGACCTCAACTACTGCTTGGCGGGTCCAATCATCTGAAAAGTGGCATAGTCCACTCCACGAGACTCCATTAACCCGAGGTGGTGCAACCTCTCATGACAGTTGCTCAAGAACTCATAAGCGTCATCCTCGGGATCTCAATCATACTTAGGAGGATCCATTTTCCTAAAGCGATCAAACATCTTGTGTTCTTCCACGGATATCATGGGCTGAGTAGTTGGGGGTAAAGAAAAGCCAGGCACTGGCATACCCAAGAAGCGGGGAGCTACATCAAGTGCTGGCCTAACCTTTTGTCAAGCCCTGAACTATGACCTAGGAATAACACGGCACTCGATGCCTAACTGTATATGACCGAGCGAACCCATAAGCTGGCTGAATAAACATGTGATATCAAACCATGCTAAAATAAGAAAATAAGACTAACACATGCTGATCTACAAAATATTCTGGCTGAAATATATAAAATACGAAAATACTATTTAAGTCTAAAACATTTGAAATAAATGCCATCAAGGCTAACACATGAAAGTTTGCTAATATCTAACTGACTGAACTATATCTATGAAGCTTCTAATGAGTACTGAAAGATGAATGTCTAAAACTAGAAAGACGAAAATCAGGATAACACCCCGGAGGAACTGGGGCTCACAAAGCAGCTAATACGAGTAAGTCCTAGCTAGCTGGGTCGTCAACCTTTAAGTCGTCGCGATACAGGGCCCCAAGCAATAAAAATGGACATCAGCACATTTGAATTGTACTGGTATGTAAAGCAACTGAAAGAAGAGATATAAGTACTGAAACAGAAACTGAAACTGAATTAAACAGGAAGGTAAGGATCTGAAGTACTTCCTGTTCTGAATGAAGAATCACCTGTATAACTGTAAATATAAACTGTGACCTAGGACCCAAATAAATGTGCACAAAACTGTGGCCTCAGGCCCAAGCAATACGTATGCATAAACTGTGTCCTAGGGCGCAAAAATACAGATACAAGTGTCAAACATTAAATAATTTACAAGACTGAGACTGGGCTATAGCTGATAGCATGATAACTGTTTCTGATTATGGAACTTAAGCCAATATCTGATTATACATTGACTGAGACTCATGCGATGTCAATACACAAGTCATAATGATTACGTACTGAGTTCATGATATTCAAAATGATCATTATGAACGAATTATGAAACTATAACCCTAGAAGATAGCAGTTCTACAACTATTCAAGAAACTAGGGCTACACTATATTCTGAGTCAAATTACTGATAAGGATGTAGAATGAGGCGTAGGGAGAATCATAAACATTCCCGAACGTAGATAGTTAGCCTCACACACCTGAATATGCTCCAAAATTTGCAAGAAAGGTTTGAACTTTAAGAAGAATCCCAAAAGCCTAAGTCTTGAACCCTTATATGGGTTTTCTTGAAACCTTAGGTTAAGAACAATGAATTCTTGCTTAATGTTCATAGATATATCTTAGAATCCATTTGGAATAGGCTAGGATTGCTTATCTTAGTGTTCTTAGTGATGGAGAATGAGAGCAGGTCGTTCTAGGGTTCAAGAACTTGAAAATAAGAAAATAAAACTGAGTCTGCGTATTTATACTGTTCACTAAAGCGGACGAAGTACGGGTGCTAAATACGTCTCGTACTTTAAAGTACGGGCCGCACCTTGTGGGCCGTACCTGGAATGTAAAATTCTAGTGAGTAACAAATTTTCCTAGTGAAGTACGGGACAGAAGTAAGTCCCGTCCTTCCAAGTGCGTCCCGTTCTTTGAAGTACCACTCGTACTTTGAATTACGGCCCGCACTTTACCTGTAAATTCCAATTTTCAGCTCCAACACTTCTGTCTAATATTTCTAAGTGTAGAATCATGGTCAAAGCTTATGTTAAAGGTCTGAGGTCTCACAATATCTCCCCCTTGAGATCATTCGTCTTCGAATGATGGATTTTGGTAATTAGTGACTGCTGAGACATGTGTACACTAACTGACATGAAGACATGAAAACTGAACCGAAATGGCTACTAAACTGATTAGCTTGCTGAACTGGATAACTACTGAACTGACTGAATGAATGCTGGCTGAGTAACTACTAAACTGACTGAATATTGGAAATAGGGAAACCATGAAAGGAAATCTAAATAGGAAGATAAATTACCTTCAACGCTTTCTGCTAACTCTTCAAAGAGATAGGGATATCTGGACTTCATGTCCTCTTCTGCTTCCCACGTAGCCTCCTCAAATTTCTAACTCCTCCAAAGGACTTTCACTGAAGCAACTTCTTTCATTCCCAACTTGCGAACTTGATGATTAAGGATTTTCACTGGGACTTCTTCGTAAGTCAAACTATCATTGTCTGTTATGCTATCAGTCGGGACAACCAACGAGGGGTCTCCCACACACTTTCTCAACATGGACCCATGAAATACTGGGTGCACAGCAACCAAGTCTTGCGGCAACTCAAGCTCATAAGCCACTTGACCAACCTTTCGTAGGATTATGCATGTTCCAATATAGTGGGGACTAAGCTTTCCCTTCTTTCTAAATCTCATGACACCCTTCAAAGGTGAGACCTTAAGAAACACCCAATCATTAACTTGAAACTCTAAGTCTCTTCGTCTCACATCTGTGTAAGACTTCTGGCGGCTCAAAGCCGTTTTCAACTGCTCCTGAATCAACTTGACTTTCTCCATAGCCTGATAGACCAAAACTGATCCCAACATTTCTGCTTCACCAACTTCGAACCAACCAATCGGTGATCTACGTCTGCACCCATACAAAGCTTCATACGGTGCCATTCCAATACTATCATGCTGACTGTTATTGTAAGAAAACTCAATAAGAGGCCAGTGATCATCCCAATTACCTTTAAAATCAAGGATACATGCCCTCAATATGTCCTCAAGGGTCTGAATAGTAAGCTCTACATGGCCATCTGTCCGAGGATGAAAAGTTGTGCTAAGATTAACCTTGGTACCCAATTCTTTCTGAAAGGATCTCCAAAAATTTGCTATAAACTGGCCACCACGATCTAAAATAATGGACATTGGAGTCCCATGAAGTCTGACAATTTCACGACTATATAACTTAGCATAGTCCTCCACTGAATCTATTATCTTGACTGGCAAAAATGTGTTGACTTCATAAGTCGATCCACTGTACGAGGTAGACCGGTTATGTAATCCATATTTATCATCTCCCACTTCCAAACGAGAATACTAATATTCTGAGCCAAGCCACTTGGCCTCTGGTGTTCGGCTTTCACTTGCTGACAATTTGGAAACTTAGCCACAAAATCTGCTACATTCCTTTTCATATTGTTCCACCAATAAATCTCCTTAAGATCATGATACATTTTCGTGGAACCTGGGTGAATGGAATACCTGGAATGGTGGGCTTCTAACATAATTCGCTCTCTGAGCCCATATATATCTGGAACGCATAATCTGCCTTGGTACCTCAAGGTACCGTCATCTCCCCCTTGTTCAAAAGCCGTCGTCTTATGCTTATGAATACCCTTTTTCAGATGCAACAAGTAGGGATCCTTAGACTTCTTCTCCTTAACTTCAACAACTAAGGAGGAAAGAGCTCTATTCTGAAAAATCACACCGCCATCCTCGGAGTCCAAAAGTCGAACTCCAAGACTGGCCAAACGGTGAACTTCCTTAGTCATAACTCTCTTATCTATATCAATGTTGGCTAAAATTCTCATGGAATGATGACTAAGAGCGTCAGCCACTACATTCGCCTTCCTTGGATGATAGAGAATATCCACATCATTGTCCTTAAGAAATTTGAGCCATCTTCTTTGCCTAAGATTCAACTCTCTTTGCTTGAAAATATACTGCAGGATTTTATGATCGGTGAAAATATCTACATGCACTCCATACAAGTAGTGACTCCATATCTTAAGTGCAAAAACCACAGCTGCCAAATCTAGATCATGAGTCGGATAATTCTTTTCATGAGCCTTAAGTTGTCTAGAGGCATAAGCCACAACTTTACCATGCTGCATTAAAACACGTCCGAGGACAATTCCCGAAGCATCACAATATACTATGAACCCTTCGGTTCCTTCTGGTAACATCAAAACTAGAGCAGAAGTCAATGCAGAAGTCAATCTTTTCTTCAACTCTTCGAAACTATGTTCACATGTATCTGACCATTGAAATTTGACGTTGTTATAAGTCAACCTAGTCAACGGATCTGAGATGGAGGAAAATCCCTCAACAAAACGCCTGTAATAGCCTGCCAAGCCCAAGAAACTTCTGATTTCTCATGTTGAGGTGGGTCTGGGCCAATTCTTAACAGCTTCAATTTTCTGAAAATTAGATTTAACACATTCTCTTGAAATCACATGGCTTAAGAATGTCACTGACTTTATCCAAAACTCACACTTGGAGAATTTAGCAAAAAATTCGCGATCTTTAAGTGTCTACAACACTATTCTGAGATGTTCTGCATGATCAGCCTCACTACCGGAATACACCAATATGTCATCAATAAACACAATGACAAATTAATCTAGATAAAGCTTGGAGTCTCTGTTCATAAGGTCCATGAAGGCTGCTGGTGCATTCGTCAACCCAAACGACATGACAAGAAATTCAAAATGGCCATAGCGGGTTCTGAAAGCGATTTTAGGAATATCAACTTCCTTAACCTTTAACTGATGGTAGCCTGATCTGAGGTCAATCTTAGAGTAACATTGAGCACCCTGAAGTTGGTCAAATAGATCATCAATTCTGGGAAGAGGGTACTTATTCTTAACATTGACCTTGTTCAACTGGCGATAATCTATACACATACACAAGGATCCATCCTTCTTTCGGACAAACAAGACCGGTGCGCCCCAAGGTGAGACACTTGGCCTTATAAATCCCTTGTTAAAAAGATCTTTGAACTAAACTTTTAACTCTTTCAGTTCTGCTAGGGCCATTCTATACGGCGGAATAAATATCTGCTTATTGCTGGGAAGTAGGTCAATCCCAAAGTCAATTTCCGTATCGGGAGGGACTCCGGATAGATAATCTAGAAAGACTTGTGGAAACTCACTGACAACTGGTATTGACTGGAGAGTCGGAGGCTGGGCATCTGTGTTCCTGACTCGAACTAAGTGGTAAATATACCCTTTGGAAATCATCTTTCTGGCTCTAAGATAGGAAATAAATCTACCCCTAGGTACTGCTGAATTACCCTTCCATTCTTTAAGTTCATCGAGAAAATCAAAGGTTACTATTTTGGTTCTACAACCCACTGTGGCATAATAAGACTCTAACCAATCCATACCCATGATTACATCAAAGTCTACCATCTCTAATTCTATTAAGTTTGCTATGGTACTGTGGTGGTAGACTAACACTAGACAGCCCCTATAAATATGTCTAGTTATAACTGATTCCCTAACTGATGTGGCTACTTCAAAGGGTTCACCCAACTGTTTGGGTTCTATCCTAAGTTTCTTGGCAATATAAGGGGTTACATAAGATAGAGTGGATCCTGGGTCCATAAGAGCAAAAACATCGAAGGTGAAGACTGTTAGCATACCTGTGATAACATCTCCACGGGTCTCTGTATCCTGACGTCCTGATGGTGCATACAGACAGTTCTGACCACCGCCCGTATTTCCAGACTTTGCTGCCCCACGCCCTTGCTGGGCTTGAGAATTTCGAGAAGCTGTTGAATTGGTGGATTGAACTACGTTACCTCCGGTGTTTTGTCTTGCTGACGGACAATCCCACAGAAAGTGACCTGGCTGACCATACCAAAAACAACCGTCCATGCCCGAATGACATACTCCTGAGTGCTTCTTACCACAAGTGTTGCAAGTAGGGTGTTGGAAACCACGGTCGGTCACACTGGTATGTGACTGTGAGCCTGCTGTTCCAAAGTTTTGGCCTTTCTGATTAAACTTGGACCTCTGAGATGGAGCACTAGGTGTAGAGGGAGCAGGTCCTGACGACCTACTCTTAAAGAACTGGCGGCTCCCACCTCCTTGAGATCCTCCCTGACTGAAATTCCCAGCAGACTTCGCTCTTTTGTTAAATTCCCTATCTTTCTATTTCTGCAAGGCTTCTTCTTCTTTCAACCTAGTCTCGTTACCTTGCACAAAAGCCAGTATCTTAGAAATAGTCATCTTGTTATTCTGAGCGGCTGTATTGGCATCCCTATGCAATTCGGGTTTAAGCCCAAGCACAGACCTTCTAACCACGACCCTCATATCTGGAACCATGTGAGGAGCATGTCTGGACAATGACTCGAACTTGAGATAGTAATCCTGGAAAGTCATGTCATTCTGCCTTAGATTCTCAAACTCATTAGCCTTTGCTTCCCTGACTTCGATTGGCATGAAGTGCTTAATAAAAGCGTCTACAAATTTATCCCAAGTAGCAGGAAGTGCATCCTCCCCTCGGGACTACTCCCATGTCTCATACCAAATCTGGGTCACATCGTGCAGCTGGAAAACTCCAAATTCCGTTTCCTCTGTATCAGTAGCATACATTACTCGAAATACTTTCTGGAGTCCATCAATGAATTTCTGCGGGTCCTCATCCTTCTTAGACCCTGTGAACACTGGCGGCTTCATCAGCAGAAACTCTTGAGTCCTAGAACTGTTTGACGGACTACTAACACTTGGGCTAGGGGATGTTTCTTGTCGCTGGGCCTGGTTTGCCAAAATCTGAGTGAGCAGCTGAATATCTTCTCTAACATCTGTGTCCGAAGGGTTGGGAGGTGTAGCGGTAGCATTAGCTGGGACGGCCGTCTGAGCCTAAGTGTTCTCTTATGTAGTTATATCAGCAGTAGCCCTCTGGCTAGTAGCTGTATTCCTCTTAATGTACTTTATTTTTGGAGCCATTTCTGAAATACGTAATTCGTACGAGTTAGAAGAATTTCTAAAGGAACGTTCAACTGTTTATATGTGTGGGGCCCTCACATATATAAAGACGACCCCACTAGACATGACTTCATAGACTCCCTAAGACACTTGAACCTAGTGCTCTGATACCAAGATTTGTCACGCCCCGAACCATGGCCTAGGCGTAACACGACACTCAGTACCTAACTGCATGTGATAGAGCGAACCCATAGGCTGGCTGAATCAACATGCTAAAATAAGGAAATAAGACAAACACATGCTAATCTACTAAAAAGTCTGGCTAAAATATATAAAATACGAAATACTGTTTAAGTCTAAAACATCTGAAACAAATGTCATCAAGGCTAACACATGAAAGTCTGCTAATATCTGATTGACTGAACTCTGTCTATGAAGCCTCTAATGAATACTAAAAGATGACTATTTAAAACTGAAAAGACTGAAAGCAGGATAACACCCTGAAGGAACTGGGGCTCACCAAGCAGCTGATATGAGCAAGTCCTAGCTAGCTGGGTCGTCAACCTGTAAGTCATTGCCCGCATCGCGAGATGAAGGCTCGCAAGTAATAAAAAGTGACATCAGCACATTTTAATTGTACCGGTATGTAAAGCAACTGAAAGAAGAGATATAAGTATTGAAACTGAAACTGAAATAAACAGGAAGGTAAGGATCTGAAGTACTCCCTCTCTAAATGAAGAATCACCTGTATAACTGTAAATATGAACTGTGGCCTAGGGCCCAAATAAATGTGCACAAAACTGTGGCTTCTGGCCCAAGCAATACGTATGCATAAACTGTGTCCTAGGGCCCAAAAATAAAGATACGGGTGTTCAACATTAAATAATTTACAAAACTGAGATGGGTTATAGCTGATAGCATGATAACTATTTCTGACTATGGAACTTAAGCCAATATCTGATTATACACTGACTGAGACTCATGCGATTTCAATACACAAGTCTATAATGATTACGTACTGAGTTCATGATATTCAAAATAATCACTATGAACGAATTATGAAACTATAACGCTAGAAGATAGCAGTTCTACAACTATTCAAGAAACTAGGGCTAAACTGTGTTCTGAGTCAAATTACCGATAAGGATGTAGCATGAGGCGTAGGGAGAATCATAAACATTCCCTAACATAGATAGTTAGCCTCACATACCTGAATATGCTCCAAAATTTGCAAGAAAGGTTTGAACTTTGAGAAGAATCCCAAAAGCCTAAGTCTTGAACCCTTATATGTGTTTTCTTGAAAACCCTAGGTTAAGAATAATGAATTCTTGCTTAATGTTCACATATATATGTTAGAATTCATTTGGAATAGGCTAGGATTTCTTACCTTAGTGTTATTGGTGATGGAGAATGAGAGCAGGTCGTTCTAGAGTTCAGGAACTTGAAAATAAGAAAATAAAACTGAGTCTACGTATTTATACAGTTCACTGAAGCGGACGAAGTACGGGGGCCAAGTACGTCCCGTATTTTGAAGTACGGGCCGCACCTTGTGGGCCGTACCTGGAATGTCAAATTCCAGTGTGTAACAAATTTTCCTAGCGAAGTACGAGATAAAAGTATGTCCCGTCCTTCCAAGTGCGTCTCGCACTTGGATCTCGTACTTTGAAGTACGGTCCGCACTTTACCTGCAAATTCCAATTTCCAGGTCCAACACTTCTATTTGATATTTCTAAGTCTAGAATCATGGTCAAAGATTAAGTTAAAGGTCTGAGGTGTAACACCCCTAGAGTGTGAAATCCGGGAGCAGTCATATGATCAGGATTCATCTCATGATGTGAGATAAAAATTAGGAATTAACTTATGTAATAGATCTGTCCTCTAGCTGTAGTCTAAGAACCATCAAAAGTAGTCGGTAGAACACCCGCCTAAGCCACACTCTCAAGAAAACCCAACATACGAACCAAATTTTCCTAAAGCACAAGTGTAGTAATGAAACTCGGAGGTGCCTGTCCTGGTCCAACCTCCTCAAGCTAAACTAGCTCATCCTCTTCAATCATGTCTGGCTCGGGAGATGATGCACTAGTATGACTTTGAGGTGCCACTAGTGCTCGGCCTAGGGCTGGTGCTGCCACTTGAACTCTACCTCTGCCTCACCCCTACCCCTGCCCCGAAAAGCAGCCCTAACAACGGTCTCAGCTGTAGGTGCAAGCTCCCGCTCTCCAGCCCCGATCGATCTTGTCCTCACCATCTGGGAGCAAAAAATGAAACAAGAAACTTAGAGTCCTATAAAGTCAAGAGCACATGATAAGACTGAAAAAAATAAAATTTGCTAAATGCCTTATAGCCTCTTGAAGATAGGTATGGACGTCATCATACCGATCTGCAAGACTCAACTGGACATTGCTCTTGTACTAATGAGAGCATTGAACCTAGAGCTCTGATACCTAATATAAATTGCGGAATTAGTAAAGAACAACTATAATAAGTCTCATAATAGTTCTAATAATAATAAGAACATAAGTAGTCTAAGTCAATACATCTCCCAAAACTTGAAAGTCATAAGTACAAGAGCGACTACTCGAAATACAAGTTTGAACATACTATATAAAATTGTTTGAAATGAAGAAAGACAGAAAATAAAGATAAGAGTGAATTCTGGTGCTGTGGGACCCTCATCTGCTCACCCTGGACTCTAATGTATGCCTTATTGATCAACAAAATCCCGACCTCTACTCGTGCCCAGATCTGAACCTGCACACAAAAGGTATAACAAATATAGAGTGAGTACATGAAGCACGTTATAATGACTCACTTAGTCGTTTAGGTGTTTTTGTGTTATTTTCTCCAAAACACCATTCCCGTAGTTTCATTTTGATATTTATGACTTATGGGGATGGGTCGCATGGTTCTCGAGGCGATCGAGCGGGTTTTGGGTTGGTTTTAGTGAAATTGGAGTTTTCTAAGTTAAGGAAATGAATATGTTTGATCATAGTCAACATCGGAGGTAAATGCATCATTGTTAAAGTTTTGTCAATTCTATTATTTCCATAATGTGATTTTTGACTTAGTCGGACCATTTGTTCGGGTCCCAAGGCGTTCAGGTGTGATTTGTTCGTTGGTTGAAAATATAGGAATTTGATGATTTCGAGTTGACCTTAGTCAACACCGGGTCAAGACGACCTCTTCTGGTTTTAGTCTTTGCTGGTTTTGCGATGAAGGGACTGCTATAGTGATGGGTAGTCTCGCGTGGTTTGTCATCACGCCATGGTGGTTAGCGATCGCGCTGGGCAAGTCCGGGCCGGGTCGGGTTAAGTGCGTCGCGATCGTGGCTGGTGGGCCTCGCGATCGCGAAGGCCAAATGTTGCCTGGATAGAATCTTAAAACCCCATTTCGAATTTCATCTTCCTAAACACATTTTGAGAGCTATAAGGCTCGGATTGAGAGATTTCAAGTGCGAAATTCAAAATTCTTCATTGGGATATGTTCTTAATCATAATCTAAGTATTTACTAATGATTTTGCCCATTATTTATCAATTCTATCCATGATTTAAGTAGTAGATTAAGGGTTCTTCCATGGAAATAGGTTTAGTAGAGATTAATAAAATTGAAGGTGTAATTGTGGTTAGAACTTCATGATTTTTAGGATTATGATTGGTAAGATGAATTTAAGTCGAAATTACAGTTTTGACCTTCAGGGCTCAGGATGGGGTTTTGGGTTGAATTTTTGGACCCAAATTCCTTATATGGAAATATGGGTATCGATAGATTCATATTTTTATATAGTTACTGTATTTGAACAGATTGGGCTTGTTCAGAAGCTCAAAGGAAGGGAAAGACCGGGGAGTGACTCTTCGGCTTTGGATTCAGGCAAGTTGAGACTTAATAGACCCTTTATGTAGTGTTATGTATTGCTTAATGTGATTAAGGGGCGTAATAGGGAATTGGGGGGTCCCGTACTTGTGAGGTGACGAGCACTTGTATTGATACAGGTGTAATTGTATGGGTAACTGAAATATGAAATAATCGTGCGATGTGACGGAGATTATATGTTTAGCCTTCGGGCCTTGAAGGTGGTGGATAAATCCACTAGGTTGGTATGGTTGTTGCTTATTTGGGCTATGATGGCCATGTTTGATTAATACTTGTGAAAATTGACTTGACTTGCATTCATCACTCCACATCTCGTCTACCTTATGAAAGCGAACATATAATCTTGATATTATGCATTTGCATGGTGTATGCATATCCATTACATTTATTCATGATATTATAGGCATCTTATTGATGAGATACAAGAAAGGGGTGTTAGAGGTTGGATATCTGATATGGTACATGGACAGAATGATGATATTATAGCCTATCGGCTGGTACCTAATGTGATCTGGAGATCTGGTATTCCGGGTGGGTATATGGACCTCATGAGGCCCCCATAGGTCACGTGCAAAGGGACACACTTCATGAATTGGTTGAGTTGTGGATACCTCTCTTTACCTACTTGAATGCTTCTAAACTATGAACTTGAAACTAACAAAGCAAGAAGAGGAGTATCAGAAGTATCAACCCTCATCATTGCTATAGTTTAGGGTCTGTCAACCATGCTGCTGGGTACATGTACTTCCCGTACTCACTCTACACTTGCTGCACCTTTTGTGTACAGGTTCAGATCTGGGTACGAGTGGAGATCGAGGCTTTTAGATTCGTTAGAGCATATATTTGGAGTCTAGGGTGAGCTGATGATGTTTCCACAACACCAGACTCCTTCATGTCTTTACTTATTGTCTTTCCTTATTTCGGACAGTATTATTGTAGTATGCCAGACTTGTATTCAGATTAGTAGCTCTTGTACTTGTGACTTCCATTTTTTGGGGAGTAGTTTGATTTAGACATATTTATATTTAAGTTATTTAAGTCTTTTAAGTCTTTTTGGTTGTTTTACTTTACTTTTCACATTAACTTTACGTATTTGGACTTGTTTTGATTTGGGGTTCATCTACGGGTTTGAGTTAGGTGGCCTCACGGCACAAATAGATTTTGGTTCGTGACACACGTGTACCCAGCAACATCGTTGACCGACCCTAAACTATAGCGATGACGAGGTTTGGTACTTCTGGTACTCATCTCCTTACTTTGTTAGTCTTAAGTTTCATAGTTTATAAGCATCCAAGCATTTGAAGGAATCCACCAATCAACCAAGTCATTAAGCTTACACCTTTTCCAACGTTCAAATAATGCTTTCAAATGCACAACATAGTCGGATATGAATGGTATGGAACGCAACTGATATGTAATGCAATGCAATGGCAAATATGCACCAGTATACACACGTCTCTGCAGTAGGTTTCATAATCATCATATCTCCAAATCATGTACCATATGCAATTCGACCTCTATGGACCATTCTTTATGTTTCACCAACTGTATATCACAATGTCATGTAATGTATGAAATGAATATGCATACACCATGCAAACATATGATTATCATTTCAATATTAAGAATAGTTCCTCTTTCATTGTTTAGACGAGATGTGGAGTGATGAATGCATAATGAATCAATAATCAAAATATAGGTCAAACATGGCTATCATGAGCCCACAAAATCAACAATCATACCAAACCAATAGATTTATCACTTCCTCCAATGCTTGAAGGATCAACATACAATCCCCGTCACATACACATTTCATTTTACATCAATTACCTATACATATACAAAGATACCCGCACAAGTGCTCGTCACCTCACGAGTACGGGACCCCCAATTCCCCATTATGCCCCTTAATTACATTACCAATTCAAAACCCTACATAAAGGGTCTAGTACATCTCAACTTGCCTGAATATGAAGCCGAAGAGTTACTCCGCAGCCTTTCCTTTCCTTTGAGCTTCCGAACGAGCCCAATCTGTTCAAATACGATATCTACATAAGAATACGAACCCATTGATACCCATATTGCCAAATAAATGATGGGGGTCCAAAAAGTCAACCCAAAACCACATCCCAAGTCCCGAAGGTCAAAACTGTAATTTCAACTGCCATTCATCTTACCTACAATCTAAATAGTAAGAATTCTAAAAATCATCGAAATCTAACCACAATTGAACCTTCAATTTGATCAAGAATACTAAACCCATTTCCATGGAAAATCCCTTATTCTACAATCCAAATTATGGGAGAATTAACTAAATATATGATGGAATCATAGGGAAAAGGCTTAAATTATGGTTAAGAACTTGCCCCAATGTAAAATCTTGAAGATATCACTTGAAATCACTTAATTTCGAGCTCCCTAGCTCCTAAAATTGAAATAAGAAGAATGGAGTTTGAAATTAGCTCTTAATCTATCTAGGCCTTAAATACTCTTCGCGACCGCTAGGCTCAGCTCACGATTGCGGTCCGCCCAGGTGCAGCTCATTGTGATCGCGGCAGGGCCTATTGCGAACGAGATAAACCAACCAACTCGGCCCAGACCCTATTTTCCCTTCGTGAACGTGGGAGACAGGTTGTGATTGCGACCCTCATGTTCCCCACAATTTTACGAGTCTTCTACACCATCGCGTAAAAGGAAACCAGAACCAGCTGAAACCAGAAAAATATGGTTTCATAAACTTTTGATCCGACACCTGAAACTTATTTGGACTGCCCCGAACACAAATCAAATATGCATTTCAACCATAGAACATGCATAGAACAGCCAACGTACTTACTCGTGCACTCGGAATTCCCAAAAGAGGTCATCTTGATCTGGTGTTGACCAAGGTCAACTCCAATTCATCAAAATTCTATACTCTCCACCAACGATCCAAATCACACCCGAATGCCTCGGGACCCAAACCAATGGTCCGACTAAGTCAAAAATCACATTCCGGACCTAATGAAATCAACAAAACTTCGAAAATGATGCATATATCCCCGATGTTGAGCATGGTCAAACATCTCCATTTCTTCAACTTAGAAAACTCCAATTTCACCAAAACCAATCCAAAACCCATTCGATTGCCTCCGAAAACTGTGTCACCCATCCCCACAAGTCATAAATACCGAATTGAAACTACAGAAATGATATTTTGAAAAAACAAAATACAGTAAAAGCTCAAAACGACTATGCGAGTCATTACAAAAAGCAATATTGGATTAAAAGCATCTAAAATAAGGCAATTCAAATAGGCTCTTACACAGAAATTTAACCTATTATTTCTTACAATTCATTGCTTCTGTGTCGTGCCAAAATTCTTTGCTGCGTTATAATGATCATGAGTTAGTCATTCATTCTATTTATTAAGAAAAAATGGTCAAAACTTCTAATTTCCTATTTCAGATTAAAAGTCATTGTATGTATTAGATATATTAGTAAGTAATATGAAATTAATTTTGTATAATCATATGTGATCATTTTTAGAAATACTCGTTGCTAACTGTCTGACAAAAGTGGTAAAGAAAACTCACAATTTCTGGATTTAGATAAAGAGACATGGAATGCAAAAATAAATAAATAAATTTCCACTAACTACCTACTTATCCCATTCAAAGTAGAATAAATTGCATGTATTTAAGCTAATTATATTTCTCATGTGTCCTACAATAGCATTTTGTTTGAGTTGTTACTTTTTTTAAAAATAAAAGGTAAACCATACCGTCTGCGTTTCTCCATTTGTGAAATTACAAATTGGTGGAGAAAATGAGAAAGTGCTAATCATCTTAAATTGAGGACTCAAGAATACAGTCATTAAATTTGTGGGTCTACAATTGAGAACTCAAGGTTAGAATCATGGAGTTTCATGGTGTTCCATGATTGGGAACTCAAGGATATTTTCATGAAAATCTTGATTTTGCAATTGAGAATTCAATGATGAAGTCATGGACTTCATGGTTATATCATTGAGAACTCAAGAATAGAGTCATAGAGTTTCGTGGTTCAACAATAAAAAATTCAAGGATGAATTCATCCAAAAAGTTAGACCTATGACAACATTTTGTAAATTTATCATATTAAGTGCCTTTAAGTGTGTTACAAAATCACTTAGTGACATTTATTTTACTCTTTGTAAAAATATAATAAATTTCAATGTTGGAAACTCTCCAACATTTATATTAATGTTGGTAGATGATTTACGACATTTATTTACAACTTTTTTAAAAGTCACATTAAATTTTCTAATATTTAGATTAATGTTAGCAAAATAGTTAGTGACATTTATTTACTATTTATATTAAACGTCACCAATTTTGAGTTTTAACTCAAATTAGTTGTGATATCTAAAGAAATGTGTCATGACCCATTTCGCAAGTCATGAGGGCACCCACACAACCCCCCCTGGTGGGTGAACCCTTTCCTTAATCACATCATTTAAAAGAAAGACATGCAGAAATGAATACGACAATTTTATATTAAAAGACTTACTTATGAGTATAATAGTGCGGAAATATTTAAAAGCGTTACAACCCCAAAACCTGGTCTTAACTTGTACAAGAGCTTCTAAAAAACATTATCCGAGTACTGACATTAAAAATCTCTAATAATGGAATGAGATAATGTCTGTAGGAAAGGAAGTAGATAGATTAGCATAAAAAGGGGTCCGGGCTGCAGGTCCGGCTAGTAGCTCACCCTAAGCCTCCGATGGATAGCCTCGGGATCAGTCACGAGGTCTTGAATAGCCTTGATCAACTCTGCACTCCACAAGGAGTGCAACAAGAGTAGTATGAGTACAACACAAGTACTCGTAGGCAGCAAGGCCGACAACAATAAGATAACAAATATAACAGGAAGAAATCAACAAGTAGAGTAGATAACCAACCAAGTACAACCACAAAAGCATATTCAAGTAAAGGTTCAGATTGAGTATGTATAATCCCAAGTAAGCAGTCATGAGTAAATGAATGAATGTAATGCAATGCACTGCCACACAGGCCAACTCTCCTTTCCCGTACACACATGCTAAGGGCTATGCCTCAAAGTCATGACCCATAGGGGACCTGCAAAGTCCAGGTACCAAATGCCACACATGCTATTATTGTTACCGTTTCCACACAGGCTATCATTGTTACCATTGCCACACAGGCTATCATTCTTTCCAATTGCCACATAGCCTTTCATCATTGTCGCACCATACTAACCAATCATGTATGTAAATGGATGATATGTCAATGTATGGAATCAAATTCAACAACAATGCAAATCGTGGAACCAATAGATACATATCATGAATTCCGAACACAACTCAAGTCATTAATATATAATCCTTTCCTTTCCATGGGATAAGTGAGATATCAAGTGACTAGGTAAATCAATCAACAGTCACAACTTATTAGCAAACATGGCGACAAGCCCACATAACAACATCCAAACCAAGCTAGTGGATTTATCACCACAACCATGCCCGAAGTCCTATCATACTTTCCCCATCAATATCTACCATCTACATACGCTTCTCTAATCGAAGTCTAACAAAGGGTTACCGTAACCTACCTCAAAGTGCGAGCGGGAGTCACGAACAATCAAGCCAACGCCTTCCCTTTGTGGAGAGCCTTTAAACGATCAAAGTCTAACAATTAAATACTCTACGTTAGATTACGAATCTAAGGATACCCATATTGTATTACTTCTAATTTTGAACTCAAAAATGACCTTAAAGATTGACCCCCAACCACAAGCGCAAAACTAGAATTTTATCAGAAATTAGTTCACCCAAAACCTCACTAGTCTAAATCCAAAAGACCCAACTAAAAATCCCTCAAATTGATCTCCAATTTCAAGAAAACTCCTCTCGTATAATTTAGGGCTAAAACCCCCAATTCCACAAACCCAACACAATTACAAGGTTAAATAAAGGATTAGACTAGTGGAAAATACAAATTTAGAGCTTAGAAACGTACCCCCAAGAAGAATTGAAGCCTAAACATCTGAAATCGCCTCCACAAGAGCTCTCAACCCAAACTATGTGATTATGAAGTGTAGGTTCATTTTGGAAATAAAAGGGTTTCTTGTCTTTGATAATCCTACCTCTGCGGACCTTTCCTCGCGGGTGCGGGCTGGCACTTGTGGAGAAAAGGCTGCAGATGCGGTCACCACTTAAAACGCCAATCCGCAGATACGGGTAAGTGACCGTAGATGCAGTCTTCCACAAACGCCTAATATCTCGCACCTGCGGACCAAATGCCACAGAGGCAGGCCTGCAGGTGCGATCATACCAGCACCAGAAAATTCTGTTTTTTCACTAAGTCTGGTCTAACACTGGGAACTTATTCAGAACCCCCTGAACACAAACCAAACATGCTAACTCATCAGAAATTATGATACGAAATCGCTTGCGCACTCGAATTTTCCAAAAGAGGTCGCCTTTGTCACGACCCGACTAGGGCCATGACGGGTAATCGGGGCTAACCACCGAGCACCACTCATTCTATTACTCATCATCCTCATTATACACTTCTTTAATATTCATGTGCTCATAATCATAGGAAAACCATTTTTCATTTGGAAACATAATTACTTTTATGTACATAAGCCCTTCGGATATCAAAATAATAATATAAATACAATAGTAACATCGTGGGACCATACTACCCACACCTGCGTATCTACGCGCCTCTACTAGAGTACTAAGAATATGGACGGGACAAGACCCCGTCGTGCCCAAAATACGTATATGTACACAAAAGAATAAGCCATATAGCACCTCCGAAATATTGGAGTGCTCCCGTAAATCTGCTGGTAGCTCCTATGGATCTGCACCGTCTCCCTGTCTACCTGTGGGCATGAACACAGCGTCCAAGAAAAAAGGATGTCAGTACGAATATTGTACTGAGTATGTAAGGCATAAACAATAATGATATATCAATGAAATACGGAAACATAGAGTGAAGAGCGATCTGTAACTGACTGTCACTTAAAACTGAGATAATGCATGCTAAATTACTTCATAATCATCATCATATCATGTATGCATATATGCATAAGCTGCCCGACCATACAGGTACGGTGTGATAATCATTAGCCTGCGTCCAGGCCTCCCGCGTCCAGGCTACCATCTCATGCCGCCCACTAGTGGTGTTTGCCCATGCCATCTAGACATGGTGTATACGCTGCCTGCTTTAGCGGTGTCTGCCCGGCCATGTAGGCGCGGTGTGATAGTATCATGTACATCTCATAGACTTATCATATTCTCATCATACTATTATCATAATGCATGATTGGGAACTCAGAACAACTATACTTTATCGGGGTGACATAAGGTCGTGAACCCCCGATTCCGTTATGGAGCATTCATGAACATTCTGCCTCACTTTGAAGGAATTAGCATATAAGGTGAATGTACACAATGAACAACATCAATGGATCATAATAAGAATCACTAGCTTGTAGAAACATAGTATCATGGGCCTTAGACTCTTTAGACTTAGACTCATCATTATCATGCTCGTAACATACCTCTTATCTTATCTCACATGAAGCTTTTTACTAAGATTGACAGATAATTTTCGGGATGTAGGAAAGTCATGAAGAGATAGGGAATTTCGTGTAATAAGAATCATGCCTTAGAAAGAAGGGACTAGCCTTACATACCTTTTCGTTTAGCTACTCTATCGCTTGAACATTCCTCTCCAATATTCACATTTCTACCTTCAAGAGAATTTATACTCATATTAGATAATCGATAACATAAACGTGTTTGAACTAAGCTAGAGAAAATTGAGCAGCGTCTCCTTTATTTATACCACTTTCTCCATATCATATATCAACTCCCAAACGTCAATAACAACATTCATAACATCATCATCAATATCTTTTATCAAATTCATCATTATCCAATCCCCACAATTTTCTCTCAAGGTCATCCATAATCATGATCACAATCCAACTTTACATTCGTTCTCATCAAACATTTCAATCATGCTCTTAACATCATTCATAACGCAATTACAATCACACATATCAACATTCATGATTCATTCCAAACTACTACTCAAAATTTACACTATTCTCACTTTCTTGACCTATTTCATATACCCTTCCACAATCCAAGTGTTTCAACTTTTCAACACCTTAAATAACATGCAAATACCATAAAACTTACCTTTGATAGAGTGTGAATGAGCTTTAAGTGGAAATACTTCACTTGAGCAAAACCCTAGTTTCACTTCCCATGGAATTTCTTGACTTGGATGAACTATGATGTGTGTCTCACACTTAGTTTTGTTGATTTGATGAGGTTGATCATCAATTTCTCATGAGTTCTTGTATATGGAGTGTGTGGAATGTTCTAGAGAATTCTTGAGTTGTGGAGAATGAAAATGAAATGAAATAAATGAACTTGGGGTCTCTTATTTAAAAACTTAAAATCGGTCAGTATAAGTGATCGTCAAATCGCTTCATCAACCATCCTTTTCTGTGTCAATTATACGGCACATTATACGGTCCGTATAAGTGACCGTCAAATCTCCCCATCAACCATTCATTCTGTGACCATTTTACGACACATTATATGGCCAGTATAATTTTATACGGTCCGTATAAGTGACCGTATAGTCCCATCAGTGAGGGACCTTCATTGTGACAATTCTGCGGTCCATTACACGAACCGTATAACATTATACAAACCGTATAATCGGCCATAGAACCCACCTTTTCTCCGATCTTGTTCTTGTCACTTTGTTTGATCTCCAATCCTTATGGAACCTTCTTGACACTTGTTTAACACCTCATTAACGATCTAAGGGACACTATAATTCTTCTCCAAGGCACTATTAAATCATCATTAACGGGTTACTCGTAAATCCCTTCCGATACCTATCGTATGCCCTGCCTTTTCTTGGCAAACTTTCTTCTCTTACTCTGAATGTCTTTGAGACCTTAATTAGGGCCATCAAATGTCATTCCTTACTTATTCAATTACTGTATTCTCGTGCTCTTCATTAGTCTATTCATTATGCATCAACGGGGAATTTTTTGAGGTGTAACATTCTCCCCCCCCCCCCTTTTGGAACATTCGTCCTCGAATCTTAAGCATTCGGGAATTCTACGAAAATTTTTGCCAGAGTTTCCCTGTAATATGGCATTACCATCCTGTCACAACAACCCATAATAACATTTCCTCACGGGGCTACAACATAATAACAATATAAGTTGGCCACACACGACCCCTATGCATAAAAGAAAACATTCATACCTCATGATCTTGGTGTCTCATCGTGGATTTCTTCTGAGGACTGAAATAGATGCGGGTATTTGGATTTCATAATCTCTTCTGCTTCCCAAGTCATTTCTTCTCGATTGTTATTTCGCCATAAAACTTTAACTGAGGCCACTTCCTTATTTCGAAGTCGTCGTACTTGCCTGTCTAATATGGCAATGGGCACTTCTTCATATACCAACTTTTCTGTCACTTGAACATCACTTATGGGAACGATCCTCGTACGATCTCTAACGCACTTGCGGAGCATTGAGACATGGAAAACTGGATGGACTGATTCAAGTTCTAGAGGCAAGTCCAATTGGTAAGCTACTTGACCCACCTTGTGGATAATCTTATAGGGTCCAATGTATCGAGGACTTAACTTCCCTTTCTTGCCAAATATCATCACACCTTTCATTGGTGACACCTTTAAGAATACCCAATCATCAACTTGAAATACTATGTCTCGTCGGCGGTTGTTCGCATAAGATTTTTGCCGGCTTTGGGCTGTCAATAATCGTTCTCGAATCACCTTGAATTTTTCTACCATTTGCTGAATCAACTCAGGGCCTATTAACTGTACTTCTCCTATTTCGAACCATCCAATTGGGGATCTACACTTCCTTCCATATAGAGCTTCATACGGAGCCATTTGAATACTGGAATGGTAGCTGTTATTATATGCAAACTCAATAAGGGGTAAGTGGTCATCCCAACTACCACCGAAATCTAGAACACGTGCTCGTAGCATATCTTCCAAGGTCTGAATGGTACGTTCGGCTTGCCCATCAGTCTACGGATGAAATGCCGTGCTAAGCCTTAATTAAGTACCTAGACCTTCTTGGAAGGATTTCCAGAACTTGGCTGTAAATTGTTCGCCTCTATCTGTGATAATAAATATCGAAATACCATGGAGTCACACAATCTCCTTGAGATACAACCTTGCATAATCTTCTGCTGAATATGTGGTTCTGACTGGAAGAAAATGAGCTGCTTTTGTCAATCTATCCACAATCACCCATATAGAATCCTACTTGCCTCGGGAATGAGGTAACCCCACAATAAAATCTATGTTGATCACTTTCCATTTCTAAGTAGGGATTTCCATTGCTTGCACTAATCCTCTTGGCTTTTGATGTTCAATTTTCAGTTGCTGGCAATTTGGACATTGAGCTACAAATTCTGCTATGTCTCTCTTCATGCCATCCCACCAATATATCAACTTCAGATCATGATACATCTTTATTCCACTTGGGTGAATAGTATTAATACCAAGAATAATGAGCTTCTTCGAGAATTCAATGGCGTAATTCTGCAACATTTGGAACACACAACCTGCCTCGGTATCTAAGAATTTCATCCATCGAAGTTTCAAATGGAGACTTCTCTTTTCCATGAAGTGTGTCTCTATATTGGCTCAACTGAGGATCCTCACATTGACGCTCTTTTACTTCCATATTCAGGGGTGAATTTGTGGGATCATTAATACCAATCCCTGCACTACCTGAATCAATCACACGTACTCCAAGATTAGCTAGTTGGTGGAGCTCATGAATCAACTCTTTCTTTTCCGGAGGAACTTCACATAGGCTGTCCATTGATCGGCGGCTAAGCGCATCAGCTACTACATTTGCCTTTCCGGGGTGGTATAAAATACTCACATCATAATCTTTCAATAATTCTAACCACCGCCTCTGCCGCAGATTCAACTCCTTTTGTTTGAAAATGTACTGAAGACTCTTGTGATCTGTATAGATATCAACATGTACACCATACAAGTAGTGTCTCCACATCTTTAATGCATGAATGACTGCAGCCAATTCGAGATCATAAGTTGGGTAGTTCTTTTCATGTTTCCACAGCTGCCTTAAAGCATAAGCAATGACTTTACCATGCTGTATTAACACACATCCTAACCCAACACCGGAAGCATCACAATATACAACATAGCCATCTGGCCCTTCTGGGAGTGTCAAGACTGGGGCTGAGGTTAATCTGTCCTTCAACTCTTGGAAACTGCGTTCACAGGCATCATTCCATTAAAAGTTAACTGACTTTTGGGTTAGCTTCGTCAATGGGGCTGAAATAGAGGAAAATCCCTCTACGAACCTTCTATAGTATCCTGCCAATCCCAGAAAACTACAGACTTCTGTAGGCATCGTAGGAGTCTTCACAGCTTCGATTTTATGAGTGTCAACTCGAATGCTATCATCTGAAATAACATGGCCCAAATATTTCACAGAATTCAGCCAAAACTCGCACTTTAAAAATTTTGCATACAATTCTCGAGCTCGAAGAATCCCTAGAACAATACGTAAATGGTCTGCATGTTCTGATTCTGTGCGAGAGTATACCAGAATATCATCAATGAATACTATTACGAATAGACCCAAGAGAGGCCTGAATACATTATTCATTAAATTCATGAACACTGTCGGAGCATTGGTTAACCCAAACGACATCACCCGGAATTCATAATGGCCATATCTCGTTCTGAAAGCCGTTTTGGGAATATCTTCTTCTCTAACTCTCACTTGGTGATAACCTGACTTCAAGTCTATCTTGGAAAATCACTTGGCACCTTGTAGTTGATCAAACAAATCATCAATCCTCGGGAGAGGATATTTGTTCTTTATCGTCACCTTATTCAACTGCCTAAACTTGATGCACATTCGTAGGGAGCCATCTTTCTTTCTCACGAATAGGACTGGTGCTCCCCACGGTGATGAACTGGGTCTAATAAACCCGTTCTCAAGCAAATCTTTCAACTGTGCCTTTAATTCTTGCAATTCTGCCGAAGCCATTCGGTACGGAGGAATAGAGATAGGCTTGGTGCCCGGCAACACATCAATGGAAAAATCAATCTCTCTTTCCGGTGGAAGACCTAGAAGTTCATCGGGAAATACGTCCGGGAATTCATTCTCTACCGGAACGGACTGGAAAGTTGGTGACTTTGCTTCGGTGTCATGAACTCAGACTAAGTGATAAATATAGCCCTTAACTATCATCTTCCTTGCCTTAATGTAGGAAATAAACCTACCTTTTGGAGAGGCTGTATTACCCTTCCATTCAAACACGGGCTCTTCCGGAAATTGAAATCGAACTACTTTCATTCGGCAATCAACATTAGCATAACATGAGGCCAACCAATCCATACCCATAATCATATCGAAATATAACATTTCCAGCTCAATTAAATCAGCTTTAGTCTGGCGGTCGCATATCACAACTACACAATTTTTATACACTTGTCTAGCTATCACGGGATCACCAACCGGAGTAGATACCTCAAAAGGTTTTATTGGCTCTGGTTTCCCCCCAATACGACCAACAACGTACGGAGTAATATAAGATAGGGTAGAACCCGGATCTATTAATGTATACACATCATGGGAAAATACTGATAATGTACCTGTAACCACATCTGGGGAGGACTCAAGGTCCTGTCGTCCAGCTAAAGCATACATACGGGGCTGAGTGGCACCTGAAGCAGATGCTCCCCCTCTGCCCCTACCTCGGCCTGCTGGAATCTGGGCAGTCTGCCCTACCGGGCGCACTGAAGATGAACCAACCGCTGATCCTGTGGACTGAACCCCAACTCTACCACTCATCAACGGGCAATCTCGCATCATGTGCCCAACCTGGCCGCAGGCATAGCAAGCATCTGAACCTTGGCGACACTGTTCGGAATGTAGTCTACCGCACTGGCTGCACCACAGTACTGGGGGTCTCTTCTGACTATAATCTCCCCTGAACTGAGAATCTGAGGCCCTCGAACTCTGACCCTGTCCTGAACGAAAGGAACGATCAAATCTCCTACCTGCAAACTGTGGAGGCGCACTAGTCGCCGACTGGACTGAATGTCTGGGATATGTCTGCATTGATCCCCCTCTATAATCACTTCCAGCCCCCATAGATCTGGCCCTCGCGTTTTGCCCTCTATCAATATCACGATTACCCCTTTGCGGATGTTGTTGTCCTTCCAAATTCTGAGCATGGGATTGAATGCGGGAAATATCGATCCCATCATGTAGCGAAGCCGTCAAGCAATCCTTAAATAAGTGTGGCCCTAAGGCACTCACAAATCTGTGCACTCTATCTCCTATATCGGCCACCATATTCGGGGCATATCTAGCCGAAGAATTAAACTGAAGGCTATAATTCCGAGCACTCATATTTCCTTGTTTCAAATTTAAAAATCTATTAGCTCTATCTCGGCGGACCTCGGGTGGCAAATAGTGACGGATGAAGGCATCCACAAATTCTTGCAAAGGGAGGCGCATATACTTTTCTTGACGATATCCAATTATTATACCATAATACCGCCACATCTCATAGTCTATAAGATGCCAACTCCATAGATTCAGTTTCGAAGGCATGAATAATCTTCAACGTCCTCAACATTTCATCAATAAAAATTTGCGGGTCTTCATTCGGCTTTGACCCGAAAAATTCCGGAGGATTCGAACTCATAAAATCACAGGCTCTGGTACTAGCTGCCCGATCACTTGGACCCGCATTCTGCCGCTGTACCTGGGTGGAAACTAACTGTGTCAATAGGTGGATAGCCTCGGTCACTTGTTGACCCGAAGCAACCGGTGGAGGAACTGGAGGCATAGGAGCTGGAGCTGAAGCCCCATCTTGTTCTTCTAAATTGGGAGAAGTGGAAGAAGTATTAGATGGGGCCTCATTATGTGACTCGCCCTCTTCTACATTCATTGGCGGCTCTCTTCCTACCCGTCTTTTCATCATAGTATTGCCCTTCTGGGCGGCTGTAGCTTTTCCCTTTGGCGGCATTTCTGAAATCATAGCACACTATTAAGAGGAGAAAATATTATAACACAGCTCTATCGCACGATCTCTTAAGATGAAAGATGGTCATTTTTCCTAAATGCCTTGTAGCCTCCTGTTTATTAGTGTGGCGCGCAACACACCATAAACAAGACTCTACTAGACACGGCTCGTAGACACTTCCTAGGACTGAACTGCTCTGATACCACTTTTGTTACGACCCGACTAGGGGCCATGACAGGTACCCGAGGCTAACCACCGAGCACCACTCATCCTATTACTCATCATGCTCATTATACACTTCTTTAATATTCATGTGCTCATAATCATAGGAAAACCATTTTTCATTTGGAAACATAATTACTTTTATGTACATTAGCCCTTCGGCTATCAAAATAATAATATAAATACAATAGTAACATCGTGAGACCATACTACCCACACCTGCGTATCTACGAGCTTCTACTAGAGTACTAGACATATGGACGGGACAAGACCCCGTCGTGCCCAAAATACGTATATGTACACAAAAGAATAAGCCATATAGCACCTCCGAAATAATGGAGTGCTCCAGTAAATCTGCTGGTAGCTCCTATGGATCTGCACCGTCTCCCTGTGGGCATGAACACAGCGTCCAAGAAGAAAGGACGTTAGTACGAATATTGTACTGAGTATGTAAGGCATAAACAATAATGATATATCAATGAAATACGGAGACATCGAGTGAAGAGCGATCTGTAACTGACTGTCCCTTAAAACTGAGATAATGCATGCTAACTTACTTCATAATCATCATCATATCATGTATGCATATATGTATAAGCTGCCCGACCATACAGGTACGGTGTGATAATCATTAGCCTGCGTCCAGGACACCCGCGTCCGGGGTACCATCTCATGCCGCCCACTAGTGGTGTTTGCCCATGCCATCTAGACATGATGTATACGCTGCCCGCTTTAGCGGTGTCTGCCTGGCCATGTAGGCGCGGTGTGATAGAATCATGTACATCTCATAGACTTATCATAATGTATGACTGGGAACTCAGAACAACTATACTCTATCGGGGTGACATAAGGTCGTGAACCCCCGATTTCGTTATGGAGCATTCATAAACATTCTGCCTCACTTTGAAGGAATTAGCATATAAGGTGAGTGTACACAATGAACAACATCAATGGATCATAATAAGAATCACTAGCTTGTAGAAACATAGTATCATGGGCCTTAGACTCTTTAGACTTAGAATTATCATTATCATGCTCGTAACATACCTCTTATCTTATCTCACATGAAGCTCTTTACTAAGATTGACTCATAATTTTTGGGATGTAGGAAAGTCATGAAGAGATAGGGAATTTCGTGCAATAAGAATCATGCCTTAGAAAGAAGGGACTAGCCTTACCGTTACACCTTGGAAATTTTCCCTGTTAGCGTACAGTGAATAAGCTAGCAAAATTCTTGATATACACTAGGATTTGATAAGTAAGAGATAGCATTTGATGATCGTAATCGCGACTTGAAGACGATAGACGTAAAGAAAGAAGTTTGACGAAGAAGGTATAGGATACGTTATGTATCGGATAGGAATTATGGACGACGAGCTTATGAGGGCATAATGATGTTTTGGAGACAAGTAATAACGTCCCTTTGATTGGTATTGAAGTGTTGAACAAGTGTTAAGAAGGTTCCATAAGGATCAGAGATAAAAACGAGTCGACGAAAACAAGTTCCGGACAACTGGACATTATACGGCCACACATACTGGCCGTATAAAATACACAGACTGTATGTCCAGGCCGTAGATCCAATCCAGAACAACATGGCTCACTGGACCAAACAAACGGTCCCAACATACGGTCAGTGAAAATTATACGGACCGTATGTTAGTCCGTATAAAGTGGTCCGGCCAGCTTTGGTCATTCCCACTCTCCAGGAGTCAAGACACCTCTAGAACATTCTCTAACATTCATCCACAAGAAAATCAAGGAAATCCATGATCAATAACACCAAATCCATGAGAGAAAGTGTATGAAACCTAGCTAAAGTTCATCTCTCTCAAGAAAACCTAAAAGAAGTGAAGTAGGGTTTTGGTGCTAGAGGAGTGATTCCATTCAAGGCTTGTTCAACCATCATCTAAGGTACGTTTCATGACTACATCATGTTGTTTAAGGTATTAGAAGGTTAAGATACTTGAATTGTAGGAAGACATAGGAAATGGGTCATTAATGAGTGAATAGTGTCATGGTTAGATGGTAGTTGGATTGAATCATGAATGTGGGTGTGTTGTGATTGTGAATACGTTATAAATGACATTTAGACCATGAAATAAGTATTATATATGAGGAAACGCGATAGTAAGCTATAACCATAAATGTGGAGAAATTGAAGAGAAATGGTGGAATGTGGTCAATGTATATAAATGATGGTTGTTGTTTGCAATATTGTGAAGGTTGTTGTGGGCGTTGGGAGTTGATATAGACTATGGGAAAAGTAGTATAAACAAAGGAAGTGCTGCCCAATGTTCCCTAGAAATAGTAGCACGTTCTTATAGTCGAATTAACTAACGTTAATGCGAATTCTCTCTTGAAGGTAGAAACGCGATACCGAAGGAGAACGAGCAAGCGATACCTTAGTTAAACGTCAAAGGTATGTGAGGCTAGTCCTTTCTTTCTACTGGCATGAATCCTATAGCATGATTTTCCTTCCTCTTCATGAGTTCCTATATTCCGAAAAGCTAAAAGCCTATACCCACAATTGGCTATATAAGATAAGAGATATGATATGATGATTTTATAATGTTAATGATGTTATTTATTGCTTACACTCACCTTATGTGCTACTTCCTTCAAGGTGAGGCAGGATGTCAATGATTGCTCCATAATGAAATCGGGGGATCACGACCTTACGTCACCCCGATAAAGTAAAGTTGTTCATAAGCCTTATGCATGTATTATGATAAGTATGTTACGATAAGCATATTATGATGAGCATGTATGATGATGATATAAAACCGCGCCTATTTGGCCGGGCAGTCACCGCTAAGGCGGGCAGCTATACGATACACCATGGCCAAATGGCATGGGCAGACACCACTAGTGGACGGCATGAGATGATACCCCGAACGCAGGAGGCCTGGACGCAGGCTGATGTTATGATTATCACACCGATCCTATATGGACGGGCAACTTATATATTTATGCATACATGACATGATGATGATTATGAGTAAGCCAGCATGCATTATTTTCCTTATACTTGACAGTCAGATACAGATGTTCCATATCGATATTTCCTTTATATCATTGCCATATTTCATTGTTTATGCCTCCCATACTCAGTACAATGTTCGTACTGACGTCCGTTTTCTTTGGACGCTATGTTCATGCCCACAGGTAGACAGGGAGGAGAGCTTGACCCAGATTCGTAGCAGCTGTCTGCCGATTGAAAGCACTCCTTTGTTCCGGAGGTGCTTGATTATTCTTTTGCGTATATTCATGTATATGTAGTTTGGGCATGACGGGGTCTTGTCCCGTCCTTATGTTTAGCACTCCAGTAGAGGCTCGTAGATGCACAGTGTGGGTTAGATGGTCTCACGATTTGTTACTATATATATTTTGATAGCCGAGAGGCTTATGCATATAAAAGTATTTTTATGTTCTACAATGAAAGATGATTTTCCCACGAGTTGAGTATAAAATTGATAAAAGAGCATTAAATGAGTATGATGAGTAGTAGATCGAGTGATGCTCGGTGGCTAGCCCCGGGTACCCGTCGCGGCCCCTAGTTGGGTCGTGAAAAAAGTGGTATCAGAGCGGTTCAGTTCTAGGAAGTGTCTACGAGCTGTGTCTAGTAGAGTCTTGTTTATGGTGTGTTGCGCGCCACATCAATAAACAAGAGGCTACAAGGCATTTAGGAAAAATGACCATATTTCTTCTATGAGATCGTGCGATAGAGTCATGTATAAGATTTTATCCTCCCCAATAGTGTTTTGTGATTTCAGAATGCTGCCAAAGGGAAAGGCTACAGCCGCCCAGAAGGACAAGACTATGGCAAAGAGGTGGGTTGAAAGAGAGCCTCCGATGAATATAGAAGACGACGAATCACTAATGAGGCCTTGTCTAATACTTCTTCTACCCCGCCTAATGTGGAAGAGCAAGGAGGAGCTCCAGCTCCAATTCCTCCACCGGTTGCTCCGGGTCAACAAGTGACCGAGGCCATCCATTTATTGACACAATTGGTTGCCGCACAAGCACAACGACAAAATGCGAGTTCAAGTGATCGGGCAGCAAGTACCAAAGCCTGTGATTTTATGAGTCTAAATCCTCCAGAGTTTTTCGGGTCAAAGACGGATGAAGACCCGCAAGGTTTCATAGATGAGGTGTTGAGGACATTGAAGATTGTCCATGCCAACAAAACTGAATCCGTGGAGTTGGCATCTTATAGACTCCGGGATATGGCAGTTTTATGGTACAACAACTGGGTATTATCAAGAGGAGCGAATGCGCCTCCTCCGGTTTTGCAAGAATTCGTGGATGTATTTATTCATCACTGTTTACCACCCAAGGTCCGCCGAGCTAGAGCGGATAGATTTCTAAATCTGAGGCAAGGAAATATGAGTGCCCGGGAGTATAGCATGTAATTTAATTCTTTGGCTAGATATGCCCCGGCTATTGTGGCCGACATGGGAGATCGGGTACATAGATTTGTGAGTGGTCTAGGGCCACATTTATTCAGAGATTGTTTGACGGCTTCCTTGCAAGACGGGATGTATATTTCCCGAATGCAGGCCCATGCTCAGAATTTGGAGGGGCGACAACAACAAAGAGGTGACCGTGATATCGACAAAAGGCAAAGTAAGAGGGCCAGATCTATGGGAGCAGGCAATGATTATAGAGGGGGATCAAGATAGACATATTCTAGGTACTCAGGTCAGTCAGTGACCAGTGTACCTCCTCAATTCGCAGGTAGGAGATTTGATCGCTCCTTCCGTTCAGGATAGGGCCAAAGTTCGAGGGCCTCAGATTCCCAGTTCAGGGAAGATTAGAACCAGAGGAGATCCCCAGTACCGCGATGCAGTCAGTGCGGTAGATTACTTTCCGAACAATGTCGCCAGGGTTCGGATGCTTGCTATACTTGTGGCCAGGTGGGGCACATGATTAGAGATTGCCTGTCGACGAGTGGCAGAGTTGGAGTTCAGCCCACAGGCTCAGCAGCTGGTTCTTCCTCAGCACGCCCGGCAGGACAGATTCCCCAGATGTCAGCAGGCTGAGGTAGAGGTAGAGGGGCAGCATCTACTTCAGGTGCCACTCAGCCCCGTGTGTATGCTTTAGCCGGACGGCAGGATCTTGAGTCCTCCCCGGATGTGGTTACAGGTACATTGTCTATATTGTCCCGTGATGTATATGCACTGATAGATCCAGGTTCTACTTTTTCTTATATTACCCCATATGTTGCTGGTTGTATTGGGGTGAAACCTGAGCCAATCAAACCTTTTGAGGTGTCTACTCCGGTTGGTGATCCTGTGATATCAAGACAAGTGTATAAAAATTGTATAGTTGTGATATGTGATCGCCAGACCACGGATTTTTTTGATTGAGTTGAAGATGTTAGATTTCGATGTAATTATGGGTATGGATTGGTTGGCCTCGTGCTATGCTAATGTTGATTGCCGATTGAAAGTGGTTCGATTCCAATTTCCGGGAGAGCCCATGCTTGAATGGAAGGGTAATGCAGCATCCCCAAATGGTAGGTTTATTTCCTACCTTAAGGCAAGGAAGATGATAGCCATGGGTTATATTTATCATTTAGTTTAGGTTCATGACACCGAGTCAAAGTCACCATCTTTCCAATCAGTTCCGGTAGTGAATGAATTCCCAGATGTGTTTCCAGATGAACTTTCAGGTCTTCCTCCAGAAATAGAGATTGATTTCGCCATTGATGTGTTGCTGGACACCAAGCCTATTTCTATTCCTCCTTATCGAATGGCTCCGGAGGAATTGAAGGAGCTAAAGGCGCAGTTGAAAGATTTGCTTGAAAAGGGGTTTATTAGACCCAGTTCATCACTGTGGGGAGCACCGGTCTTGTTCGTGAGAAAGAAAGACGGATCTCTACGAATGTGTATCGACTACAGGCAATTGAACAAAGTGACGATAAAGAACAAATATCCTCTCCCATGGATTGATGACTTATTCGATCAATTGCAAGGTGCCAAGTTGTTTTCTAAAGTAGATTTGAGGTCGGGTTACCATCAAGTGAGAGTTAGAGAAGCGGATATTCCCAAAACGGCCTTCAGAACGAGATATGACCATTATGAATTCTAGGTGATGTCGTTTGGATTAACTAATGCCCCGGCCGTGTTTATGAATTTGATGAACAATGTATTCAGGCCTCTCTTGGACTTATTTCTGATAGTATTTATTGATGATATTCTGGTGTATTCTCGCACGGAATCAGAACATGCAGAGCATTTGCGAATTGTTCTTGGCATTCTCGGAGCCCGAGAATTGTATGCAAAATTTTCAAAGTGCGAGTTTTGCCTAAATTCTGTCACGTTTCTAGGCCATGTTATTTCAGATAATGGCATTCGAGTTGACACTCAGAAGATAGAAGCTGTGAAGACTTGGCCTAGGCCTACGACGCCTACAAAAGTTCGTAGTTTTCTGGGTTTGGCAGGTTATTATAGAAGGTTCGTAGAGGGCTTCTCATCTATTTCAGCTCCATTGACGAAGCTAACCCAGAAGTTAGCAAACTTTTAGTGGAATGATGCTTGTGAGCGCAGTTTCCAAGTGTTGAAATGCAGATTGACCTCAGCTCCGGTTTTAACACTTCCAGAAGGGTCAGATGGCTACGTGGTCTATTGTGACGCTTCCGGTGTCGGATCAGGATGCGTATTGGTGCAGCACGGTAAAGGTATTGCATATGCTTCGAGACAATTACGAAAACATGAAAAGAATTATCCAACCCATGATCTCGAATTGGCTGCGGTTATTCATGCCTTAAAAATATGGAGACATTATTTGTATGGTGTGCATGTTGATATCTCTACAGATCACAAAAGTCTTCAATACATTTTCAAGCAAAAGGAGTTGAACCTGCGGGAGAGGCGGTGGCTAAAATTGTTAAAGGATTATGATGTGAACATTTTATACCACCCCGGAAAAGCGAATGTAGTAGCCGATGCGCTTAGCCGCCGATCAATGGGCAGTTTATGTGAAGTCCCTCCGGAAAAGAAAGAGATGGTTCGTGAGCTCCGCCAACTAGCTAATCTTGGAGTGCGTGTAATCGATTCGGGTAATGTGGGGATTAGCATCAATAACCCCACAATTTCGTCCTTTGATGTGGAAGTGAAAGAACGGCAATATGAAGATCCTCAATTCCGTCATTACAGAGACACATCTCATGGAAAAGAGAAGTCTTCATTTGAAGTTTCTATGGATGGACTTCTTAGATACCAAGGCAGGTTATGTGTGCCGAATGTGGCGGAATTGCGCCAACGAATTCTAGAAGAAGCCCATTGTTCTCGGTATTCTATTCACCCAGGTGCAACCAAGATGTATCATGACCTTAAACAAATATATTGGTGGAATGGCATGAAGAGAGACATAGCGGAATTTGTAGCACAGTGCCCAAATTGCCAACAAGTAAAAGTTGAACATCAGAAGCCAGGAGGCTTATTGCAAGCAATAGAAATCCCTACTTGGAAATGGGAAGTGATCAACATGGATTTCATCGTGGGATTACCTAGTTCCCGCGGAAAGTATGATTCTATATGGGTGATCGTGGATAGATTGACGAAAGCAGCTCATTTTCTTCCAGTTAGAACCACGTACTCTACAGAAGAGTATGCGAGGTTGTATCTCAAAGAAATTGTGCAACTATATGGTATACCATTATCTATTATCACAGATAGAGGAGCACAGTTTACAGCCAAGTTTTGGAAGACCTTCCAAGAAGGTCTAGGCACTCAAGTGAAGCTTAGCACGGCATTTCATCCGCAGACCAATGGACAAGCCGAGAGTACTATTCAGATCTTGGAAGATATGCTACGAGCATGTGTGCTGGATTTCGGTGGAAGTTCGGACGATCATTTGCCGCTAATCGAGTTTGGGTATAACAATAGCTACCATACCAGTATTCAAATGGCTCCATATGAAGCTTTATATGGGAGGAAATGTAGATCCCCAATCGGATGGTTCGAAATAGGAGAAACACAACTAGTAGGCCCTGAATTGATTCAGCAAGCGGTGGAAAAAGTTAAGGTGATCCGAGATCGATTGCTAACAGCCCAAAGTCGCCATAAGTCTTATGCAGACAATTGCCGACGAGACTTGGAATTCCGAGTTGATAATTGGGTATTTTTGAAAGTATCGCCAATGAAAGGGGTGATGAGATTTGGCAAGAGGGGGAAGCTAAGTCCTAGATACATTGGACCCTATAAAATTATCCGCAAGGTGGGTCAAGTGGCCTATGAATTGGACTTACCCTCGGAGCTTGAATCAGTCCATCCAGTCTTCCACGTTTCGATGCTCTGCAAATTATTGGAGATCCCACAAAGATTGTTTCGATTGATGATCTGCAAGTGACAAAAAAGCTAACCTATGAAGAAGTGCCTATTGCTATCCTAGACAGGCAAGTGCGAAGACTTCGAAATAAAGAGGTAGCATCAGTCAAAGTCTTATGGCGAAACAACAATCGGGAAGAAATGACTTGTGAGGCAGAAGAGAAGATGAAGTCCAAGTACCCGCATTTATTTCAACCCCCAGGAGAGATTCAAGATGAAACGCCAACGATATAAGGTATGTAAGCTTACTTTTCATGCTTTTGGTCGTGTGGGGCCATAGATATGTTGATATTGTAATGTAGCCCTGTGAGGCGATGATATTATGGGTTGTTGTGACAGGTTGGTAGTGCTAAATTACAGGGGAAACTCTGGCGAAATTTTCGTAGAATCCAGAGTGTTTAACATTCGAGGACGAATGTTCCAAAAGGGGGGAAGAATGTTACACCTTGGAAATTTTCCCCGTTAGCGTACAGTGAATAAGCTAGCAAAGGGCTTGATATACATGAGAATTTGATAAGTAAGAGATAGCATTTGATGATCGTAATCGGGACATGAAGACGATAGACGTAAAGAAAGAAGTTTGATGAAGAAGGTAGAGGATACGTTATGTATCGGATAGGAATTACAGACAACGAGCTAATGAGGGCATAATGATGTCTTGGAGACAATTAATAACGACCCTTAGATTGGTATTGAAGTGTTGAACAAATGTTAAGAGGGTTCCATAAGGATCGGAGATCAAACGAGTCGACGAAAACAAGTTCCGGACAACTGGACATTATACGGCCAGACATACTGGCGTATAAAATACACGGACCGTATGTCCAGGCCGTAGATCCAGTCCAGAAAAACATGGCTCACTGGACCAAACATACGGTCCCAACATACGGTCAGTGAAAATTATACGGACCGTATGTTGGTCCGTATAAAGTGGTCCGGCCAGCTTTGGTGAATTAATATAAGGGACCCTTTTCATTTCATTTTAATTTCATTCCCACTCTCCACAAGTCAAGAGACCTCTAGAACATTCTCTAACATTCATCCACAAGAAAATAAAGGAAATCCATGATAAATAACACCAAATCCATGAGACAAAGTGTATGAAACCTATCTAAAGTTCATCTTTCTGAAGAAAACCTAAAAGAAGTGAAGTAGGGTTTTGGTGCTAGAGGAGTGATTCCATTCAAGTCTTGTTCAACCATCATTTAAGGTAAGTTTCATGACTACACCATGTTGTTTAAGGTATTGGAAGGTTAAGATACTTGAATTGTAGGAAGACATAGGAAATGGGTCATTAATGAGTGAATAGTGTCATGGTTGGATGGTAGTTGGATTGAATCATGAATGTGGGTGTGTTGTGATTGTGAATAAATTATAAATGACATTTAGACAATGAAATAAGTATTATATATGAGGAAATGCGATAGTAAGATATAACCATAAATGTGGAGAAATTGAAGAGAAATGGTGGAATGTGGTCAATGTATATAAATGATGATTGTTGTTTGAAATATTGTGAATGTTGTTGTGGGCGTTGGGAGTTGATCTAGACTATGGGAAAAGTAGTATAAACAAAGGAAGTGCTGCCCAATGTTCCCTAGAAATAGTAGCGCGTTCTTATAGTCGAATTAACTAACGTTAATGCGAATTCTCTCTTGAAGGTAGAAACGCGATACCGAAGGAGAACGAGCAAGCGATACCTTAGTTAAACGTCAAAGGTATGTGAGGCTAGTCCTTTCTTTCTACTGGCATGAATCCTATAGCATGATTTTCCTTCCTCTTCATGAGTTCCTATATTCCGAAAAGCTAAAAGCCTATACCCACAATTGGCTATATAAGATAAGAGATATGATATGATGATTTTATAATGTTAATGATGTTATTTATTGCTTACACTCACCTTATGTGCTACTTCCTTCAAGGTGAGGCAGGATGTCAATGATTGCTCCATAATGAAATCGGGGGATCACGACCTTACGTCACCCCGATAAAGTAAAGTTGTTCATAAGCCTTATGCATGTATTATGATAAGTATGTTACGATAAGCATATTATGATGAGCATGTATGATGATGATATAAAACCGCGCCTATTTGGCCGGGCAGTCACCGCTAAGGCGGGCAGCTATACGATACACCATGGCCAAATGGCATGGGCAGACACCACTAGTGGACGGCATGAGATGATACCCCGAACGCAGGAGGCCTGGACGCAGGCTGATGTTATGATTATCACACCGATCCTATATGGACGGGCAACTTATATATTTATGCATACATGACATGATGATGATTATGAGTAACCCAGCATGCATTATTTTCCTTATACTTGACAGTCAGATACAGATGTTCCATATCGATATTTCCTTTATATCATTGACGTATTTCATTGTTTATGCCTCCAATAGTCAGTACAATGTTCGTACTGACGTCCGTTTTCTTTGGACGCTGTGTTCATGACCACAGGTAGACAGGGAGGAGAGCTTGACCCAGATTCGTAGCAGCTGTCAGCCGATTGAAAGCACTCCTTTGTTCCGGAGGTGCTTGATTATTCTTTTGCGTATATTCATGTATATGTATTTTGGGCATGACGGGGTCTTGTCCCTTCCTTATGTTTAGCACTCCAGTAGAGGCTCGTAGATGCGCAGTGTGGGTTAGATGGTCTCACGATTTGTTACTATGTATATAGATATATATATATATATATTATTTTGATAGCCGAGAGGCTTATGCATTTAGAAGTATTTTTATGTTCTACAATGAAAGATGATTTTCCCACAAGTTGAGTATAAAATTGATAAAAGAGCATTAAGTGAGTATGATGAGTAGCAGAACGAGTGGTGTGGCTAGCCCTGGGTACCCGTCGTGGCCCCTAGTTGGGTCGTGACACTTACATACCTTTTCGTTTAGCTACTCTATCGCTTGAACTTTCCTCTCCAATATTCACGTTTCTACCTTCAAGAGTGTTTATACTCATATTAGATAATCGATAACATAAACGTGTTTGAACTAAGTTGAGAAAATTGAGCAGCGTCTCCTTTATTTATACTGCTTTCTCCATATCATATATCAACTCCCAAACGTCAATAACAACATTCATAACATCATCATCAATATCTTTTATCAAATTCATCATTATCCAATCCCTACAATTTACTCTCAAGGTCATCCATAATCATGATCACAATACAACTTTACATTCGTTCTCATATAACGTTTCTATCATGCTCTTAACATCATTCATAACGTAATTACAATCACACATATCAACATTCACGATTCATTCCAAACTACTACTCAAAATTTACACTATTCTCACTTTCTTGACCCATTTCCTATACCCTTCCACAAACCAAGTGTTTCAACTTTTCAACACCTTAAATAACATGCAAATACCATAAAACTTACCTTTGATAGAGTGTGAATGAGCTTTAAGTGGAAATACTTCACTTGAGCAAAACCCTAGTTCCACTTCCCATGGAATTTCTTGACTTGGATGAACTTTGATGTGTTTCTCACACTTAGTTTTTTTGATTTGATGAAGTTGATCATCAATTTCTCATGAGTTCTTGTATATGGAGTGTGTGGAAGGTTCTAGAGAATTCTTGAGTTGTGGAGAATGAAAATGAAATGAAATAAATGAACTTGGGGTCTTTTATTTAAAAACTTAAAATCTGTCCCGACGTAATTATACAGACACTCATACGGTCCGTATAAGTGACCGTCAAATCTCTTCATCAATCATCCTTTTCTGTGTCAATTATACGACACATTATACGGTCCGTATAAGTGACCGTCAAATCTCCCCATCAACAATTCAGTCTGTGACCATTTTACGGCACATTATACGGCCCGTATAATTTTATACGGTCTGTATAAGTGACCGTATAGTCCCATCAGTGAGGGACCTTCACTGTGACGATTCTGCGGTCCATTATACGAACTGTATAACATTATATGGACCGTATAATCGGCCGTAGAACCCACCTTTTCTCCGATCTTGTTCTCGTCACTTCGTTTGATCTCCAATCCTTATGGAACCTTCTTGACACTTGTTTAACACCTCATTAACGATCTAAGGGACACTATAATTCTTCTTTAAGGCACTATTAAATCATCATTAATTGGTTACTCGTAAATCCATTTTGATACTTATCGTATGCCCTGCCTTTTCTTGGCAAACTTTCTTCTCTTACTCCGAATGTCTTTGAGACCTTAATTAGGGTCATCAAATGTCATTCCTTACTTATTCAATTACCGTATTCTCGTGCTCTTCATTAGTCTATTCATTATGCATCAACGGGGAATTTTCCGAGGTGTAACAACCTTGACCCGGTGTTGACCCAAGTCAACTCCAACCGTCCAAAACTATCATTTCCAACCAACTACCCAAAACCCGAACAAATGCCTCGCGACCCGAACCAAAGGCTCAACTAAGTCTAAAATCACCTTTCGGACTTAACAGAACTATTAGAATTTAATTCTGGATGCAATTTCCCAAAAGTCAACTATTGGTCAACTCTTTTTCACTTATTCAACTTAGCAAACTCTAGAATCCTCAAAACCAACCAAGACTTGCCCGATAGCCTCGGGAACCGCACCATCTATCCCCGAAAGCCGTAAATACAGAAAAGAGACTACGTGAAGGGTATTTTGGGAAAAAAGAGTAACATGCCTAAAACGACCAAAGGGGTCGTTACGTCATATACCAATTAAACAAACGTTCGTCCTCGAACCGATAAGAAACAAAGAGAAGATACTTGAATCAGTAAAGAGCTGGGGATATCTACTACGTATATCAGCCTCGGTTGTTATATCCCGTACTTTCGCGTGTTTGGGAAAATATGAGATGATTTTGGTTTGTAAGGAATAAGGACACATGTTGATTTGAAATTCACATATGTGTGTGTTGTTCATGAAAAATATTGGTGTGGAAATACGGAGGAAGGCCAAGGACAAAATTGAAATTTTGGAAATTAGTTTCGGGAATTACAAAATAAGAACTTCACTAATTGGGCTAAAAAAAATAAGAAAAAGAGGCCCAAGTTGGGGGAGGGTGGCCGGCCATCTTATGGCCCAAGCCCACCATTTTAATAATTTTTCCATGTGCCAATTTATATAAGGGATATATATGCATTGTTATCCATTAGAAGTTTCATGAATCAAAAAAAAAAAAAAGAGCAAGAACAAAGAAAGGGAGGGGTTTCGGCCCCTCAAGAGGAAAAAGAAAAGGGTTCCAAGTCCATGAATCATGATCCAAAAATCATGATTTTCTAGCAATATTGCCAACTCAAGGATGCTCTTCAACATGGTATGATTATTTTGGCAAGAAACTACCTTTTGTAGCAAGTGGAAGATTGGAGGAAAAGGTAAAAATCCATCCCTTTTATTATGTTATGGAGGTTTGTTTGTGTTGTAGAGTGTAGGAATGAGTAGAAACTATGAAAATATGGAAGTTTGCATGGTACTTAGATGCAAGCATGTGTGGCCGTGTGTGCCTTGATGTATAAGTAATATGAGTTGAATTTTTTGTTGTATCCTAGTTATGGTTATGGTAAAATTTATATTGGAAATGAAAGTGAATGAATTTGGTTGAAATTGGAAATGAAGGAGTGTGGCCGTGTGGTATAGTGTTGATGATGGAAGATGAATTAAATTTCTTTGTTATGTTAATTGTGTTGTTGTGAAGTGAAGGGAAGAATAATGGTTCTTGTTGTTATGGAAAGATTCTTGTTAAGTTGTTGTAGGAAATATGCAACTTTATTGTCGTTTATGTATATATGGAAATGAAAGTGATAAGGTGAAAATCATGATATTCATTAATGAAATTGGAAGGTAAGAATGCATTATGAATGATTATGTTGAAGATTGGAAATTTTAGATGAATTATGGTTTTGGTGAAAAGTTTTTATATCGTGTGTACCTTGTCAATATATTGTAGAAAGGATATGAAATGCTTCCTATTTGCGTTGTAATGATCATGACTAATGATGAATATGAAAATATTAAGATTGGTTTGGAAGTGTAAGGTCGGAATGAAAGATATTGTGTTATGTCGGAAGATGGCTAGTTAAGCCATATTGTGTATTTTGTAGTACTTGTTGTTGTTGTTAATGTTGTTGTTGGATTGTTGGGTTGCTGTTGTTGATATATTAAGCCGAGCTAAGTCTCGGGGATGTTATATGTATAGGGGAAATGCTGCCGAAATTTCGTTAGGCAAGTATGTGCTTAAGTTCGATTCTTAAGGCTTGAATGTGACAATTGGTAAAAGTGACCATTTGCAGATCTTGGACGAAACGGGAATCGAATTCGAGCGAGTGTAAGGCACAGCCAAGGTATGTAAAGCTGTCCCTTTCCTTCTTATGGCATGTCCTAGGAGTACTAGGCTTGAATTTGAGCCTCGGGGATTATTCTGTTCGTAGAAAATCGAGTTTGATTTTGGGCACTATTCATTCAGTAAGATTGAATCACTTCTCTTATAATTCGTCCTTAAAGTAAACTTTGAGTATGTAACTCTCCTAAACGGAGTCGGTATGCTTCCAAATGATTATGAACGACCTCATAAGGTCTATTATCGGTAATTTATGTACGCCACCCTGAGTGGGTCCGAGGTGGGCCCACAAGGCCCGATATTTTCTGTTTAACTTTAATTATCTTGTTTCTGTCCGATCTTCTCAGACAACCTCTGGACTAATATTTTGTCCATTATATGACAGGCGTTATGCCTATTTTTATAAATCTGACCAAATGCTTTTGACATCTGGAAATCTGATACTGGTAATAATCTGTCGTGCCATCCCAAGCGACATATATGCGTATATTATAAATACTGTCCGCATACTTTGATTCGACCTGCCATTTGGTCTATTTCAGTTCCATTGAGTCTGTATGATGATCTGTATGTATGTGGTTTCTCATTAATCTGTTCGTGGACGCCTCAATGCTTCCTTCACTGCGCCCGGGCCAGGTTCCGTTATCGTGCATATTCCACTGCATTGTTCACCGCGTCCCTCGGTGTGCGGGCCGGGATCTGTTTACATCTGTATCTGATATTATGATGTGTGTATGGGGATGGCGGCCAGGATGGCATATGATCTGATTCTGTCTGTCCACCGCGTCCCGTACTAAGAGGGCCGGGTTCTGTTACCGCGTCCCTCATGAGAGGGCCGGGATCTGTATGTATGTATGTATGTGCTATCTGCATCTGTATAAGCATATGACTCTGTATGACTCTGCATGCATGACTCTGTCTGTCCATCTGTATTATGATTCTATCCGTCCGTCCGGATTATGATTCTGTCTGTCCGTCTGTATTATGATTCTGTCCGTCCGTCTGTATTATGATTCTGTCCGTCCGTCCGGATTATGATTCTGTCCGTCCGTCTGGATTATGATTCCGTCTGTCCGTCTGTATTATGATTCTGTCTGTCCGATTGAATTATGGTTCTGTCCGCTACCCTTCTGTCTGTCCGGTTGAATCACGTCTCTGTATGTTACACTTCCGGTAATCCGATCCGGACCTTACATTCTGTACCTCTGGCTCTGATTATGATTATGTCAGTCACATTTTGTGCCCCAGATCGGTACGATGATTCTGCAGGCCAAACTTTGTATGTCTATTTCGGATTCGAGTTCGATTCTGTTCGTTATATTTCTGTAATTATGGTTCGGATTATGATTATACTTGTGACATTTTCGCTTTACATACTCGGTACATTTTCCGTACTGACCCCCTGTTCTTCGGGGGCCGCGTTTCATGCCGCGCAGGTACTCCCAGATGAGCTGAAGTGGTTACAGGAGATGATCCAGCGGAGTTGGCAAACTCCAATTGCTCCTGGAGTGCTGCCGAGTCAGAGTTGGTATGTCATGGTTCTGGTCTTATGTTAGAGACTTTGCAGACAGTGTCGTGGGTGTTGGTTGTCGGTCTGTAAGCGGCTCCGTCAGCCGATTTGTCAGTCTGTGACATATTGTACTGAATTCTGTGTGACTGTGGATCCGTTCGGCTTCAAAGAATACTTTCTGAAAAAAAAAATTTACTATGTATTTTACCTTATTTGATTTAAGAAGTTTGATGTGATTTTCTGTCCAAAAGAAGTCTGAGGGTTCGCTCGGCCCTAAATAAGAGTCGGGTGCCCGTCACACCTTAGTAAGGTCGGGGTGTGACAGAGTGGTATCAGAGCAGGTCTGTCCTAGGGGTTATCTGCAAAGTCGTGTCCGGTAGAGTCTTGTTTATGGGTGTGTAGCGCGCCACACTTATAGACAGGAGGCTACTGGGCATTTAGGGTTTGTTGACCTTCTTTCTGTCTCTGATCGTGCGATAGAGCCAAGTTATAGGGAACGCAATTCCATCTGTAAGCCTCGCCTGCGACGGTAAGAGGCAAATAACGATATGGAAAAGCCAGAAGGGCAAGTTTGGAAATATTCGTTCTGTTATCTGAAACCGAAAGTTCTGGGCGGTGAGGATGTGGCATATAGCCGTATGCTCTGTAAGGTACTGTTGGTATGTTCTGTGTACAGATTTCGAATGATAAGAATTTATAAAGGTGGTACGGAAGACCGAAAAGGGTAAAATAGTAATTGCACGAGAAAGGACGTGTTATGAATGTGTCTCAGAATCTATAAAACTTTGAATTGCTCTAGATTATGTAGTAAAGGACATACGAGAAAGTGGACGTGATTATATCAGCGTTAAGGCACCGAAACGCACCAAGGTTTCGAGGTTAAGCGTGCTCAGGTGGGAGCAATTTCAGGATGGGTGACCCCCCATGGGAAGTATGCCAGAATTTTATGTATTCCGATATAAGAGACGAATGAAAAGCTAAAATGGCCTGAGTGAGACTAGAATATACGAGATGGTTAGAGATCATAAAAGGCCACACAACACGCAATTGGTTAGATTAAAGAAGAAACAGAAAGAATGCCCCGGCTCTGGAATTAGAATAGGCTTGAACGACGTTTGGAGGTAATGTGTGGCCTAGTTGAAAATAATTATGTATGCACATATGAATGCGTATGATGCCTTATATGTGATTGTACTAGTGAATACGTGTGTCCCCGCGACCGGTGCTAGAATGCGAAAGGCACCAATTGAATAAGGGTACCGAGCTCCAAGTAACAATAACAAAGGTAAATGGTACAAATGTTATAAGGTAGGTTTTTTTCATTCCCTCTATCTGTTAAGCTTGGAAAGTTCCGGTATAATGATATTGGAAAGGAAAGAGAGTAAGTGAAGCAAAAGCAAAAATGTCAAACATTAGGAGGAAGCGAAAGGTAGGAAATATGACCGAGCCGAACCTCCGGAAGAGGATGAAGTATGGTTATAGGAAATGAGGGAAAAGTGTGTGAGGTTTAAAAATTGACTTAAACAAGCGAAACCAAAGGAATCACGACTACGACAAGGAATGTTGTCAAGGAATAGACAAACCCTGATTACAGTATAAGTTAGTCTAGTGTGATGATATCTGGAAAAGAAAATGAGTATGGATATTAGAAAAGATGAAGGACAAGAAATGTGAATAAGCAGGATCTTCGAGAGAGCCAACAAACGACACATAAAACTATTTGTGTAGCAATTTGACGAACGAGTTATGAATGAGTGAACAGGTTTTGATGAAACAATTCGTGGTACAATGATCAGGGTGAGTAATGAAATGTCGACAAGGAAATTTTCGTAAATCACGGAAGCCTTAGTAGGAGTGGTCTGATTCTAATCAAAACTCTGTCTGTTATACTTCTGCACCTCTGACTTTGATGAGGCTCTGTCTATTATGCCTCTGTACTTCTGAATCTGATTACGTTTCTGTCTGATATGCCTCTGCACGTTCGACTCTGATTACGAATCGGTCTGATGCATCTCCGTATATCTGATTCTGATCACGGATTTGTCTGACATACTTCCCTACGTTTGACGTTGACTACAAATCTGTCCGCCATAGTTCAGTACATCTGGCTCTAATTATGGATCTGTTTGATATGACGTGGTATTATGATAACGTTGTAAGTAACCGAGAAGTGTGACAAGAGGCGAAAGACGTGGGTGGAAATTGTAGCGTTGAAAAGGATTTTGAAGGAAAGAAAGGAACCTCCCCGAAGTGGCACGAGACCCCCTAAGGTCAGTTGAACATTCGAGGACGTTCGTCCTCGAACCGATAAGAAACAAAGAGAAGATACTTGAATCAGTAAAGAGCTGGGGATATCTACTACGTATATCAGCCTCGGTTGTTATATCCCGTACTTTCGCGTGTTTGGGAAAATATGAGATGATTTTGGTTTGTAAGGAATAAGGACACATGTTGATTTGAAATTCACATATGTGTGTGTTGTTCATGAAAAATATTGGTGTGGAAATACGGAGGAAGGCCAAGGACAAAATTGAAATTTTGGAAATTAGTTTCGGGAATTACAAAATAAGAACTTCACTAATTGGGCTAAAAAAAAAAAAAAAAAGAGGCCCAAGTTGGGGGAGGGTGGCCGGCCATCTTATGGCCCAAGCCCACCATTTTAATAATTTTTCCATGTGCCAATTTATATAAGGGATATATATGCATTGTTATCCACTAGAAGTTTCATGAATCAAAAAAAAAAAAAAGAGCAAGAACAAAGAAAGGGAGGGGTTTCGGCCCCTCAAGAGGAAAAAGAAAAGGGTTCCAAGTCCATGAATCATGATCCAAAAATCATGATTTTCTAGCAATATTGCCAACTCAAGGATGCTCTTCAACATGGTATAATTATTTTGGCAAGAAACTACCTTTTGTAGCAAGTGGAAGATTGGAGGAAAAGGTAAAAATCCATCCCTTTTATTATGTTATGGAGGTTTGTTTGTGTTGTAGAGTGTAGGAATGAGTAGAAACTATGAAAATATGGAAGTTTGCATGGTACTTAGATGCAAGCATGTGTGGCCGTGTGTACCTTGATGTATAAGTAATATGAGTTGAATTTTTTGTTGTATCCTAGTTATGGTTATGGTAAAATTTATATTGGAAATGAAAGTGAATGAATTTGGTTGAAATTGGAAATGAAGGAGTGTGGCCGTGTGGTATAGTGTTGATGATGGAAGATGAATTAAATTTCTTTGTTATGTTAATTGTGTTGTTGTGAAGTGAATAGAAGAATAATGGTTCTTGTTGTTATGGAAAGATTGTTGTTCAGTTGTTGTAGGAAATATGCAACTTTATTGTAGTTTATGTATATATGGAAATGAAAGTGATAAGGTGCAAATCATGATATTCATTAATGAAATTGGAAGGTAAGAATGCATTATGAACGATTATGTTGAAGATTGGAAATTTTAGATGAATTATGGTTTTGGTGAAAAGTTTGTATATCGTGTGTACCTTGTCAATATATTGTAGAAAGGATATGAAATGCTTCCTATTTGCGTTGTAATGATCATGACTAATGATGAATATGAAAATATTAAGATTGGTTTGGAAGTGTAAGGTCGGAATGAAAGATATTGTGTTATGTCGGAAAGATGGCTAGTTAAGCCATATTGTGTATTTTGTAGTACTTGTTGTTGTTGTTAATGTTGTTGTTGGATTGTTGGGTTGCTGTTGTTGATATATTAAGCCGAGCTAAGTCTCGGGGATGTTATATGTATAGGGGAAATGCTGCCGAAATTTCGGTAGGCAAGTATGTGCTTAAGTTGGATTCTTAAGGCTTGAATTTGACAATTGGTAAAAGTGACCATTTGCAGATCTTGGACGAAACGAGAATCGAATTCGAGCGAGTGTAAGGCGCAGCCAAGGTATGTAAAGCTGTCCCTTTCCTTCTTATGGAATGTCCTAGGAGTACTAGGCTTGAATTTGAGCCTCGGGGATTATTCTGTTCGTAGAAAATCGAGTTTGATTTTGGGCACTATTCATTCAGTAAGATTGAATCACTTCTCTTATAATTCGTCCTTAAAGTAAACTTTGAGTATGTAACTCTCCTAAACGGAGTCGGTATGCTTCCAAATGATTATGAACGACCTCATAAGGTCTATTATCGGTAATTTATGTACGCCACCCTGAGTGGGTCCGAGGTGGGCCCACAAGGCCCGATACTTTCTGTATAACTTTAATTACCTTGTTTCTGTCCGATCTTCTCAGACAACCTCTGGACTAATATTTTGTCCATTATATGACAGGCGTTATGCCTATTTTTATAAATCTGACCAAATGCTTTTGACATCTGGAAATCTGATACTGGTAATAATCTGTCGTGCCATCCCAAGCGACATATATGCGTATATTATAAATACTGTCCGGATACTTCGATTCGACCTGCCATTTGGCCTATTTCAGTTCCATTGAGTCTGTATGATGATCTGTATGTATGTGGTTTCTCATTAATCTGTTCGTGGACGCTTCAATGCTTCCTTCACTGCGCCCGGGCCAGGTTCTGTTATCGTGCATATTCCACTGCATTGTTCACCGCGTCCCTCGGTGTGCGGGCCGGGATCTGTTTACATCTGTATCTGATATTATGATGTGTGTATGGGGATGGCGGCCAGGATGGCATATGATCTGATTCTGTCTGTCCACCGCGTCCCGTACTAAGAGGGCCGGGTTCTGTTACCGCGTCCCTCATGAGAGGGCCGGGATCTGTATGTATGTATGTATATGCTATCTGCATCTGTATAAGCATATGACTCTGTATGACTCTGCATGCATGACTCTGTCTGTCCGTTTGTATTATGATTTTGTCCGTCCGTCCGGATTATGATTCTGTCTGTCCGTCTGTATTATGATTCTGTCCGTCCGTCTGTATTATGATTCTGTCCGTCCGTCCGGATTATGATTCTGTCCGTCCGTCTGGATTATGATTCCGTCTGTCCGTCTGTATTATGATTCTGTCTGTCCGATTGAATTATGGTTCTGTCCGCTACCCTTCTATCTGTCCGGTTGAATCACGTCTCTGTATGTTACACTTCTGGTAATCCGATCCGGACCTTACATTCTGTACCTCTGGCTCTGATTATGATTATGTCAGTCACATTTTGTGCCCTAGATCGGTACGATGATTCTGCAGGCCAAACTCTGTATGTCTATTTCGGATTCGAGTTCGATTCTGTTCGTTATATTTCTGTAATTATGGTTCGGATTATGATTATACTTGTGACATTTTCGCTTTACATACTCGGTACATTTTCCGTACTGACCCCCTGTTCTTCGGGGGCTGCGTTTCATGCCGCGCAGGTACTCCTAGATGAGCTGAAATGGTTACAGGAGATGATCCAGCGGAGTTGGCAAACTCCAATTGCTCCTGGAGTGTTGCCGAGTCAGAGTTGGTATGTCATGCTTCTGGTCTTATGTTAGAGACTTTGTAGACAGTGTCATGGGTGTTGGTTGTCGGTCTGTAAGCGGCTCCGTCAGCCGATTTGTCAGTCTGTGACATATTGTACTGAATTCTGTGTGACTGTGGATCCGTTCGGCTTCAAAGAATACTGTCTGGAAAAAAAAATTTACTATGTATTTTACCTTATTTGATTTAAGAAGTTTGATGTGATTTTCTGTACAAAAGAATTCTGAGGGTTCGCTCGGCCCTAAATAAGAGTCGGGTGCCCGTCACACCTTAGTAAGGTCGGGGTGTGACATCGGTCTCCCATGTAGCCTCTTCAACTAGACGGTGCTTCCACTGCACCTTTACAGAAGCTATCTCCTTTGATATACACTTCTCTTATACGATTCATCTGACTCTCTCGTTATGGATTCATGCCAATTAAAGAATGGGACATAGCTTACATAAAATTCTTATAAGATTATCAATTATGAGATAAGTTCCCTTATTACACATATAACTTATGAATTACTCAAGAAATGGGATCTGACATATTGACTAGACAAGTGAGTTCTGTACAACTGTATGAGGACTCAATACTATACAATTGATATCTCAAGATGAGACAAGTGGATAAAAGTAGAGGACTTGTAACACTTGGCTCACTGGAGCTCATATAGAGGAAGAACGACTAATAAAACTTAGAACTAGACAACTGATGTCACACAGAAGAACTTCTGACAATACTTTACCTCTAGGAACTCAAACTGAAAAGGAAACTCTGATGATACTTTATGCTAACAACGACAATTATAATCTGAAACTTTTACACATACTGTCCTACACAAATAGGGAAGAGTAATCTGATATAACTAGGATCACATTGTCATGACTTAAATCGGAGGCCCGCAACGAGGACCCGAGTCTTACTTGTCGGGCACCACCATAACGTACATGCATAGTCGTACTAACATACATAAGTGGGCCAGGGGGCCATCATGAGACAATCTGAATAGAACATAAGGAATACCAGATAAGAAATGACCCTATCACGACCCAACCCGCTAGTACTGGCACCCAACTAATTGCTAGTGGGCGAACCAACACAAAAGCTATCTATTCATTCGAATCTGATTTTAGATTAACCAAGTCAACCAGTTCTAACTCATTCAAGCATCAAATAAACAAAAATAAGTCATGCCATAAATACTAAAGTAAGTGCGGAAGTCCTAACTATTACAAATTCCCCAAAACCCGAAAGTTATCGTTCCAGGACTCTAATCTAAAACATGTCTAAAGAAAGAATTCTAACTAATAATTATCCATAATGTTCAGAATAAGAAAAGACATATAAAGAGAAGATCTTCGGGCGGCTTGGCATGGATAGAAGCTCACCCTAAATCTAGCAGCAAACGTCCTCAACGCTCGATGTGAGGGCGGGTAGCAGTCTCTGTGTCACAATCTGCACTCAAAAGAATGCAGCAAGATAGTATCAGTACAAACACTATGTACCGGTAGATATCATAGGCTGACTAAGATTAGTATTATTCATATCTCATAGTCAATGAAATAAACAAGCCAGCCAACAAGCACGAATATCAATAAAACACAACAAGTCAACCAACGATAATCACAATTAATCACCAAGATATCAAGAATTACAATCAACCGAAACCACAACGGAAATAAGTTTATCACAATAACCACATCACTGTACATACATGGAAACTGATGTCATAGCTTAGTAGTCATGACCTACAGGGGACCCATGGTGTCCATGTACCCTCGTTCCAGATCCACTCCTCGGACCCGAGTCATAAATCCTCCACCTCGGAAAGAACCTCGATCGCGGCCATATCAATATACCTCTCGTCTCCGAAACTAACCTCGGACCACGAGCCCATAATCTAGGTCACATATGTGTCTTTCTATACCTCTTTACAGAACAATGTTTCTTACCTTCCCATTATCACTGCTTAAGTCACCATTTCATATCACAATATCACCGAGAAGATTTTATTAGCTTCTCCACACAAGCACATCCACTGCAGAGTTAACATACAGGAATACTGGCACGAAGCCTACACATCACTCAATCGCATTCATATAGGAATTCAACCACACAATATCATGCATGAAAACTAGACATGCTTTCTTCTAAAGAATTCACAAAACATAAAATCAACTAACCAACGTCTAACTCAAGTAGATCGTAACCTACCTCAAACGTAGAGCTGGAACAACGCAAGTCACTCCGCTACAACTTTTCCTTTCCTTACCGCCTCCGATCGCTCAAAGTCTAGAAATCGAAGGCTCAATGAGTCACAATTACTCAAATTATTCGTACCGATTCAAGAATACCCTTCCCTTTACCCCATTCCAATGGGTGGATGATTTTCTAGGTGTAAAAAAACCTAACAAGGGCCTTAGTGATCATTAATCATCAATTTATACTGATATTATAAGAACATTCTCACTTCAATAAGTTTTCATGGTCAAGATGCCATTTTTATAGAACCCTAGGTCTCAATTCAATTAGTTTATGGTTCTACGAACTCAATTCATGATTAAAGAACTTAACCCAAGCCTTTAGATGATAAATGAGTGATAATAACTAATACCCACCAAGTCTACAAGGTTTAACAACTTCCTAGGGTTTCTATTACAATTCTACCATTAAAGACCCACAGGAGTGATGACAATCATGACGATGATAGGGAATGGTTGGAAGGAATAAATGAAACTTACCTCTCAAGAATTTCCTTGCCCTAGCTTGAAGATTCTCCCTAAGCGCTTGTGGGGAACTGTGTTGGGGTGTTATGGATGAAAATATGAGACTAAGTCATTAAAAATACGGATACTGCCTTCCCGTCGACTGCTGTGGCGGTCGTCACGCCGCTGCAGCAGTCCCGCTATAGCGGCCAAGACATCGCTATAACGGACCCATCATAATTCCGCTCATCGCTATAGCGGTCACTACCCCGCTATAGCAGTATCGCCGTAGTGGGAAACCGCTCGCCACATCGGCCACAAGAGAACCAGTGGTTAGCCCATCGCTATAGCGGTACTCCCACCGCCGCAGCGGTGCCTTTTGGGCAGTGAGCTCGATTTTTATCCATTTTTCCCCCTTTCATTCCACATTTCATCCGAGGCCTCCCAAAAATAAACAAAACATGAACACAAACATAAAAACATCATACGAATTAACCCAGGGCCTCGGAATTCCCGACGGAGTTCTAATTTCCTACGTCACCCCCCGATGAACTCAATAAAATAAAACAACAATCACAAGCAAATCAAATTTCGGTTCTTAAGCTTACAAAATTGGGTTCTTACTGACTCGTTCTACCCTTGGGAATGTTCTATTTGGTAGGGTGACCCTAAATTTTTCATAACGACTGGAAGGGTCGTTACATCAGATACCAATTAAAACACCGTTCGTCCCCGAACGGGCAAAGGTCAGTAAACTAGGAGAAATTACCTGTCTCAGCGAAAAGCTGAGGATACTTGCTATGCATATTAGTTTCTGTTTCCTAAGTAGCTTCCTCCACTGGACGATTCTTCCACTAGACTCTTACAGAGGCTATTTCCTTAGACCTCAACTTGTGAACATCCCTATCTAAGATGGCAATAGGCTCCTCCTCATATGAAAAATTTTCATCTAATAAAACTGAGTCCCAACGGATTATGCATGAACCATGATACCTCTTTTATATCGAAACATGGAACACCGGATGAACGCCTGATAAACTCGGAGGCAAGGAAAATTTATAAGCCAGTTTCCCCACACGTTTGAGGATCTCAAACGGTCCAATATACCTCGAGCTTAGCTTTCCCTTCTTTCCGAACCTCATCACACCCTTCATGGGTGAGACCTTTAGCAACACTTGTTCTCCCTGTGAAAACTCAATATCTCGGACCTTGCGGTCTTCATACTCCTTTTGCTTGCTCTGTGCTGCTAGAAGCTTGGCTTAAATCACTTTCACCTTCTCTAGGGACTCTCTTAGAAGATCGGCACCCCAAGGTCTCACCTCGAATGCATCGAACCATCCAATAGGAGACCTACACCTCCTCCCATACAACGCCTTAAACAGAGCCATATCGATACTCGAGTGGTAGTTATTATTATAAGAAAATTCAGCCAAAGGTAAGAATTGGTCCCAATGGCCACCAAAGTCTATTCCACAAGTACGGAGCATATCTTCAAGGACCTGAATAGTCCGCTCAGACTGCCCATCATACTGTGGGTGGAACGCTGTACTAAGATCCAACCTCGTACCCAACTCCTCATGCAAACACTCCCAAAATCTAGATGTGAACGTTGTGCCTTGGTCGGACACAATGGAGATAGGAACCCCATGAAGCCTAACCACCTCACACATGTAGATTTTAGCCAATTTCTCCGCGTCATAAGTTATCTTCACCGGAATGAAGTGGGCAGACTTAGTCAACCTGCAACAATAACCCAAATGGAGTCCAACTTCCCCAATGTCTTCGGAAGACCCATAACGAAATCCATGGCTATTCTTTCCCACTTCCACTCGGGAATAGGCATTCTCTGAAGTGTTTTTCCAAGTTTCTGATACTCGTACTTCACCTGTTGGCAATTTAGACACTGAGAAACAAACTCTATGATATCGCGCTTTATCCTAGTCCACTAGTAATGTTGTCTCAAATACCGATACATCTTAGTAGCGCCAGGATGAATAGAATATCTAGAACTGTGAGCTTCTGTCAGAATGGTCTTGATCAAATCGCTCATACGTGGCACACATACTCTCCCTTTGATTTGCAGCACGCCTTCCTCATCAATCACGACCTCTTTGGCCTCACCGCGTAACACCTTATCATGTATCTTACACAACTTAGCATCCTCAAACTGTTTAGCCTTAATCTGCTCTAAAAATGATGACCGAGCCTCAACACAAGCCAACACCCTATCTGTGTTGGAAATATCCAGCCTCATAAAACTGTTAGCCAAAGTGTGAACCTCTGTAGCCAACAGACGCTCCGAAGAAATCAAACGAGCCAGGCTTCCCATACTAGCCGACTTCCTGCTCAAAGCGTCAGCCACTACATTTGCCTTACCAGGGTGGTACAAAATGGTGATGTCATAATCCTTCAGCAGTTCCATCCACCTCCGCTGCCTAGAGTTTAGATCCCTCTGAGTGAACACATGCTGCAAACTGCGATGGTCTGTGTACACCTCACAATGGACACCATACAAGTAGTGTCTCCAGATTTTCAACTCAAACACAACCTCTGCCAACTCTAGGTCATGAGTAGGATAGTTCTTCTCATGCACCTTCAACTTCCGAGAAGCATAAGCAATCACCTTCTTTTCCTGCATCAAAACAGCACCTAAATCAGAATGTGAAGCATCACAATAAACAACAAAATCCTTGCCCTCCACGGGTAATTCTAAGATATGCGCTGTGGTCAACAATGTCTTTAGCTATTGGAAACTCTCCTCACACTCGTCGGACCACTAAAACGGTGCCTCCTTCTGAGTCAAGCGGGTCAAATGAGAAGCGATAGAGGCAAACCCCTTTACAAACCGATGATAGTAGCTAGCCAGACCCACGAACCTACGGATCTCTGTCACTGATGTGGGCCTAGCCCACTCCCTGACTGCCTGAATATTTTGAGGATCTACCATAATACCCTCCTTCGAAATAACATACCCCAAGAAGGACACAGAAGACAACCAAAACTTACACTTGGAGAATTTAACATACAACTCCTTCTCCCGCAATACCTAGAGAGTAATTCTCAAATGTTTCTCATGTTCTTCCTTACTTCTAGAGTACACCAGGATATCATGAATGAACACTATTATAAAAGAGACCAAATAGGGCTTAAACATACTGTTCATCAAATCCATGAACACAGCTGGGGCATTAGTAAGCCCAATACATAACCAAGAACTCGTAGTGTCCATACATGGTCCGAAAAGGTGTCTTAGGAACATCCTCCGCCCGAATCTTTAGCTGATAGTACCCTCACCTCAAATGAAATTTAGAGAACACAGAAGCTCATTGTAACTGATCAAACAAGTCATCAATACGGGGAATGGGATACTTAGTTCGGATAGTTACCTTATTCTGCTGATGGTAATTAATACTCATCCACATAGACCCGTCCTTCTTCTTAACAAACAACATAGGACCACCCCACAGAGAGGCACTCGGGCGAATAAACCCCTTACTCAGAAAATCTTGCAACTGCTCTTTCAATTCCCTGAGTTCTACTGGCGCTATACTATAAGGTGGAATAGAGATAGGATGAGTCACTGGGTCTAAATCAATCCTGAAATTAATATCACAATCCGGTGGCATACCAGGCAAGTCCGCAGGGAGCACATCCGCAAACTCACGTACCACTAGAACCGAATCAATAGATGGAGTATCTGCACTGGTATCACGAATATGTGCCAAATAAGCTAAACAAACCTACTCCACTAGCTTTCTAGTACGAAATAAGGATATAACTTTCTTAGGGAGGGGACTAAGATTACCCTTCCACTCAAGTCTAGGTGTCCCAGGCATGGCTAAGGTAACAGTCTTAGAATGGCAATCTAGTATAGCATAATGCGTGGACAACCAACTCATGCCTAAAATGACATCGAAATCAACCATGTCTAAGATCATCAAATCTACCCAGGTACTATACCCTTTAAAAGTAATCGCACAAGATGGGTAGACTCTATCGACTACCACTGAATCCCCCACCGGAGTAGACACATAAACAAGAACATCAAGAGTATCACACACCATATCCAAACCCACAACAAACTATGTAGACACATAAGAAAAAGTACAGCCGGGATCAAACAAAACAGAAGCCATTCGGTCATAAACTGAGATAGTACCTATGATAATTGCATCGGAGGCCTCAGCCTCGGGTCTACCTGAAAAAGCGTACAAATGACCACGCCCTCCTGTAGCCTGTGAACCACCACGGTTACCATGACCAGACTGAGCCCCGCCCCTGCCGGGCTGCTGTCCGCCTCTATCTGCCTGAGGACCGCCTCGGTTAGGCTGGGAACCATCCCTACCCGCTGTGTAGCCGGCCTGCCCCGCCGGTGCGCGATTCTTACCCCCTCGATCTGATACAAATGAAGCTCGGGGAGCCTGATATTGAGTCCCCTGCCCACTCTGTCTAAGCCTGGGACAATACCTCTTAATATGCCCAATCTCACCACACTCGAAACAAGCACGGTCCAGCGTAGGTCGCTGAACAGAAGCTGATGAAGCAGTATAGCCTCCATGCTGACCGGAAGCCCGATAATTTGCCCCTGATGGGCCCCCAGCTGACACCTGCATGGCGGACTGAACTGGACGCTCTGAATATACCTGCGAACTCTGACCCCTCGAGAAGGAGTTGCTGAAAACCCCACCCCTTCGGGCCTTTTTCTCTACCTGCCTCGCGTGACTCTCCTGCTTAATGCCCTCTACAACACGGACATGCTCCACTATCTCCTGGAATGAAGCCCCAGTGGCCACAAGCTGGAGGGCAGATAACTGAATCCCAGTGTTCAACCCCTTCACGAACCACCGTATCCTTTCCCCCTCAGTGGGCAGCAACTGAAGAGCATATCGGGACAGGGAGTGGAAACGGTACTCATACACAGCAACGGACGAGCTCCACTGACCAATAGTAGCGAACTCATCCTTCCTTCGTGTTATACCCCGTATGTTCATACGTCAAATTATTCGCAAGCATGTCGACTCAAGTTAAATGAAGAATCATTTTCGGACACGAAATAGAAATCTTTTAATTTGCAATTTTAAGTAGAACATAAATTGTTTATAAATTTTTTTTAGCGTAAAAATATTATTGGAGATTAGGGATTAATTAATTGTGATTAGATTACTAAGTAGGAATTAGTGATAAATTAAATTAATTTAATTAAGTCTAGTGGGACCCACACGAATTAAATAATAAAAAAAAAATGGATGACTTATTAGGTTGGACACATGTAGGATTTAGAGGACCTATATATATAAGTCAAGAATGACTCATTGAGTCATCACTTTCACACTTCAATTGAACAAAAATGGAGATGGAAAGAAAAAAAATAAAGGAGCAGCCATGGCTGCTACTGTTCACGGCCAGCCATGGCTGTTGTAAAAAAAAAAATTCTTTGATTTAATTCCAAGGTGAATTACAAGTTCAAGGAGGTGATAGCAACATTGGATATTAAGTCGGAGAAGAAGAAATTGCAAAATTGGAGCAATTGAGCGTAGAAATTCCTCCGAGAAAAATTTGGTAAGATTTTCTTATTTTATGGTGTAATTGTGTTAATAGTATTGTAATGGATTTATTAAAATAGGATTGGACGAAATTGGAAGTAAGAAAATGCATGAAACTGATGTTATAGGAAATTGTGGGCTGAAATGAATTTAGAGAAGTTATTGGGTTGTTAGAATTGTTATGGGCTGAATTGTGAGAATTTTATGTGTATATCATTGTTGTTGGTATTTCTGTGTTGACAGGAGGACAATTAGAAATTCGGGTTAGGCGGATATGTAGGGGAAATGATGCCCGATTTTCGTTAAGCCCTTAATTAATGGAAAACCCTAAACGAGAATGTATAGGTTAAAGAACAAGTTCTATAAAGTGATGGGCTACGGATTTACAAACTAGAAAGTATAGTTACTGACGATAACTTACCTTTATGTTAACTAGGCTAAAAGAGCGACAAAGCGAACGGTTTTGCGATTAGTCGTCAACAGGTATGTAAAGTTGTCCCTTCTTTCTTTTGGCATGTCTTAGATTTAAGTGATGAACGATATGAACTATGGGGTAATTCCATTAATAAGATTTGAGTGATATTTATGATTCTTATTCACTTCTTGATGTTACAATTCTCAAGTGATTGAGCCTCCCTCTTCGGTTTTTTGTACGTTGGTTAATAGTCGATATATATATCCGTTCCTATTCTTAGGAACACTATAATAACTAGTGACATATGACTATGATCCTTAAGGCTTTGTGATATACTTATGATGACGTCAAGGGATGTTTGATATGTTTCCGATGACCTTCGAAAGGTATTTGATACGACTATTGTCTTGATTTTCAAATGGTAATTCGTGTTGATTATTCTATTGAGTCTTTGAAAATATTTTTAAATTGCATATAGTTTCTCACTACTCTGCTCGTGCATGCCTCAATATGTCTTTCACTGAGTCCCGGGCCAGGATATGTATTCGTGCACAGTTTCACTGCATTGTTCACCGAGTCCCTCACTAGAGGGCCAGGTATGGTATATATATATTATGGTTTTATGCTGTGTTATGGTGTTATGCTGTGTTATGAAGTTATGCTGTGTTACAGAGTTATGCTGTGTTATGGAGTTATGCTGTGTTCTGGAGTATGCTGTGTTATGGCGCCAAAGACGGGGTGGCGACCATGTTCACCGAGTCCCATAATGGGCCGGATATGATAAATGATATTGACATGCATGATTTATGTTCAAAGGCAAGCATTTTGGTATTCTGGTTATTGTACTCGTTTTCTGTACTTCTTATTTCAGTTATGATCCTGTTTACTGTATTTCATGCTGTACATGCTTAGTACATATTCCGTACTGACCCCCTTTCTTCGGGGGGCTGCATTTCATGCCCGCAGGTGCAGATACTCGCTTTGGTGATCCGCCAGCTTAGGACTCCCTTTCTTATGATATATATATATATATATATATATATATATATGTATATGCTATCCAGGGGTACGACGGGGCCCTGTCCCGTCATATTTCGCTATTCGTACTCTTAGAGGTCTGTAGACATATGCGTGGGTTGTGTATGGGTTCTATTCAACTGTGTCTATACGATGTGCTTTGGTATGATGTTCGTCTCTAGTAGCAGCCTTGTCGGCTTGCATACGATATTGATATGTGATGGCAGCCTTGTCGGCTTGCGTATTATTTCATGATATGATTAGTTGTGATTCCTCAGGAGACCGTTGATCTGGATATATATATATATGATGATGTTACGAACTTTGGAGTTCCTTTATAAGTTTCCGTATTGTCGTAGTTTCAGTTTGATGTTATATGTAACAGGTTGGTATACGGGTGCCCAATTCGGGCACCAGTCACGACCTACGGGGTTGGGTCATGACAAAAGTGGTATCAGAGCAGTTCGTCCTCGGAGTGTCTACAGACCGTGTTTAGTAGAGTCTTGTTTATCGGTGTGTTGTGCACCACATCTATAAACAGGAAGCTACAGGACATTTAGGATGTTACCTTTCTTTCATATCTAAGATCGTGCGATAGAGCTCAGCCATAGGAAATGAAATTCCTTATACTAACCTTTGATTTCAGCTGAAGAACGACATCGACAGAAGGAAGCGACTGACGATATTGGTAGCTAGAAAGTACACAGGTAAGTAACGGTGCGAAAGAGGCATGTTGGATAAGGTAAGAATATTGAAATATGATTGAAATGTAAAGTTGAAGAATGAAAGAGTAGGTAGATAGTAAGGTATAACAGGATGGATCGTTAAAGGATCAGGTACGTCTCGAGGTGCGATATGTGAGGTAAGTTTCGACACCTTTATACTTTTTACTGGAAATCGGGAGCCCTGTGTGGCTATGATACAATATGATATATGCGTATATATGTTGGCCCTGTGAGGCATTGTTGGTATTTCCTGCGTGCAGATTTTGGGATAGTAAGAAATACAGAGAAAACTCTGCCTAAATTTTCCCAGAAATAGAAAAAAGAAGAGAATGGGATATAAGTTCATAATATGTCTTGAAAGTCGATACCGATAGGGAAAATTTATTATGCTGGATTAAAGCTTTAAGAGATACCCTCCATGTCATCCGTAAGAGGCACCATTGTTATTTGAAAGATTTTATTTCGAAAAAGCCCATATGAGCAGCAAGGTTTGGAATTCATATGAATGGACCAGAATGTTTTCCAGCCACACTTTTGCCTTAGCAAAAGCTTATGTTGAAGGGCAAAAACGTCCGGTAATTAAGTTTCACTTTTATTGAAAAGTACAAAGCATACAGCCAGTAGTTTATGAACTAAATGATTCGTTCACGACTCAAGAATAGATCTGGAGGTAAACCATGTGAATCAAGCACTAGAAGTCCTGTGGTGCTTGTCGGATTCTAGTTTTCTTCTAGTGGTGGTTGGAGAATGCCTCATGGTAACATTTTATTAGTTCTCAATCAACTAGTTGGAGATGGAATTTGTGGAAGGAAACCTTAAATTTTTGGGTTGTCTAGGATCATGTATTTCATATGTTGTTGGTGAGATGCTAGGATGATTTGGAAGGGCTTGTGATACTAAGGGATGATTTAGAAATAGGTGGCAACTCGTAACAGAACATTTTATTGAGGTGTCAAGTGAACCGATAAGTAGGGGTAAATTACGACGAGTTTACAATCAAAAGGAGTAGTAGTATGATTGAGACAAAAGTACGGGGGAGGAAGAGTTATGACAAATTATGAAGGTATTGATAAGACAGCATGTGAGATATTAAGGGTAAAGATTGATCAGAAAGAGTGACGGGTTAAGTACGCCTAGTCCGTATAGTGTAATTAAAACATAGTTAGAATCGTGAATAAGATTAAGAAGTGTTACGTTATAGGATGGATTACGAACAGGATGTAATGTGAATACCATAAGGATTGCTATAGAAATGAGTAAAGCCTAGAAAGGAAGTAACTAAAGAATACGATGTGATTAGTGTGAAACGGAAAAGCAAATGTAGAATGAATAAGGAAGACTTACAAAGTTCTACAGGGAAAGTTCAGAATGGAGATCAAGTGATAACGAAAGTGAAAGCGAGTGGGATTACAGTATAGCGATGTGTTATGATGTATAGCTAAGAAAACGAGTAATATAAGCGACAGAATTGTGAAAGCCCAAACTAAAGGAAGATGAGCAACGAGACAGAATGAATGCCAGAGATGACTGGTATGATAAGAACAAATAGGGATGAACAAAATATACTACGGAAATAAGAAAAGGGTTATGTAGAAGTAGTGTTTTCTGAAGGATGCAGGAGTAGCATAAGAATCCTCGTGTACAGAATAAAAGATGGACATAGACTGGAGAAATGAAAGGAAAACTAAATGAAGCACTCAAGACGGACGTAATTAATTAAGTATGAGTATAGGACAAAAGGGAAATATATAGCTTTGAACTTAAGGTGTAGTATGACGAGAAGGTGATAAGACAAGACCACTATTAAGATGAATTTGATATGATTTTGAGTAAGTTTGAAGTTAACGTTGGGTATACAACAAGGGTGAAAGAGTATGAGGCATAAAGGAGTACTACATGTGTATGACTTCACCTTGGAAATGGTGAAATCCTTAAAGGACAAGGATTGCGGATTTGCGAAACAACTGATGTGTTGTAAATATATTAAAAGAAACAGCTGATATCCGTTGGGATAAAGATAGTGTTATGAGAAAGCTTGAGACACTTATCATTAGAATATAAGTGCTACCGAACGGAGAATTTGAAACGATGATAAGCACTAGCTAATTACTGATTGGAATGAATGGAATGTGACTTCGGATAAATTGCTACATCAATTATATTACTCGAGTACCAACCATCAGATAAGATTTTGTACTATATATCGAGATTTCTCGTCGCCTTGTGATTGTGTTGGGGTTTCATAAATGGGTAATCTAAGTTATGGGGGATATAAAGGAAGACATAGATGTGGTGCAGTAACCTAATGTATTGGAAAAGAATCATATGAATTTGAAAATTGGAAATGGGGGCATAGAGCGGAATATAAATAGATAAGGATGTAGGTACACCCTAAAGGGGGGAAGCGGATGAGAAAAATGCATGTGTAAGGTGAAATCAACTGACACTGCAATACATTTGATGTGAAAACTTAAACTTTATGTCACGACCCAGCCCCGTGGGCTATGACTAGTGCCCGAGCTGGACACCCACACGTACCTGTCAACATTATAGGGCCGACACTATAAGCCTCAACTAATAACATCACAGCATATTCACATACGCAAACCGACAAGGCTGCCACTATACATGTTATTATACTACGCATGTCGACAAGGCTGCCACTACACGTCAGAACATTACACAAGCCGACAAGGCTTCCACTACGAAACGATAATACAAGCAAGCCGACAAGGCTGCAACAACAATAATGCAATATATACAAGCCGGCAAGGCTGCTATAGTGATAAAACACGCATAATGATCATATACACAACTGACCACATCGGAATACAACCCACATACATGTCTACAGACCTCGAAGAGTTTCAACCGTGAAATATGACGGGACTGGGCCCCGTCGTACCCTTAGACAACATACACATATATACATCAAAAGGAAGTCTGTACCAAAATATAGGCTCCGGAACAACGGAGCTCTCCAAGATAGCAGGAAGGGGAGTCCTAAGCTGGCTGTTACATCCGGCATTTTTGCATATTCAAAAAAATTCGAGATAACTTGGCTTGTAATGAATGAGGCCATATTTGGACCTTACTTGGTATGAATGTGTCGGCTAAGAATACATTGGTGTGGAATTACGAAAGGAGGCCAAGGGAAAAATTGGAATTTTGGAAACTTGTTCCATGAATTATAATAGTTAGCCTACAATTTGGGCTCACAAAATAATAAGAAAATAAGGCCCAATCAAGGGAGGCCCAACCAGCCAAGATGGCCTTTGGCCCAAGTCCATTAATTAGTCATGTGACTAATTATATTAAGGGGATAAGCACCTAAGAAACTTCAAGAGAAAACAAGAACAAACAAGAGAAAAAGAAAGAGAGCAATTCGGCTAGAGAGAGAAAGGAAAGGAAAGGAAAAAAAAATTCTTGGAGCTAAATCCTTGGTTCAAAAATTCATTTCTTGTGGGATTACTACTAAGCTCAAGATTCTCTTCAAGGTGATATAATTATCTTGGCAAGGAAGCAACCTTAACCCCAAGTGGAAAGTCTTGGAAAAGGTAAGGATTTCAGGCTTTTGTTATGTTATGGAAGATGTATGTATGATGTAGTGTGTGGAAATGAATGAAAAGTATGAAAATTTTGTGTGTTAGGGGTGTATGTATATTGGCCGTGTGTATGTAAATGTTTCCTGTTCATGATGACTTGAATTCATGATGAAATCTAGTTGTGGTTGTGGTAGAAATTGTATTGGAAGTGAAAGTTATGAAATTCATGGAAGCATGGATATATGTGGTGTGGCCGTGTATATATATTATAGTATGTAAGGTTGATGGATTAATTTTATGTTGTAGGCTGCATGCCATTTTAATGCACGGAAAATGGAAGAAAAATGCATGAAACTATGGGTGTAGTGTTATGGCCGTGTGGTATCATGTTGACGATGGAATGTGAATTTAATTCCGTTAGTATGTTAATTGTGTTATTGTGAAATGAACGGAAGAATAATGGTCCTTGTTGTTATGGAAGGATGGTTGTTAAGTTGTTGTAGGAAAACATGCAAGTTATTGTAACCTATGTAAATACGGAAAAGAAAGTAGTAAGAGGTAAATTATGATTGTCATTGATGAAGTTGGAAGATAGAAATAAGTCATGAACATGTTGGCTAAAATATTGGAAGTTGTGGGTGAATTATGCCTTTGGTAGGAAACTCGTATATTGTGTATACTTTATGTATATTTGGTGAAAACGATATGATATGCCTCCGAATTATGTTGTAGTGATCTTGATAAGTGATGAACATGAAAATGGTAAGATTGGTTTGGAAGTGTAAGGTCGGAATGAAAGATGTTATGTTATGCCGGAAAGATGGCTAGTTATGCCATATTATGTGTTTTGTGATACTTGTTGTTGTTATTGATGCTGTTGTTGGGTGCTGTGTTGATATATTAAGCCGAGCTAAGTCTCGGGGATGTTATATATACAGGGGAAATGCTGCCGAAATTTCGGTAGGCAAGTATGTAATAAAACTTGGATTCTTAAAGGCTTGAATTTGACAATTGGTAAACATGACCATTTGTAGATTCTGGACGAAATTGAAAGTGAAGCTAAGCGAGCATAAGGCGCAATTGAGGTATGTAAATCCTACCCCTTCGTTCTTAGGCATGTTCTGAACATAATAGGCTCGGCCGCGAGCCTTAAATACGACTTCGTTCCTCGGAATTCGAGGTGGAAATCCGCTCCAATTCCTTTAGTAAGATTGAATCACTTTTCTTACAACTTGTCTCTAAAGTGAACTTTTGTATGCAATTGTCCCAAACGGAGTCGGAATGCTTCCAAATGACTATGGATGACCTCATAAGGTCTATTATCAGTAATTTACGTATGTCGCCTCAAGTTGGTCCGAGGTGGGCCCACAAGGCCCCGACACTTTTTGTATAACCTCAATTGCCCTATTTCTGTCCGTTTCTCACAGGCAACATCTGGACTATTATTCTGATCATGATATGACTACTTTTTATATAAATATTACAAAATGGTTTTGACATCTGGAAATCTGATTCCGGTAATAATCTGTCGTGCCTTCCCAAGTAGGATATAGGCGCGTATTATGAACACTATCCGAATACGCTGATTTGACTCGCCGTTTGGCATACTTCAGTTTGATTGAGTCTGTATAATGATCTGTATGTATGTGGTTTCTCATTAATCTGTTCGTGGATGTCTCAATGCTTCCTTCACTGTGTCCCGGGCCAGGTTCTGTTATCGTGCATATTCCTCTGCATTGTTCACCGCGTCCCTCGGTGTACGGGCTGGGATCTGTTTATAGCTGTATGATATTATGATTTGTGTATGGGGATGGCGGCTAGGATGGCATATGATATGATTCTGTCTGTCCACCGCGTCCCGTACTAAGAGGGCCGGGTTCTGTTACCGCGCCTCTCATGAGAGGGTCGGGATCTGTATGTATGTATGTATGTGCTATCAGCATTTATATAAGCACATGACTCTGTATGACTCTGTATGACTCTACATGCATGATTCTGTGTATTCGTTTGGATCATACTTCTGTTTGTTCGTCTGGACTATGACTCTGTCCGTCCGTCTGGACTATGATTCTGTCTGTCCGTCTGGGTTATGATTATGTCCGGAACATTTCTGTCTGACCGTTCGGATTATGATTCTGTCCGGTATACTTCCGTCTGTCTGTCTAAATTATGACTCTGTCCGGTACACCTCTGTCTGTCCGTTGGATTATGATTCCGTTCGTTATATTTCTGTGCTTCTGATTCAGACTATGATTATGTTGTTATATTTTTGCTTTCCATACTCGGTACATTTTTCGTACTGACCCCCGGCTCTTCGGGGGCTGCGTTACATGCCCGCAGGTACAGACGCACCCGGTGATACGCCAGTCTAGGGCGTAGATTCTGCTATTTTGGGGAGCTCCTTTGATCCGGAGCGTGTACTTTTGGTATATATATATCTTCTGACATCTGTATATTCTGTACGTATGGTAATTCTGGGTACGGCGGGGCCCTGTCCCGTCATATGATTCTGTATGTCTGTTAGAGGCCTGTAGATATGTATGTGGGTTACGGGTTGCTACGATTCGGGTAGGTACGTACGATTTTGTGACTCTGTCCGTTATGTTGGCCTCATCGGCTTCTATGTAATTTCAGTATGTTCGGGTATGTGTATGTTATAGCGCGCTGCATTTGTATTGGCTTAAGTCTGTATACAGCTAGTGTGAATTATCTGTCTGGTATGCCGATTCTGTCAGGTAGGTACGTTTGGGTATCCAGTTAGGACACCAGTCGCGGCCCACGGGGTTGGGTCGTGACAGAAGTGGTATCAGAGCGGTTAGTCCTCGGAATGTCTACAGGCCGTGTCTAGTAGAGTCTTGTTTATCGGTGTGTTGTACACCACATCTATAAACAGAAAGCTACAAGATATCTAGGATGTTACCCTTCTTTGGATCTTAGATCGTGCGATAGAACTGTATTAGTAGGATGATCCCCTCCTAACGATTTGTATGTTTTCAGCAATGCCTCCGAAGAAGGCAACAACTGCCCAGAAGGGCAAAGCGGGGGTTGAGGTAGGAGAAACCAGCCGGGCCCAGAGAGTTACCAGGGCCAGTGCGTAGCTAGCGCTTGAGGATGAACCCCCGTCAGCCGGATCTGTTACACCCCCTTCCCGGAGGAGATCGGAGCAGCAGAAGCTGCTGATCAGGGGACGGCTCCACCGCGAGCTCCCGGGGTTTCAGTGCCCGAGCCTCCAGCTCCACAGCCAGGGGCGGAGGATAGGGCCATGCGAGATGCGGTTCAGTTATTGACCACACTGATGACAGAGCAGGTTCGCAGACATGGATTTGGGGGTGGTCGTGCAGACAAATATGAAAGTTCCAAGGCTCGTGAGTTCTTGACATATAATCCTCCAGAGTTCTCCGGGACAAAACCTGAAGAGGACCCCCAAGAGTTCATCAGAAAGATGGAGAGCACGATACGATTGATTAAGGCTTTGCCGACTGAGTCCGTCGAGTTGGCTTCGTATCGGTTATATGAGGTAGCGGCGAACTGGTATGAGTCCTGGCAGCTATCTAGGGGTGACGATGCTTCCCCAGCAGTATGGGCCGAGTTTACTAAGGCCTTTCTTGATCATTTTCTACCTCCAGAGCTACGGAGAGCTAGGGTTGATCGATTCTTGCACCTGAAACAGAACGGCAGAAGTGTTCGAGAGTATAGCCTAGAGTTTGACTCACTGGCCAGGTATGCACCCGCTATAGTAGCTGAGATGGCCGACAAGATGCACCGGTACGTGATGGGGTTGGATCCTTATTTGATTGATAGTTGCCTGGCGGTGGCTTCTCAGCCAGGGATGCATGTTGCCCGGGTACAGGCACACGCCCAGTGCATAGAGGACCGACGTAGGGAACGTCGGCCAGATAGGGGTCACGACAGGAGCCGGAGCCAGATCGGCCGGGTATTCAGGGGGATTTCAGAGTGAGTTTTCTCAGCGGCAGGGTAACAGATATTCGTCCCAGCCAGCAAAAAGTACGCCCCCACAGTTCTCGGGCCAGAGCTCCAGAATTTCAGGTTCACAGGCGAGCAGAGGTCCCGGTCAGTCGAGGCCACCCATGCCCCCATTTTCCTACTGTGGGAGGCCCTACCCGGGGGAGTGTTATCGCGCTACAGGCGCTTGTTATTTTTGTGGCAGCCCAGATCATCGTGTGAGAGAGTGCCCGTATAAGGGTGGTTCAGGCTCAGTCCAGCCTACTGGGTCCGTTGCTGGCTCATCTTCTCCTTCGGCAGCCACACGCCCCACAGGGCGAGAAGCACCAGCACCAGCGCCAGCGAGTCGTGGCAGAGGTCGAGGCGCAGCTTCTGGTCACAGCGGTCCTACGAACCGCGTATTTGCTTTGACCGGCCGGCAGGACCCAGGAGCGTCTTCAAGTGCACACCCAGGTATGTTAGTGATCGTTTCTTGAGGGATATGTATATGAATGGGTCTATACTTTATCATATTATGTGACTTTCTTCTTCTGGGTATTAGTAAGAGTAAGGTAGTTGTCAACCTGATAGACACTGAGAATTCGGAAGGGCGATATGATAATTGTATGGTTTAGCCCGGGATGAGACCCACTACGAGAATTTTTCGAAAATTTACTAAGATCCCGATCTGCCCTAAATTACGTGACAAAGGTCGTGCGGGGCAGTCGACGAAATTATACTAGCCTTAACGCGTCAAAACGCGTGGAAGTTTCGGGGTTAAGCGTGCTAAGGCTAGAGCAATTCTGGGATGGGTGACCCCCTGGGAAGGATATAAAAAAAAAAAAAAAATCACAAGTATAAGTATGATATATAAATGGCAATTTGGGGTAACCTAAAGGAAAAGAGAATCTGTGGAATAGTTAGTGCCCTTACAGGAGTCGCGCAGACCGAGGCGGACTAAATGGGCGAAAAGAAGAAGCGCAATACCGCTCGGGAAATTGAGCGAATTTGAATAATGGTCGGAGACGTTCGCAAATAAGATATTAGTAAATGTATATGTATGTGTATGATTTTCGTCTGGTAATCATATGGATCAAGAGCCGAGTCCCGGCGACTAATGTTGTGATAGACGAAAGGTTTTACTAAACTGAATACACGAAACGAAGCGGAGGTGAGGACACGAATGTTGTCAAAAAGTAGAAAAACCCCGATTACCTTACAACTTAGTCTAGTGCGACGATATCTGAAAAAGAAAATGAGCATGGATAGTAGGAAAGATGAAGGATAAGAGATGTGATTAAGCAAAACTTTCGAAAGAGTCGATAAGCGACACGTAGGACGATTTGTATGACAATTTGACGAACAAGTTTGTGAATGAGAACAGATTTCGACGAGATAATCCATTGTATAATTGTCAGGGTGAACAATGAAATGTCGACAAAGGCAAATTTTCGTAAATCACTGGAGCCTTAATAGGAGTGGTCTGACGCTAATCAAAACTCTATTTGTTATACTTCTGCACTTCTGACTTTGATGAGGTTCTGCCTATTACGCCTCTGTACTTCTGAATCCGATTACGCTTCTGTCTGATATACCTCTGTACGATTGACTCTGAATACGAATCCGTCTGATACATCTCCGTATGTCTGACTCTGATCACGAATCTATCTGGTACATCTCTATACGTCTAACTCTGGTCACGGATCTATCTGACATACTCCCATACGTCTAATTTTGACTACGCATCTGTCCGCCATAGTTTCGTACATTTGCCTCCGATTACGAATCTGTCCGATACGCTTCTATGCGTCCGATCCCAGTTATGAATCTGTTTGGTATGACGTGGGATTATGACAATGTGGCAAGGAACCGAGGAGTGTGACAAGAAGTGATATTAATTATAATGGTTGAAAAGCTTTGAAGGGAAGGAAGAAGGGACATAACGTCCGTGAAAGAGCGAAAAGCATTCATCTGTTACTAGAATGTAGTTCATGGCCCAGTGACGGTGTGGGATATGAGAAAATACGTTATGAAATCATATGAGTCAGTAATGTAAAGAATTACTCCATCATATTGGTGAAAAATCCATATCAGAAAGTCAACAAAGGATAATTATAAAAAGAACCCTCCCGAAGTAGTATGACGCCCCATGAGGTCAATTTAATATTCGAGGACGAATGTTTTAAAGGGGGGGAGGATGTTACATCCGGCATTTTTGCATATTCAAAAAAATTCAAGATAACTTGGCTTGTAATGAATGAGGCCATATTTGGACCTTACTTGGTATGAATGTGTCGGCTAAGAATACATTGGTGTGGAATTACGAAAGGAGGCCAAGGGCAAAATTGGAATTTTGGAAACTTGTTCCATGAATTATAATAGTTAGCCTACAATTTGGGCTCACAAAATAATAAGAAAATAAGGCCCAATCAAGGGAGGCCCAACCGGCCAAGATGGCCTTTGGCCCAAGTCCATTAATTAGTCATATGACTAATTATATTATGGGGATAAGCTCCTAAGAAACTTCAAGAGAAAACAAGAACAAACAAGAGAAAAAGAAAGAGAGCAATTCGGCTAGAGAGAGAAAGGAAAGGAAAGGAAAAAAAAATTCTTGGAGCTAAATCCTTGGTTCAAAAATTCATTTCTTGTGGGATTACTACTAAGCTCAAGATTCTCTTCAAGGTGATATAATTATCTTGGCAAGGAAGCAACCTTACCCCCAAGTGGAAAGTCTTGGAAAACGTAAGGATTTCATGCTTTTGTTATGTTATGGAAGATGTATGTATGATGTAGTGTGTGGAAATGAATGAAAAGTATGAAAATTTTGTGTGTTAGGGGTGTATGTATATTGGCCGTGTGTATGTATATGTTTCCTGTTCATGATGACTTGAATTCATGATGAAATCTAGTTGTGGTTGTGGTAGAAATTGTATTGGAAGTGAAAGTTATGAAATTCATGGAAGCATGGATATATGTGGTGTGGCCGTGTATATATATTATAGTATGTAAGGTTGATGGATTAATTTTATGTAGTAGGTTGCATGCCATTTTAATGCACGGAAAGTGGAAGAAAAATGCATGAAACTATGGGTGTAGTGTTATGGCCGTATGGTATCATGTTGACGATGGAATGTGAATTTAATTCCGTTAGTATGTTAATTGTGTTATTGTGAAATGAACGGAAGAATAATTGTTACATCCGGCATTTTTGCATGTTCGAAAAAATTGAGATAACTTGACTTGTAATGAATAAGGCCATATTGGGACCTTACTTGGTATGAATGTGTCGGCTATGAATATATTGGTGTGGAATAACGAAAGGAGGCCAAGGGCAAAATTAGAATTTTGAAAATTTGCTTCATGAATTACAAAATGTAACCAATTGGACTCAAAAAAATATAAGAGAAATGAGGCCCAACAAAGGGAGCCCAACCGGCCAAACAAGGGCCCAAGTCCATGGAATTAATTAAATTTCCATGTGATAATTACAAATAAGGGAGCATATTATATAATGAGCCTTATCCTTTAGAGCTTTCAAGAAACAAGGAGAAAGAACAAAGCAAAAACAAGAACAAACATAAGGGACCATTCGGCCCTCTCTTGAAAATTCAAGACCAAGATTTAGCCATCAAAAAAATTGATTCTTCAAGTAAACTTACTAATTCAAGGGTGCTAAGTAACGTGGAGTCGTTGTTTCGGACGATCGGTGGTTCGTTTTCTCTAGCTACCAACTTGGGTCAAGTTAAGAAGTCAAGAAGAAAGGTGAGTTTGAATCTTGTTTTATGTGTTATGCATGGTTTGGAGATGTTGTAGTAAGCTAAAAAGGAAGAAATTCATGATAAAAATAATGTGGAAGTTTGGCCGTATGTATGTACATGTTGTATGTTTATGATGACTTGAATTCATGTTTGAATCTAGTTGTGGTTATGGTGGAATTTGTATTAGAAATGAAGGTTGAATGAATTAGTGAAAGTTGGAAATTATAAGGTATGGCCGTGTGGTGCTATGTGTAGGATGGAATATGAATTAAATTCCTATAGTATGTTAATTGTGTTATTGTGAAATGAATGGATGAACAATGGTCCTTGTTGTTATGGAAGGATGGTTGTTAAGTTGTTGTAGGAAAACATGCAAGTTATTGTAACCTATGTAAATACGGAAAAGAAAGTAGGAAGATGCAAATTATGATTATCATTGATGAAGTTGGAAGATAGAAATATGTCATGAATATGTTTGCTAAAAGATTGGAAGTTGTGGGTGAATTATGCCTTTGGTAGGAGACTTGTATATTGTGTATACTTTATGTATATTTGGTGAAAACGATATGATATGCCTCCGAATTATGTTGTAGTGATCTTGATAAGTGATGAATATGAAAATGGTAAGATTGGTTTGGAAGTGTAAGGTCGGAATGAAAGATGTTATGTTAAGTCGGAAAGATGGCTAGTTATGCCATATTATGTGTTTTGTGATATTTGATGTTGTTATCGATGTTGTTGTTGAATTGTTGGGTTGCTGTGTTGATATATTAAGCCGAGCTAAGTCTCGGGGATGCTATATATATAGGGGAAATGCTGCCGAAATTTCGGTAGGCAATTATGTGATTAAGTATGGAATCCTAAAGGCTTGAATTGACAATTGGTAAACTTGACCATTTGTAGATTCTGGACGAAATTGGAATCGAAGCCAAGCGAGCGTAAGACGCAATCGAGGTATGTAAAGCCTACCCCTTCATTCTTAGGCATGTTCTGAACGTAATAGGCTCGGCCGCGAGCCTTAAGTACGACTCCGTTCCTCGGAATTCGAGATGGAAATCCGCTCCAATTCCTTCAGTAAGATTGAATCATTTTTCTTATAACTTGTCCCTAAAGTGAACTTTTGTATAAAACTTTCCTAAACGGAGTCGGAATGCTTCCATATGATTATGGATGACCTCATAAGGTCTATTATCAGTAATTTACGTATGTCGCCTCGAGTTGGTCCGAGGTGGGACCACGGAGCCCCGATACCTATTGTATGATCTAAATTGTCTCATTTCTGTCCGATTTTCACAAGTAACATCTGAACTATTATTCTGATCACGATATGACTACTTTTTATATAAATCATACAAAAATGGTTTTGACATCTGGACATATGATTCTGGTAATAATCTGTCGTGCCTTCCCAAGTAGGATATAGGCGCGTATTATGAATACCATCCGAATACTCTGATTTGACTCGCCGCTTGGCATACTTCAGTTTGATTGAGTCTGTATGTATGTGGTTTCTCATTAATCTATTCGTGGATGTCTCAATGCTTCCTTCACTGCGTCCCGGGCCAGGTTCTGTTATCGTGCATATTCCTCTGCATTGTTCACCGCGTCCCTCGGTGTGCGGGCCGAGATCTGTTTATATCGGTGTGATATTATGATCTGTGTATGGGGATGGCGGCCAGGATGGCACATTATCTGATTCTGTCTGTCCACCGCGTCCCGTACTATGTGGGCCGGGTTCTGTTTACCGCGCCTCCATGACAGGGTCGGGATCTATATGTATGCATGTATATGCTATCAGTATTTATATAAGCACATGACTCTGTATGATTCTGTATGACTCTGCATGCATAATTCTGTCCGGCACACGTCTGTCTGTCCGTATGTATTGTGATTCTGTCTGTCCGTGTGTATTATGATTCTGCCTGTCAGTCTGGACCATGATTCTGTCTGTCCGTCTGGATTATGACTCTGTCCGGTATACTTCCGTCTGTCTGTTGTCTATTATATTTATGTGTTTCTAGTCCAGATTATGATTATGTTTGATACATTTCCGCTTTACATACTCGGTACATTTTTCGTACTGACCCCCGGTTCTTCGGGGGCTGCGTTACATGCCCGCAGGTACAGACGCACCTGGAGATACACCGCCAGTCTAGGGCTCAGATTCTGCTATTTTGAAGAGCTCCTTTGATCCGGAGCGAATACTTTTGGTATATATCTTCTGACATCTGTATATTCTGTATGTATGATAATTCTGGGTACGGCGGGGCCCTGTCCCGTCATCTGATTCTGTATGTCTGTTAGAGGCCTGTAGATATGTATGTGGGTTACGGGTTACATCTGTTCATGTAGGTGCGTACGATTTTGTGACTCTGTCTGTTATGTTAGCCTCATCGGCTTATGCAATAGTTTCAGTATGCATATGTATATATTTTCGCGCGCGTCGTATCTGTATTGGCTTGAATTTGTAAACACCTATTTGAAATATTCTGTCTGGTACGCCGATTCTGTCAGGTAGGTACGTATGGGTATCCAGTTAGGATACCAGTTGCGGCCCATGGGGTTGGGTCGTGACAATAATGGTCCTTGTTGTTATGGAAGGATGGTTGTTAAGTTGTTGTAGGAAAACATGCAAGTTATTGTAACCTATGTAAATACGGAAAAGAAAGTAGTAAGAGGTAAATTATGATTGTCATTGATGAAGTTGGAAGATAGAAATAAGTCATGAACATGTTTGCTAAAAGATTGGAAGTTGTGGGTGAATTATGCCTTTGGTAGGAAACTCGTATATTGTGTATACCTTATGTATATTTGGTGAAAACGATATGATATGCCTCCGAATTATGTTGTAGTGATCTTGATAAGTGATGAATATGAAAATGGTAAGATTGGTTTGGAAGTGTAAGGTCGGATTGAAAGATGTTATGTTATGCCGGAAAGATGGCTAGTTATGCCATATTATGTGTTTTGTGATACTTGTTGTTGTTATTGATGTTGTTGTTGGGTGCTGTGTTGATATATTAAGCCGAGCTAAGTCTCGGGGATGTTACATATACAGGGGAAATGCTGCCGAAATTTCGGTAGGCAAGTATGTAATAAAACTTGGATTCTTAAAGGCTTGAATTTGACAATTGGTAAACATGACCATTTGTAGATTCTGGACGAAATTGAAAGTGAAGCTAAGCGAGCATAAGGCGCAATTGAGGTATGTAAAGCCTACCCCTTCATTCTTAGGCATGTTCTGAACATAATAGGCTCGGCCGCGAGCCTTAAGTACGACTCCGTTCCTCGGAATTCGAGGTGGAAATCCGCTCCAATTCCTTCAGTAAGATTGAATCACTTTTCTTATAACTTGTCTCTAAAGTGAACTTTTGTATGCAATTGTCCCAAACGGAGTCGGAATGCTTTCAAATGACTATGGATGACCTCATAAGGTCTATTATCAGTAATTTACGTATGTCGCCTCAAGTTGGTCCGAGGTGGGCCCACAAGGCCCCGACACTTTTTGTATAACCTAAATTGCCCTATTTCTGTCCGTTTCTCACAGGCAACATCTGGACTATTATTCTGATCATGATATGACTACATTTTATATAAATCTTACAAAATGGTTTTGACATCTGGAAATCTGATTCCGGTAATAATCTGTCGTGCCTTCCCAAGTAGGATATAGGCGCGTATTATGAACACTATCCGAATACTCTGATTTGACTCGCCGTTTGGCATACTTCAGTTTGATTGAGTCTGTATAATGATCTGTATGTATGTGGTTTCTCATTAATATGTTCGTGGATGTCTCAATGCTTCCTTCACTGCGTCCCGGGCCAGGTTCTGTTATCGTGCATATTCCTCTACATTGTTCACTGCGTCCCTCGGTGTTCGGGCCGGGATCTGTTTATATCTGTACGATATTATGATTTGTGTATGGGGATGGCGGCCAGGATGGCATATGATCTGATTCTGTCTGTCCACCGCGTCCCGTACTAAGAGGGTCGGGTTCTGTTACCGCGCCCCTCATGAGAGGGTCGGGATCTGTATGTATGTATGTATGTGCTATCAGCATTTATATAAGCACATGACTCTGTATGACTCTGTATGACTCTGTATGACTCCGCATGCATGATTCTGTCCGTTCGTTTAGATCATACTTCTTTTTGTTCGTCTGGACTATGACTCTGTCCGTCCGTCTGGACTATGATTCTGTCTGTCCATCTGGGTTATGATTATGTCCGGTACATTTCTGTCTGAATTATGACTCTGTCCGATACACCTCTGTCTGTCCGTTGGATTATGATTCCGTTCGTTATATTTCTGTGCTTCTGATTCAGACTATGATTATGTTGTTATATTTTCGCTTTACATACTCGGTACATTTTTTGTACTGACCCCCGGCTCTTCGGGGGCTGCGTTACATGCCCGCAGGTACAGACGCACCCTGTGATACGCCGCCAGTCTAGGGCGTAGATTCTGCTATTTTGGAGAGCTCCTTTGATCCGGAGCGTGTACTTTTGGTATATATATATCTTCTGACATCTGTATATTCTGTACCTATGGTAATTCTGGGTACGGCGGGGCCCTGTCCCGTCATATGATTCTGTATGTCTGTTAGAGGCCTGTAGATATGTATGTGGGTTACGGGTGGCTACGATTCGGGTAGGTACGTACGATTTTGTGACTCTGTCCGTTATGTTGGCCTCATCGGCTTATATGTAATTTCAGTATGTGCGGGTATGTGTATGTTATAGCGCGCTGCATTTGTATTGGCTTAAGTTTGTATACAGCTAGTGTGAATTATCTGTCTGGTATGCCGATTCTGTCAGGTAGGTACGTGTGGGTATCCAGTTAGGACACTAGTCGTGGCCCACGGGGTTGGGTCGTGACACTGGCGGATCACCAAAACGAGTATCTGCACCCGTGGGCATGAAACACAGCCCCCCGAAGAAAGGGAGTCAGTACGGAATATGTACTGAGCATGTAAAGCATGAAATACAGTAAACAGGATCATAACTCAAATAAGAAGTACGGAAAATGAGTACAATAATCAGGATACCAAAATACTTGCTTTTGAAATATAAATCATGCATGTCAAGTCATATATCATATCCGGCCCCATTATGGGACTCGGTGAACATGGTCGCCACCCTGTCTTTGGCGCCATAACACAGCATACTCCAGAATATAGTATAACTCCGTAACACAGCATAACTCCGTAACACAACATAACACCATAACACAGCATAACACCATAATATATATATACCGTACCCAACCCTCTAGTGAGGGACTCGGTGAACAATGCAGTGGAAATGTGCACGATAACAGATCCTGGCCAAGGACTCAGTGAAAGACATATTGAGGCATGCACGAGCAGAGTAGTGAGAAACCATATGTAGTTTAAATCATTATCAAGACTCAATGGAACAATCAATGCGAGTTATCATTTAGAAATCAGAACAATGGTCATGTCCAACACCTTTCGAATGTTATTCAGGGCATATCAGCTAACTCTCGACTGTTGTCACAACGTATATCAAAGGGCTTGGAAGCCATAGTCATATGTCAATAATGTATCGAACGTTTTATAGGAATCCAGCCACAAATTGTCATAAAGTTCCTAGAAATAGAAACAGATGTATATCGACTAGTATTCAACATACAGGGAACAGAAGAGGGAGGCACAATCTCTTGGGAGTTCTAACTTATCTAAGTAAATAAAAATCATAAATTACATCCAATGTCTAGGAATAGATTACCCCAAAGTTCATATCATTTCACTTAGATCTAGGACATGCCAAAAGAAAGAAAAGACAGCTTTATATACCTGTCGGCGACTATTCGTGAATCCTTTTCGCCTCGTCGCTCTTTAGCCTATTTATATAAAAGTAACGTTATCATTAGTAACTACATTTTCTAGTTCGCAAATCTATAGCCCATTCCTTTACAGGACCTACATTTCAGTTTATATAAATATTTAGTGAAAATCCGGCAGCACTTCCCCTATATGTTCACCTATCCCAATTATCCAATCGCTCTCCTGTTGACACAGAAATACCAACAACAACATATGGATACAATCATATCTTCAATTCCGCAAAACAACAATATGTTCATATCAACACAATTTCAACTTTAACTTTCTAATCCTTTCGCCATATAATCCAAGATAACAACAACTATAACACGACTTAAAATTAACTATCATGCCTAATTAAAAACAGCCCCTACGGCTCAACAACATCCAACATCCACTTACATAATCTTTCATAGGCTTAATTCATATTTACTAAGTTACAACAAATCCAAATCCCCACTAAAACATGTAGACATGATCAATTCTTACCTTACAAATTTGCTCCTCAACTTGGCCGAAATTCAATGCATTAAAATGTTACACCTCCTTGCTGCTCTCCAATGGTTGATTCTCATCCTTATGACCTTCATTTGGTTTAAAACACCATAGAAAAATTAATTTGGATCAGATTTGTGAGCTTGCTTGAAAATTAGCCATGGCCGAACCCTTCTTTCTCTATTTCTATACTTCAACAATGGTGAAGATGAAATGAACACATGGCTGGTCTTATGAGTCATCAACCACCTATTTATATGGTGCTTGTGGGCCGGACAAGTGGCCCACTCAAGGCATGGGCCAATCAAATTTGGCCATGCCAAAGTGGGGTCCACACGGCCCACTAAGTGCTAATTAATGAATAATTAAAATTTAATCCCCACTTAATAATATAATCATGGTTAATTAATCTCTAATCTCCAATAATATTTTTATACTAAGTAAAATTTATAAACAACTTATGTTCTAATAAAAACCGAAAATTAAAGATTTTTATTTCGTGTCCGAAAATGATCTCGTCTTTAACTTGAGTCGATTCTCTTGTGAATAACTCGACGTGTAAAAATACGGGATATAACATCCTTCCCCCCTTTATAACATTCGTCCCCGAATGTTGAATTGGTCCCGTGAGGTTTTATAAGAAATTTTGGAAAGGTTTTCCTTATCGTTATCACATATAGTTTTATCAGGCAATCAATATAATCAAGTGAGGAGTTTAAGTTACCTATAGGCGAAGGGAACAAGTAAGGATATTTGTTCTTCATCTCCTCCTCGGCTTCCCAGGTCATCTCTTCCCTATTGTTGTTTCTCCATAACACCTTGACGGAAGCCACGTCCTTAGTTCGCAACCTCCTAATCTGCCGATCAAGTATGGCTATAGGCTGCTCTTCGTAGGCTAACTCCTCTGTCACCTGGATATCATCCACGGGGAATACTCTGGAAGGATCGCCTATATATTTGCGGAGCATCGACACGTGGAAGACTGGATGCACTGCTTCCAAATCAGCTGGTAGGTCTAGCTTGTAGGCAACTCGACCTACCTTACGGATAACCTGATAAGGCCTAATGTATCTCGGGCTTAACTTCCCTTTCCTTCCGAATCGCATAACACCCTTCATGGGTGATACCTTTAAGAACACCCAGTGACCAACCTGAAATTCTAAGTGTTGACATCGATTATCTGCATATGATTTCTGCCGACTCTGGGATGCCAGTAATCTCTCCTGAATATGCTTCACTTTATCGATCGCCTGCTGAACCATATCTGGGCCTATCGACTTAGTTTCGCCAATATCAAACCAACCAATAGGCGATCTACACTTCCTCCCATACAAGGCCTCATACGGTGCCATTTGAATACTCGAATGGTAGCTGTTATTAGAGGCGAACTCAATGAGTGGCAAGTGATCATCCCAACTACCCCTGAAATCAATAACACAGGCCCGTAACATATCTTGTAATATATGAATGGTACGCTCGGCTTGTCCATCTGTCTGAGGGTGAAATGCTGTGCTGAGACTCAGTTGTGTCCCCAATCCCTCCTGGAAGGATCTCCAGAAGTTAGCTGTAAACTGGGCTCCTCTATCGGAGATAATAGCTGTGGGAACCCCGTGAAGTCTCACTATCTCCTTAAGGTACAACCTGGCATAGTCCTCAGCTGAATATGTAGTCCTGACTGGAAGAAAGTGGGCTGATTTCGTCAACCTATCAACGATGACCCAAATAGAGTCATATTTTCATGGAGTACGAGGTAAACCTGTGACGAAGTCCATATTGATTACTTCCCACTTCCAGGCCAGAATCTCCATCTCCTGTAGTAATCCCCCAGGCTTATGGTGCTCGATCTTAACCTGTTGGCAATTCGGACACTGAGCAGTAAACTCTGCTATATCCTTCTTCATGCCATCCCACCAATATAGGCATCTGCGGTCATGATACATCTTCGTTGACCCTGGATGAACGGAGTAACGGGCATAGTGTGCCTCTCCCATAACCTTTTGTCGTAAGCCCGCAACCTCAGGTACGCATAATCTACCTTTGTATCGTAGCACTCCGTCAGGTGCAATCTCGAATGGGGTCTCTCCCTTTTGCAGAGCTGCATCTCTATGACGTACAAGAATGGGGTCCTCGTACTTGTGTTTCTTTATCTCTTCGGTGATGGATGACTTAACAACTCCTCAAACAGAAACCTTGCCGCTATCAGAATCAGCCAAACGGACCCCAAGATTAGCTAACTAGAAAACCTCACGGACTATCTCCTTCTGCTCTGGTTGTACATCTGCCAAGCTACCCATAGATTTACGGCTGAGCGCATCTGCCACAACATTGGCCTTTCCTGGGTGATATAGAATGTCAACATCATAGTCTTTTAGCAACTCTAGCCATCTCCTCTGCCGCAAATTTAGCTCCTTCTGCTTGAAGATGTACTGGAGAATTTTGTGATCTGTATAAATATCAACATGCACACCATATAAATAATGTCTCCATATTTTCAGAGCATGAATCACCGCTGCTAACTCCAGATCATGAGTGGGATAATTCCTCTCGTGCTTTCTGAGCTGTCGGGAGACATAGGCTATAACTCTGCCATGCTGCATCAACACACAACCTATCCCAACACCCGAGGCATCACAATAAATAACATAGCCATCTGGCCCCTCAGGAAGTGTCAGAACCGGAGCCGTAGTCAACTTCTCCTTCAGTAACTGAAAGCTTCGCTCACAAGCATCGGTCCACTGAAACTTGGCTGCCTTCTGTGTTAGCCTTGTTAGAGGCGCTGAAATTGAGGAAAACTTCTCCACAAACCTCCTGTAATACCCTGCTAGCCCCAGAAAACTACGTACCTCGGTAGGCGTCATAGGCCTCGGCCAAGTCTTCACCGCCTCAATCTTCTGTAAGTCTACCCGAATGCCATCAGCTCCGACAATATGCCCCAAGAATGCAACTGCAGTTAACCAGAATTCACATTTAGAGAACTTGGCATACAATTTCTGGTACTGGAGCACCCTAAGTACCGTCCTCAAATGATCAGCATGCTCCTGTTCTGATCGTGAATAGACCAGAATATCATCAATAAATACAATCATGAACAGGTCAAGGAATGGCTTGAACACTCGGTTCATTAGATCCATAAATACTGCTGGAGCATTGGCCAGCCCAAAAGACATTACTCTAAACTCATAGTGCCCGTATCGGGTCCGGAATGCAGTCTTCGGAATATCTGCCTCTCTTACTCGCACCTGATGGTAGCCTGACCGTAAGTCTATCTTCGAGGAACACTTGGCGCCCTGCAACAGGTCAAATAAATCATCAATCCTGGGGAGCGGATACCTATTCTTTATGGTCACTTTGTTCAACTGCCTATAATCAATACACATCCGCAGCGACCCATCTTTCTTTCTCACAAACAGCACTGGTGCTCCCCAAGGTGATGTGCTGGGCCTGATGAAGCCCTTTTCTAATAAATCCCTCAGTTGCTCCTTCAATTCTTTCAATTCTGCAGGTGCCATTCTGTAAGGAGGAATAGATATGGGCTGAGTATCTGGCAACACATCTATAGTGAACTCTATCTCCCGTTCAGGAGAAAGACCTGGGAGCTCGTCTGGAAACTCATTAACTACCGGGACTGACTGAAGAGTCGGTACCTCTTCTTTCAAATCATGCACACGAACCAAATGATACATATAACCCTTTCTGACCATCTTCCTTGCCTTGAGGTATGAAATAAACTTACCCCTCGGAGATGTTGTATTTCCTACCCACTCTATAATTGGTTCTCCTGGAAATTGGAAATGAACTACCTTTTCCCGACAGTTAACGTTGGCATAGCAAGAGGCTAGCCAATCCATACCCATAATAACATCGAATCAGTCATATGCAACTCTATCAGATCTGTTTTGGTGCAACAGCTACCTATAATCACCGAACAATCTCTATATACCTGCCTTGCTATAACAGAATCTCCTACGGGTGTGGCTACCTCGAACGGTTCTATCGGCTCAGGTTTTATCCCAATTCTACTAGCAACAAGGGGAGAAATATACGATAAAGTAGAGCCTGGGTCTATCAATGCATATACATCTCGGGAGAAAATCGATAATATACCTGTAACCACATTTGGTGACGCCTCCTGATCCTGTCGACTAGCCAGGGCATATATGCGGTTCGAAGGACCGCTAGAACTGGAAGCTCCACCACGACCTCTACCACGGCCTGCTGGTGCCTGAAAACCTTGCCCCCCAGGGCGCATCGCTACAGACGAAGACGAACCAGCAACCGACCCAGTAGGCTGAGCTGCACCGCCTGGACTACCACCGAGTGGACAATCCCTCATAATATGGCCCTGACGGCCGCAAGAAAAGCAAGCACCCGTAGCACGATAACAGTCGCCAGAATGATGCTTCCCACATCGAGAACACTGAGGCAAGGGTGGCCTCGACTGACTGGAACCTCTGTTCACTTGCGAACCCGAAGCCCTGGAGCTCTGACCAGCTCCTGAATACCCTGTAGTATCAAATCTCCTACCAGCGAGCTGTAGGGGTGCACTCCGTGCTAGCTGCGAGGGATATCTACTATACTGCTGCTGAGGCTGCCTGCCCCGAAACTCACCTGGATAGCCAGCCGATCTAGCTCTCTTATGCTGGCCTCTGTCATAGTCTCTATCGGACTGACGTCCCCTGTGTCGATCCTCCATCCCCGCCTATACCCGAGCAATATCCATCCCTGGCTGGGAAGCCATTACCATGCAGCTATCAACCAAATAACGATCCAACCCCATCACGTATCGATGTATCCTATCGGTCATATTAGCTACAATAGTAGGCACATATCTGGCCAACGAGTCAAACTCGAGACTATAATCCCGAACGCTCCTGCCATTCTGCCTCAGACGTAAGAATCTATCAACTCTAGCTCGCCGTATCTCTGGAGGCATAAAGTGGCCAAGGAAGGCCTCCACAAACTCGTCCCATACTGCTGGAGGAGCATCCGCGCCCCTAGACAACTCTTATGACTCATACCAATTGACGGCTACATCCCGCAGTCGATAGGAAGCTAACTCAACAGACTCAGTCTCATAAGCCTTAATTAACCTCAGCGTACACTGCATCTGCCGAACGAACTCCTGCGGGTCATCCTCGGGCTTCGACCCAAAAAACTCTGGAGGGTTACAACTTAGAAAGTCACAGGCTCTCAGACTGTCATGTTTATCTATCTGATCAACTCCTAGTCCTTGCCTGCGAGCCTGTCCTTCCACTAATCTGGTGAGTAACCGAACTGCATCCCTCATGGCTCTATCCTCCGCCCCTGGCTGAGGAGCTGGAGGCTCAGGTGCTGGGACCTCAGGAACTGGCGGTGGAGCCGCCCCCTGACCTGGAGCTGTCGCTGCCCTAGGTTCCTCTGGAAGTGGCGGTGTAGCAGAACTCGCGGACTGGAGCAGAACCTCGGGCATAATCTGAGCACGGGCCCTAGTAACTCTTCTAGTCTGGCTACTATCCCCTGCTACTGATTTGCCCTTCTGGGCAGCTGTCGCTTTCTTCGGAGGCATAGCTGTAAACATAATAGTCTGTTAGAAAAAGATCATCCTAATAATATAGATCTATCGCACGATCTAGGATAAGAAGAAAAGATGACATCCTAAATGTCCTGTAGCTTCCTGTTTATAGATGTGGTGCACAACACACCGATAAACAAGACTCTACAAGACACGGTCTGTAGACACTCCGAGGATGAACTGCTCTGATACCACTTTTGTCACGACCCAGCCCCGTGGGCCATGATTAGTGCCCGAGCTGCACACCCACACGTACCTGTCAACATTATAGGGTCGGCACTATAGGCCTCAACTAATAACATCACAGCATATTCACATACGCAAACCGACAAGGCTGCCACTATACATGTTGTTATACTACGCAAGCCGACAAGGCTGCAACTACACGTCAGAACATTACGCAAGCCGACAAGGCTGCCACTACGAAATGATAATACAAGCAAGCCGACAAGGCTGCAACAACAATAAGACAATATATGCAAGCCGGCAAGGCTGCTATAGCGATAAAACACGCATAATGATCATATACACAACTGACCACATCGGAATACAGCCCACATACATGTCTACAGAACTCTAAGAGTTTCAACCGTGAAATATGACGGGACAAGGCCCCGTCGTACCCTTAGACAACATACATATATATACATCAAAAGGAAGTCTGTACCAAAATCTAGGCTCCGGAACAACGGAGCTCTCCAAGATAGCAGGAAGGGGAGTCCTAAGCTTTGTGTCACGACCCAACCCTGTAGGCCGTGACTAGTGCCCGATTTGGACACTCATATTGCCTGTTAACTGTAATCATTTATCACTAGCATGTCACGAACTTATTTGTATAAACAGGTAGGGTGTTATTTTTAAGGCTGTCAAAATTTTGTATGTCGTAGGCACCTGTCTCCTGAATAATTAAAATTTTTAAACAACAACATATATATATTCCTACGCAAGCCGACAAGGCTGCCACGATATGCAACATACCAAACATACATATATATGCAAGCCGACAAGGCTGCCATTACGAATGGGTACGCCCCAAACATATGTCATAATCATAAAACGCGTCAACAACCATAAACAGACCCACACAAATGTCCACAGACCTCTAAGAGTAATGACCGTATCATATGGCGGGACAGGGCCCCGCCGTACCAAAATAAACTCATATGAATTCAACATAAGGGAGTTATACCACAAGCTAGGCTCCGGAACAAAGGAGCAGTCAAAATAGCTGAATAAGTGTCCTAAGCTGGCGGATCTCCGAAATGAACGTCTGTACCTGCGGGCATGAACGCAGCTCCCCAAAGAAAGGGGGTCAGTACGGAATATATACTGAGCATGTAAAGCATGAAACATAGTGATAGACTCATACTGAGATAAGATGTATAGGACTCAATGCAACTAACAGAATTTCATAAAGACTTGCCTTTGAACATATTTCATCTGTATCATTCTCATATCAATGTCAATATAGTGTTTTGTAATCAAAGCTGCATAATCATTCTGTATATAACATGTATACGTGTCCCGGCCCTCTAGTGAGGGGCTCGGTAATTAAAATCATAGTATCATAAACATGCACATAGACGTGTCCCGGCCCTTTCGTAAGGGACTCGGTAATAAGGAATATATATGCCCTCCTGGCCACCATCTCCATATCATCATATCATCACATCATCATATCATCATATATATATAACGTGTCCCGGCCCTCTAGTGAGGGACTCGGTGAATATAGTCATAGCATCATAAACATAAACATATACGTGTCCCGACCCTTTAATGAGGGACTCGGTAATAATATAGTAGATGTGCGCACGAGAACGTGTCTTGGCCCAGGACTCAGTGAAGGATATAGCGATAAGCACGAGCTGAATAATAAGCAACCACATATATGAAATGCATCTTTTGAGACTCAATAGATAAGCAACTAACCAGCTCTAAAGTATTGGGATAATAATCATATTCAATTCTTTTCAACTCTCATTATAAGCCATAGCAAGGAACGTTTCAGCTTTCATGTACATGTATCAATTTTCATGATGTAGCTTTTGAAAATCAAGTATACTTCTATTCATGCCATTCTTTTAAGAGTAGGAACTTATATACATCATTCATTAGTCAATCATGTAGTAGGCTCGTGACAATAGCATTAAGGAAATATAGAATCATAAGTCATGCATGGAACTAGAGAATAGAATTTACCCCAAGGTTCATATCATTTCATACTTACGTCTAGGACATGCCAAGAAAATAAGGAATAAGCTTTACATACCTTTAGCGTTTAGTTGTATTCTAACTTGTACTTGCTGCCCAAATACACTTATCCTATATCAAGATATCAAGAGCTACAATTAGTCTACAAGGGAATTCAATATGTATCTTAACGTTAACAATCTCTTTCAAACATTTAGACCACGTTTCGTTCGCATTCAAACCAACTACATACAACCAATCCAACATCAATAATCATATGTTCAATACCAACCCGGACAGCCCACATAACATTCCAAATATCCCACATTCACAACATTCCATAACGATTCACATACGACTACTACATTCTCAAGTTACTCCTAATAATCCGTAGCCTTAACGTTTTCGTGTAACAACTTTACAACAACCCAAACAACGTAAATACAATATAGATTCTTACCTATCATTAGTATTTCCAATTTATAGAAGACAGCATGTCCAAAACAGTTCCTAACAACAACACGCCCAAAACAGTCCCTAACCAATCAACACGCCCAAAACAGTCCCTAACCAACAACATAAAGGTGCCCGGAATTCTTGCAAACGTTTACGAACATACCAAGCAAACCACATATGATTCTTACACATTATTTCATGTCTTCATTTCATATAATTTCAGTAAAATACGACCAGCAGTCACAAGATAAATATATCACCAAATTCGTACGCAAATAGCTACATTGTCGACACTAAAACCTTACAACGACAACAACATGTTTAATGACATTACTTTCACGATCCTTGGAACTGTTTTAGCATCATTTACATTGTTATAACAGCCCACAATTCATTCCAATTTCGACCTGAATCATTGCACTTCACTTTCACTAAACGTTCACAACAAGAATCAACACTCAACACATACAAATTCACCTCTAGCACTAAAACAGTCCACTGTTTTGGACTGCTTATATGCTTCAACATAATTCATTTCTTTAACACCTTAATTCACATATTCAACATGCACACAATACACCACAATGTCCATAACAACAACAATCAAAATGTGACACAAAACAGTCCACAAATTCCTCTAAAACAGCCCCCTCACACGGCTTCAACACAACTACAACAACTTCATGATTTTCATTCATTTATCCATACTACAACACATTCAATCCATTTCCAATACATGTACAAGAATATTAAGCATCATTTCACCTAAGTTTATAGCACACAACCCACTTCAACTTCAACAACAACAGTCCCTAACTTACGATAACATCTAAGTCCATATATCGCTTGTATATCAACGTTTCCTCCATGTATACACCATATTAAACCTTTAATCCAAATTAATAACATGAGTAGGAGGTTGAAATTACCTTTAACAATCAGAATCTTCAAGAATCTTGTTCCTCTTTCCAGCTTCTTGCTTACAACACAAGGAAAACTTAGGCTACAACTTCTCTTTAACTAATATCATGTCAAGGGTCTAGGATTTAGCTTATATGATGGCTCAATTAGAAAGGGGGTTTGGGAGAGAAAATAAGGGTTCTTGGATCTGTTTAAGTCGTGTGAAGTGATATAGGGAAAAGTGGTGGCTTATATATTAAGTTTAATGGGCCTCATGGGCCGAAATATGAGTGTTTGGGTCGGGTCCAAACTTGCTGCCCTGCCAGCCCAAATTGCATCGTCCATATCTCCTTATCCCGATATCATTTTGATGAGAGGTTTGTTGCGTTGGAAACTAGACTCGATGAACTTAATTTTAGGCTTTTGAAACACCTTAAAACTCCTCATATGCTAGGAGATATGCCTCCTACAATATAGGCTAAAATCTGGTCCGAAATATTTACTGAAGTTGTTCCGATTCATTTCGTTTAACTTCTAATCCTCTTCCAACCTCATGTAACCTCTTATACATACATATACACACTCATATACATACTCATAACATGATTTCAAATCCTTTAGGTTACCATGTCACCTCGGGATACTTAAGGCAACCATATATATAACGATATTCTTACTAACTCGACTAACTTTCCTTGAACCTTCATAACTCATTTTTTTCTTGTTTTACTTCAAGTAGCACGGATTATTATGGAGTGTAACACTTTGGATCCCTTAGGAACATTCGTCCTCGAATGTTAAATTAGTGTTGTATAAGCATACTTAACCTGTTACCCTTCCTAGTCAATCTTATCCTTCACCACCTCACAGCCTGTCTTACCAATACATTCGCATCCGTCACAATTCGTTTTTCTCTGTACTCTCATCTTAATCATACTACTACTTCTTTTACTATAAACTCGTCATAATTTATCCCTGCTTATCAATTCAGTTGGTACCTTACTATAACACTTTATCAAGATTATCCAGCCTTTTCTAAATAATCTCTTAGTATCATAAACCCTTTCCAAATTCTTCTTTTAACCATATCGATATCGACTTCCTAATTACTATTACCATCGATTCGGTAGTCGACTTATTTCTCGAGGTCATCCATATTGGAAACTTAGTCAAATCCTATCCTTACTATTGACACAACCTTTCAAAACATATTACAAACCTATACCTCATTCTCTTTTTCTATTTCTCGGAAAATTTGGGCAGAGTTTTCTCTGTACTTCTTACTATCCCAAAGCCTGCACGCAGGAAATACCAACAATGCCTCACAGGGCCAACATTTATACGTATATATCATATCGTATCATAGCCACACAGAGCTCCCAATATCAACAACAATATAAAAATGATGAACATAACTCGTATGCCCTACTCAAACTGCACCTGTTATACTTTCTCTTTCAATTTTCAACTTTACATTTCAATCGCACTTCCATACCTTACTCGACATATACCTTTCGTACCTTTGCTTACCTGCGTTCTTTGGAACTTCCAATATCGTCAAACACTTTCTTCTGTCGATGCCGTTCTTCAGCTGAAATCAAATGTTAGTATAAAGAATTTCATTTCCTATGACTGGGCTCTATCGCACGATCTGTGATATGAAAGAAAGGTAACATCCAAAATGCCCTGTAGCGTCCAGTTTATAGATGTGGTGCACAACACACCGATAAACAAGATTCTACTAGACACGGTCTGTAGACACTCCAAGGACGAACTGCTCTGATACCACTTCTGTCACGACCCAACCCCGTAGGCCGTGACTAGTGCCCGATTTGGACACTCATATTGCCTATTAACTATAATCATTTATCACTAGCATGTCACGAACTTATTTGTATAAACAGGTAGGGTGTTATTTTTAAGGCTGTCAAAATTTTGTATGTCGTAGGCACCTGTCTCCTGAATAATTAAAATTTTTAAACAACAACATATATATATTCCTACGCAAGCCGACAAGGCTGCCACGATATGCAACATACCAAACATACATATATATGCAAGCCGACAAGGCTGCCATTACGAATGGGTACGCCCCAAACATATGTCATAATCATAAAACGCGTCAACAACCATAAACAGACCCACACAAATGTCCACAGACCTCTAAGAGTAATGACCGTATCATATGGCGGGACAGGGCCCCGCCGTACCAAAATAAACTCATATGAATTCAACATAAGGGAGTTATACCACAAGCTAGGCTCCGGAACAAAGGAGCAGTCAAAATAGCTGAATAAGTGTCCTAAGCTGGCGGATCTCCGAAATGAACGTCTGTACCTGCGGGCATGAACGCAGCCCCCCAAAGAAAGGGGGTCAGTACGGAATATGTACTGAGCATGTAAAGCATGAAACATAGTGATAGACTCATACTGAGATAAGATGTATAGGACTCAATGCAACTAACAGAATTTCATAAAGACTTGCCTTTGAACATATTTCATCTGTATCATTCTCATATCAATGTCAATATAGTGTTTTATAATCAAAGCTGCATAATCATTCTGTATATAACATGTATACGTGTCCCGGCCCTCTAGTGAGGGGCTCGGTAATTAAAATCATAGTATCATAAACATGCACATAGACGTGTCCCGGCCCTTTCGTAAGGGACTCGGTAATAAGGAATATATATGCCCTCCTGGCCACCATCTCCATATCATCATATCATCACATCATCATATCATCATATATATATAACGTGTCCCTGCCCTCTAGTGAGGGACTCGGTGAATATAGTCATAGCATCATAAACATAAACATATACGTGTCCCGGCCCTTTAATGAGGGACTCGGTAATAATATAGTAGATGTGCGCACGAGAACGTGTCTTGGCCCGGGACTCAGTGAAGGATATAGCGATAAGCACGAGCTGAATAATAAGCAACCACATATATGAAATGCATCTTTTGAGACTCAATAGATAAGCAACTAACCAGCTCTAAAGTATTGGGATAATAATCATATTCAATTCTTTTCAACTCTCATTATAAGCCATAGCAAGGAACGTTTCAGCTTTCATGTACATGTATCAATTTTCATGATGTAGCTTTTGAAAATCAAGTATACTTCTATTCATGCCATTCTTTTAAGAGTAGGAACTTCTATACATCATTCATTAGTCAATCATGTAGTAGGCTCGTGACAATAGCATTAAGGAAATATAGAATCATAAGTCATGCATGGAACTAGAGAATAGAATTTACCCCAAGGTTCATATCATTTCATACTTACGTCTAGGACATGCCAAGAAAATAAGGAATAAGCTTTACATACCTTTAGCGTTTAGTTGTATTCTAACTTGTACTTGCTGCCCAAATACACTTATCCTATATCAAGATATCAAGAGCTACAATTAGTCTACAAGGGAATTCAATATGTATCTTAACGTTAACAATCTCTTTCAAACATTTAGACCACGTTTCGTTCGCATTCAAACCAACTACATACAACCAATCCAACATCAATAATCATATGTTCAATACCAACCCGGACAGCCCACATAACATTCCAAATATCCCACATTCACAACATTCCATAACGATTCACATACGGCTACTACATTCTCAAGTTACTCCTAATAATCCGTAGCCTTAACGTTTTCGTGTAACAACTTTACAACAACCCAAACAACGTAAATACAATATAGATTCTTAACTATCATTAGTATTTCCAATTTATAGAAGACAGCATGTCCAAAACAGTTCCTAACAACAACACGCCCAAAACAGTCCCTAACCAATCAACACGCCCAAAACAGTCCCTAACCAACAACATAAAGGTGCCCGGAATTCTTGCAAACGTTTACGAACATACCAAGCAAACCACATATGATTCTTACAAATTATTTCATGTCTTCATTTCATATAATTTCAGTAAAATACGACCAGCAGTCACAAGATAAATATATCACCAAATTCGTACGCAAATAGCTACATTGTCGACACTAAAACCTTACAACGACAACAACATGTTTAATGACATTACTTTCATGATCCTTGGAACTGTTTTAGCATCATTTACATTGTTATAACAGCCCACAATTCATTCCAATTTCAACCTGAATCATTGCACTTCACTTTCACTAAACGTTCACAACAAGAATCAACACTCAACACATACAAATTCACCTCTAGCACTAAAACAGTCCACTGTTTTGGACTGCTTATATGCTTCAACATAATTCATTTCTTTAACACCTTAATTCACATATTCAACATGCACACAATACACCACAATGTCCATAACAACAACAATCAAAATGTGACACAAAACAGTCCACAAATTCCTCTAAAACAGCCCTCTCACACGGCTTCAACACAACTACAACAACTTCATGATTTTCATTCATTTATCCATACTACAACACATTCAATCCATTTCCAGTACATGTACAAGAATATTAAGCATCATTTCACCTAAGTTTATAGCACACAGCCCACTTCAACTTCAACAACAACAGTCCCTAACTTACGATAACATCTAAGTCCATATATCGCTTGTATATCAACGTTTCCTCCATGTATACACCATATTAAACCTTTAATACAAATTAATAACATGAGTAGGAGGTTGAAATTACCTTTAACAATCAGAATCTTCAAGAATCTTGTTCCTCTTTCCAGCTTCTTGCTTACAACACAAGGAAAACTTAGGCTACAACTTCTCTTTAACTAATATCATGTCAAGGGTCTAGGATTTAGCTTATATGATGGCTCAATTAGAAAGGGGGTTTGGGAGAGAAAATAAGGGTTCTTGGATCTGTTTAAGTCGTGTGAAGTGATATAGGGAAAAGTGGTGGCTTATATATTAAGTTTAATGGGCCTCATGGGCCGAAATATGAGTGTTTGGGTCGGGTCCAAACTTGCTGCCCTGCCAGCCCAAATTGCATCGTCCATATCTCCTTATCCCGATATCATTTTGATGAGAGGTTTGTTGCGTTGGAAACTAGACTCGATGAACTTAATTTTAGGCTTTTGAAACACCTTAAAACTCCTCATATGCTAGGAGATATGCCTCCTACAATATAGGCTAAAATCGGGTCCGAAATGTTTACTGAAGTTGTTCCGATTCATTTCGTTTAACTTCTAATCCTCTTCCAACCTCATGTAACCTCTTATACATACATATACACACTCATATACATACTCATAACATGATTTCAAATCCTTTAGGTTACCATGTCACCTCGGGATACTTAAGGCAACCATATATATAACGATATTCTTACTAACTCGACTAACTTTCCTTGAACCTTCATAACTCATTTTTTTCTTGTTTTACTTCAAGTAGCACGGATTATTATGGAGTGTAACACTTTGGATCACCAAAACGAGTATCTGCACCTGCGGGCATGAAACGCAGCCCCCCGAAGAAAGGGGGTCAGTACGGAATATGTACTGAGCATGTAAAGCATGAAATACAGTAAACAGGATCATAACTGAAATAAGAAGTATGGAAAATGTACAATAATCAGGATACCAAAATACTTGCTTTTGAAATATAAATCATGCATGTCAAGTCATATATCATATCCGGCCCCATTATGGGACTCGGTGAACATGGTCGCCACCCCGTCTTTGGCGCCATAACACACCATACTCCAGAATATAGTATAACTCCGTAACACAACATAACTCCGTAACACAGCATAACTCCATAACACAGCATAACACCATAACACAGTAGAACACCATAACACAGCATAACACCATAATATATATATATACCATACCCGGCCCTCTAGTGAGGGACTCGGTGAACAATGCAGTGGAAATGTGCACGATAACAGATCCTGGCCCGGGACTCAGTGAAAGACATTGAGGCATGCACGAGCAGAGTAGTGAGAAACCATATGCAGTTTAAATCATTATCAAGACTCAATGGAACAATCAATGCGAATTATCATTTAGAAATCAGAACAATGGTCATGTCCAACACCTTTCGAATGTTATTCAGGGCATATCAGCTAACTCTCGACTGTTATCACAACGTATATCAAAGGGCTTGGAAGCCATAGTAATATGTCAATAATGTATCGAACGTCTTATAGGAATCCAACCACAAATTGTCATAAAGTTCCTAGAAATAGAAACGGATGTATATCGACTAGTATTCAACATACAGGGAACAGAAGAGGGAGGCACAATCTCTCGGGAGTTCTAACATCTCTAAGTAAATAAAAATCATAAATTACATCCAAAGTCTAGGAATAGAGTTACCCCAAAGTTCATATCATTTCACTTAGATCTAGGACATGCCAAAAGAAAGAAAGGACAGCTTTACGTACCTGTCGGCAACTATTCGTCAATTCTTTTCGCCTCGTCGCTCTTTAGCCTATGTATATAAAAGTAACGTTATCATTAGTAACTACATTTTCTAGTTCGCAAATCTATAGCCCATTCCTTTACAAGAACTACATTTCAGTTTATATATATACTCTTGTTTAGGGTTTCCTATTATCTAAAAATTTAGTGAAAATCCGGTAGCACTTCCCCTATATGTTCACCTATCCTAATTTTCCAATCGCTCTCCTTTTGACACAGAAATACCAACAACAACATATGGATACAATCATATCTTCAATTCCTTCAATTCCGCAAAACAACAATATGTTCATATCAACACAATTTCAACTTTAACTTTCTAATCCTTTCGCCATATAATCCAAGATAACAACAACTATAACACGACTTAAAATTAGCTATCATGCCTAATTAAAAACAGCCCCTACGGCTCAACAACATCCAACATCCACTTACATAATCTTTCATAGGCTTAATTCATATTTACTAAGTTACAACAAATCCAAATCCCCACTAAAACATATAGACATGATCAATTCTTACCTTACAAATTTGCTCCTCAACTTGGCTGAAATTCAATGCATTAAAATGTTACACCTCCTTGCTGCTCTCCAATGGTTGATTCTCATCCTTATGACCTTCATTTGGTTTAAAACACCATAGAAAAATTAATTTGGATCAGATTTGTGAGCTTGCTTGAAAATTAGCCATGGCCGAACCCTTCTTTCTCTATTTCTATACTTCAACAATGTTGAAGATGAAATGAACACATGGCTGGTCTTATGAGTCATCAACCACCTATTTATATAGTGCTTGTGGGCTGGACAAGTGGCCCACTCAAGGCATGGGCCAATCAAATTTGGCCATGCCAAGGTGGGGTCCACATGGCCCACTAAGTGCTAATTAATGAACAATTAAACTTTAATCCCCACTTAATATTCTAATCATGGTTAATTAATCCCTAATCTCCAATAATATTTTTATACTAAGTAAAATTTATAAACAACTTATGTTCTAATAAAAACCAAAAATTAAAGATTTCTATTTCGTGTCCGAAAATGATCCCGTCTTTAACTTGAGTCGATTCTCTTGCGAATAACTCGACGTGTAAAAATACGGGATATAACACTTTAAGTGAGATCCCTTGCTCAAACAAGTTAGCGAGATTTGAAGGCCAACAATTAACGGATAGAAGCCAAGATAGTATTTGAGACAGTGCAGAGAATTATTGGTAAAGATCTTTGATAATATGACATCAGAAGGTGGATGCTCCTTAAAAGGAAGAATACGACAAGAAAATGGCAACGAGTAACTTAAAAGATATTATAAAAAATAGCAAGGCTATACTGGATTAGAGGTTAAGAGGTTGACAACAGAGTTATTGGCTAATGATATTGTGAAAAATAAGTAGCAAAGGAGAAAGGATAGGAAATCTCTCCTATAGTAGGATATGAGAAAATCAAATGGCGAATAAAGGAAGGGAAAGGAGCGTGACAAGATAGACCGCAACTGAGTTGTAGTACAAATAAGATATGCAAAACGGGATGAACCAGGAGAGAGAAGGACTATGACTAAGATTGGATATACTTTGTACAGACTGTACAAGAATAGTTATGCAACCTACGAATAATTGTATGCTAAGGATGAGACCAAGTGAGTACTTGATAAGGAGAATAAGGATTCAGTACTAACAATGTGATTGTGATATTTTGGATACATTAAAGGAAGGTGTAAAGTGGTTTGAGGCAAAACTACAGAGGTATAATTAGTATTGAGGGCAAGAGCCATAATTGAGCCTTGATATCAATTGAAAGAGATAAGCGAAGAATGTAAGGTCTGCATAAAGACTAGTGAGGCGACGCTAAAGTATTTCTTGGGTTGATTTGAGAACCCACATATATTCTTGTAAGATTGCAACATGATGTGTGATAGGAAAACTAAGAGAAAAATTAGAGTAAAGAGGTAATAGAAGAGTTTGAGTCAAAAATAAGGAAACGACACGAGATAATATGCCTAAAGTATTGCTAGTTACGTTAAGGGAAATTACGAAACGATTTAATCGAGACAATCAGAACAAGCGAGTTACGAGATGACAGTGAAGTCATAATATGAGGGGACCATAGCGCTATTTGATAACCAACCCTAAAGATCAAGATCAAGAAGTAAAAACAAGTGATAGTTAAAGACCTTTAAAAGAAAGTCAGAAAGTGACGCATGATGCTGAGGGTTCCAGAATACGGACTGTCACAGCGGAGTAAAGCGGGGATATTAGAGTACAAAATGTTACCCTCTGGGAAATTTTGTTTTACTCGTAAAACCTGCGAAGGGTCTACAGGTTACCAGAGGCATGCGATACTCCAGGGGTATTAAAGTCTAATAAACCGACGAGGGACGTCTACGCGTTATAAAAAGCTTATTTAAAGATTCAGAGGTAAAATAAAAGAAACGATACCTTAAGGGGATAACTGTAGGAGAAGCACAAGAATAAAGTAAGATTTCAGCGGAAGAGCAATACAACTGACAACGGACTGCGAAGTAAAGAGGAGAGTAAAGACAATGACGTGGAGTTATTACCTCGGGAAGCAGCAGAAAGAGGAAATATTATCGGAAAGGTTATGTAAAGACCTGGAAGGCGTTATAATGAACTAAAGCGAGTCGACAAACGGAAGGGGTATGTGAAGGGCATAATTAACTAAGAGAACACTTGAGAAAGTATTGGGAATTCAGGATCAGTTTAACATTTGAGGACGAATGTCTAAAGGGGGGAAGGATGTTATACCCCGTATGTTCATACGTCAAATTATTCGCAAGCAAGTCGACTCAAGTTAAATGAAAAATCATTTTCGGATACGAAATAGAAATCTTTTAATTTGCAATTTTAAGTAGAACATAAATTGTTTATAAATTTTATTTAGCGTAAAAATATTATTGGAGATTAGGGATTAATTAATTGTGATTAGATTAACTAAGTAGGAATTAGTGATTAATTAAATTAATTTAATTAAGTCTAGTGGGCCCCACCCGAATTAAATAATAATAATAAAAGAATGGATGACTTATTAGGTTTGACACGTGTAGGATTTAGAGGACCTATATATATAAGTCAAGAATGACTCATTGAGTCATCCCTTTCACACTTCAATTGAACAAAAATGGAGATGGAAAGAAAAACAAAAGGAGCAGCCATGGCTGCTACTGTTCACGGCCAGCCATGGCTGTTGTAAAAAAAAATTGCTTTGATTTAATTCCAAGGTGAATTACAAGTTCAAGGAGGTGATAGCAACATTGGATATTAAGTCGGAGAAGAAGAAATTGTAAAATTGGAGCAATTGAGCGTAGAAATTCCTCCGAGAAAAATTTGGTAAGATTTTCTTATTTTATGGTGTAATTGTGTTAATAGTATTGTGATGGAATTATTAAAATTGGATTGGACGAAATTGGAAGTAAGAAAATGCATGAAATTGATGTTATAGGAAATTGTGGGCTGAAATGAATTTAGAGAAGTTGTTGGGTTGTTAGAATTGTTATGGGCTGAATTGTGAGAATTTTATATGTATATCGTTGTTGTTGGTATTTCTGTGTTGACAGGAGGACAATTAGAAATTCGGGTTAGGCGGATATGTAGGGGAAATGATGCCCGATTTTCGTTAAGCCCTTAATTAATGGAAAACCCTAAACGAGAATGTATAGGTTAAAGAACAAGTTCTATAAAGTGATGGGCTACGGATTTACGAACTAGGCTAAAAGAGTGACAAAGCGAACGGTTTTGTGATTAGTCGTCAATAGGTATGTAAAGCTATCCCTTCTTTCTTTTGGCATGTCTTTGATTTAAGTGATGAACGATATGAACTTTGGGGTAATTCCATTCATAAGCTTTGAGTGATATTTATGATTCTTATTCACTTCTTGATGTTACAATTCTCAAGTGATTGAGCCTCCCTCTTCAGTTTTCTGTACGTTGGTTAATAGTCGATATATATCCGTTCCTATTCTTAGGAACTCTATAATAACTAGTGACATATGACTATGATCCTTAAGGCTTTGTGATATACTTATGATGATGTCAAGGGATGTTTGATATGTTTCCGATGACCTTCGAAAGGTATTTGATACGACTATTGTCTTGATTTTCAAAAGGTAATTCGTGTTGATTATTCTATTGAGTCTTTGAAAATGTTTTTAAATTGCATATAGTTTCTCACTACTCTGCTCGTGCATGCCTTAATATGTCTTTCACTGAGTCCCGGGCCAGGATATGTATTCGTGCACAGTTTCACTGCATTGTTCACCGAGTCCCTCACTAGAGGGCCAGGTATGGTATATATATATATTATGGTGTTATGCTGTGTTATGGTGTTATGATGTGTTACGGAGTTATGCTGTGTTACAGAGTTATGCTGTGTTATGGAGTTATGTTGTGTTCTGGAGTATGTTGTGTTATGGCGCCAAAGACGGGGTGGCGACCATGTTCACCGAGTCCCATAATGGGCCGGATATGATATATGATATTGACATGCATGATTTATGTTCAAAGGAAAGCATTTTGGTATTCTGGTTATTGTACTCGTTTTCTGTACTCCTTATTTCAGTTATGATCCTGTTTACTGTATTTCATGCTTTACATGCTCAGTACATATTCCGTACTGACCCCCTTTCTTCGGGGGGCTGCGTTTCATGGCCGCAGGTGCATATACTCGCTTTGGTGATCCGCCAGCTTAGGACTCCCTTTCTGCTGTCTTGGAGAGCTCCGGTGTTCCGGAGGCTAGACTTTTGGTTTGAATCTTATGATATATATATGTATATGCTATCCAGGGGTACGACGGGGCCCTGTCCCGTCATATTTCGCTATTCGTACTCTTAGAGGTCTGTAGACATATGTGTGGGTTGTGTATGGGTTCTATACAGCTGTGTCTATACGATGTGCTGTGGTATGATGTTCGTCTCTAGTAGCAGCCTTGTCGGCTTGCATACAATATTGATATGTGATGGCAGGCTTGTCGGCTTGCGTATTATTTCATGATATGATTAGTTGTGACTCCTCAGGAGACCGTTGATCTGGAAATATATATATATATATATATATATATATATATATATATATGATGATGTTACGAACTTTGGAGTTCCTTTATAAGTTTCTGTATTGTCGTAGTTTCAGTTTGATGTTATATGTAACAGGTTGGTATACGGTTGCCCAGTTCGGGCACCAGTCACGGCCTACGGGGCTGGGTCGTGACACTTCGGTCCCTCAGAGTACGCAGAACGTACTTATCCAGAAACACCGAGTAAAACTGAACGCAAGTTAACGGAGCAGACCCAGCTGGCCTGCACTCCATGTAAGCCCTCCACCACAGCTTGGCATCACCCAAGAATTGGAAGGTCACAAACTCTACCCCATGCTTGTCCACGACCCCTATCTTATGAAGCCTCTCGTGACAGTCGATGATGAACTCATATGCATCCTCTGTCTCAGTACCATAGAACACAGGAAGCTTCATTTTAGTGAACCTCTAAAACAGATCATGCTCTTCGCCAGTCATCACTAGCCCTGCAACTGGCCTCGGACAGGCCTCAAAACCCTGAACTTCCTCCAAACGAGGTGCCACTGCTGCTATATGCTGAACCCCCGGAGCCTATGCTCTATCCGAACCTGGGGCTGCTACCTCTGCACCCCTACCTGCTGGACCTGCTGGTATAGTTCTGGCCTGCGCTAACCTGCACAACCAATTCAGCACCTGCGCCATAGCATCTGGTATACCCTGAGCAGCAGCAGCTCCTGGCGGAACCGATACTGCCGCTGGCTGGGCTAGTGCGGCTGCATCTCCCGCTGCCTCATTAGGAACCACTGAAGGCACGGGGTTAACCATTGGGACGCCGCCCCCTGCTGGGGCTGCCCCTCTGCCAGCTCCTCTGCCTCCACCTCTACCTCTAGCCGCTGTCGCTCGTGTTGTCGCCATCTGCGAGAGAGTGAAGGACAATTAAATACCAATTTGAATCAGCAGATACCAATTGGAATCAAGTAGCATGAAAGAAAGAAAGAAAAGAGAGTTTTCCTAGTGTCCGGTAGCCTCTCGAAGATAATTATAGACGTCTCCGTACCGATCCGCATGACTCTACCAGACATGTCCTAGTACGACGAGATCGATGAACCTAATGCTCTGATACCAACTCTGTCACGACCCAACCTACCATGACTGGCACCCAACTAATTCCTAGTGGGCGAACCAACACACAAGCCATCTATTCATTGGAATCCAATTTTAGATTAACCAAGTCAACCAGTTCTAACTCATTCAAGCATCAAATAAACAAAAATAAGTCATAAATACTGAAGTAAGTGCGGAATCCTAACTGTTACAAAATCCCCAAAACCCGAAAGTCATCATTCCAGGACTCTAATCTAAAACATGTCTAAAGAAGGAATTCAAACTAATAATTATCCATAATGTTCAGAATAAGAAAAGACATCATAAAGAGAAGATCTTTGGGCGCCTGGCATGGGTAGAAGCTCACCCTAAATCTAGCAGTAAACGTCCTCAACCCTTGATGTGAGGGCGGGTAGCAGTGTCTGTGTCACAATCTGCACTCAAAAGAATGCAACAATGTAGTATCAGTACAAACACTATGTACCGGTAGATATCATAGGTCGACTAAGATTAGTATCACGCATATCTCCTAAAGTCAATAAAATAAACAAGCCAGCCAACAGACACGAATATCAATAAAATATAACAAGTCAACCAACAATAATCACAATCAATCACCAAGATATCAAGAATCACAATCAACTGAAACCACAACTGAAATAAGTTTATCACAATAACCACATCACTGTTCATACATACTAATTGATGTCATAGCTCAATAGTCATGACCTGTAGGGGACCCATGGTGTCCATGTACCCTCGTTCCGGATCCACTCCTTGGACCCGAGTCATAAATCCTTAGCCTTTGAAATAACCTCGGTCGCGGCCATAGCAATGTTTCTTACCTTCTCATTATCACTGCTTAAGTCACCATTTCATATCACAATATCACCGAGTGGGGAACTGTGTTGGGGTGTTATGGATGAAAATATGAGACTAAGTCATTAAAAACACGGATACTTCTTCACGTCGCTGCGGCGGGCGTCACGCCGCTGCAGCGGTCCCACTATAGCAGCCAAGACACCGCTATAGCGGACTCATCATAATTTCGCTCGCTGCTACAGGGTCACTACCTTGCTACAACGGTATCGCCGTAGCGGGCAATCACCCGCCACAGCAGCCACAAGAGAACCAGCAGTTAGCCCACTGCCACAGTGGTACTCCCACCGCCGCAGCGGTGCCTTTTGGGTGGTGAGCTCGACTCTTTATCCAGTTTTCCCCCCCATTCAATCCATATTTCATCCGAGGCCAACAAAATATGAACACCGACATGAAAATACCATACGAATTCACCCAGGGCCTTGAAATTCCCAACGGAGTTCTAATTTCCTACGTCACCCCCAACAGACTCAATACAATAAAACAACAATCACAAGCAAATCAAATTTCAGCTCGTAAGCTTACAAAATCGGGTTCTTATTGACTCGTTCTACCCTTGGGAAGGTTCTCTTTGGTGGGGTGACCCTATATTTTTGATAACAACCAGAAGGGTTGTCACAGACCCCAACATGATATACATAAGATATACAGGCCTACATGGCCGACATGCATATCCATATGTCAAACTATAGGCCGACATGGCCTTACAAAACATCTATCTACATGACATCTATCTACAAGCTTCTAAAGAGTACATAAACGTCATAAGGTCGGGACAGGGCGCTGCCATACCCATAAAATTGTATACATAAGTAGACTGACTCATAAAAGCAACTTCGGAGCAAATGGAGTGCAACAATGCCTTTCGCTGAGCTGGCAACCTACTGAGAATATCGTCAACCTGTCTGTCGGGACCTGCGGGCATGAAACACAGCGTCCCCTGGCAAAGGGACGTCAGTACGAATAAAGTACCGAGTATGTGAGGCATATAACAGCATAAGGAAATACATCAATGCAATAGAGGAATAAGAAACTCAACCTTGGTTGTGTATTGCCACTGTGGGCCATGATATGCATGAATACAGTATATAAACGCATATAGTGCCATTATCATATAATATATATATATATATATATATATATATATATACGCGCGTATAGCGCCGTTAAGCCTCTGTGGGCATCATAATCATCATCATAATATCCACCTGATCAGGGGTGCGTCTATAGCACTGTCGTACCATGTATATGCGTATATAATGCATTTAAGCCACTGTGGGCATCAATATTATAATATATGTATATATATATATATATATGCATGTGCAAGAGCAATAAAGAGACATCATGAACTTATCGGAGTGATGTAAGGTTGTTGCACCTCCTATTAATGTTATGGGCATCAATACCATCAATATAAACCTCAATAGGATTCAAGGATGACATATACATGCATAGAATAACATTATAAGGAAAGAAACAACATGGACAGTCTTAGTTGCTAGAAGTAGATCTGTTATGAAATAGCGTATCATTTACGTTCGTTTCACTTTAGATCATGCCAAAAGAAAGAAGAAACTGCCTTAACATACCTCAAACTCCTCGTTTCCTCAATACTTCCGATGTAGTCCATAATATAACTTAATCTACATCAGCACAAAGAGGTCTATGTTTAATACCGTTACGAGATTTAGTCGAATCTTTACGTTAGTAGCTTATCTATATAAATTTGGGTAGCATTTACCCTATAACATTGACTTCCTTCAACTCCATCTATCACCATAACAACCAGATCAACACAGCAAATATCAATAACAAGGCACAATATATCAATAACATCTCACGACGAGCGGCAAGCTCTGATTAAAACTCGTATATCCCACATCATCTATTATGATCTAGCCTTCTACCATACAAAAATAACAAGAAAACAACCCATAAACTCATCAATCTTCAATTTGCAACTCTATTCTCTAGTTCATGCTTAATCCAAACATTTATCTTATCCAACACCAAAATAACCTTAAGAACAAGCAAGAACACATTATACTTACCTCACATAGCAGCCACAAGTCGAAACCCTAGCTTCTCTTAGCTCAAGGACATCCTCAACATCACAAATATTCCCTTGAGCTAATCTTTGGTGTGGAATTAGGGTGGAAGTGTTTGGTTTTGCCTTAGGACCTTCACAAACCATTAGAGAGGGTTCTTAGGAGCTTGTGGACGAAGTTTGGTTGGGAAATAATGAAAAATGACCCCTCAAATATATTTAAAACCAACTAAAGTCGTCCACCACCTAGGATGTACTCCCAACTTATACAGGTCGTACATTTTTGTATGGACCGTACATGGCACCACACTTCTCGGATTTGTGATCTGTCAGTTGCATTGGAAATAGGACTCTATGAACTTTAATTTAGATTGAGTTATACATTCCATAATTCCTTATACATTAGAAGATATATCTCCTGAAAGTTGGGCCAAAATCATGTCCAGAATTCTGCCTAATTTTCCTCGAATTTTGACGAACTTAATTTCTTCGATTCGCTTGATCTCGAAACCTTTAGATAAATGCTTAACACTTGTTAAAATTCGTTCTTAACCTTATAGGGGTTCCATGGCCTCTCCGGGCTTACGTTAATTTACTTACGATGCCAACGACGTGAAAATATATGAGGTGTAACATCCTTCCCCCCTTAGGAACATTTGTCATTGAATGTTGGGACGTATTGAGGTAACTTCTGATCCTTGATATTCTTGAGAAATTTAGGTCATTACGTTCGACTAGATCATGTTATTGTCCCATTCCTTTCATACAAGAACACTACATTTACTCTTGAATGCTTGACCCTTCTTTCCTCTTTTGTCCTTATACAACCTTATTTGTATTCCTGGTAACAAAGATACCTTCCGTAGCATCATGAAACTGTGGGTTGGCATACTACCTCTAAACTTTTCTCATAAGATCGACCTTCTTATTAACCACATATCATTTAGTTCTATCAAAATGTTGTTATCGAGTAAGTGTATTCTACTCCCGAGGTGATCTCCATTTAGTCTCTTATGGATTGGCATGGCCTTATATACTGTAATATGCTTGACGTGTTGTACCATGAGTCCTTCGTGCATAAGATCTTTAAGGATACCTTGCTTTCACGTTCTAACTCCTTCACGAATTCCCTGCTAGCTTTAGACCAGGAATCCGTTTGGTAGCAAAATTTCATCCCTTTAAGCTATCGGATGGTGAATCTGCATTCCTCTTCGTATCATATTTTATAAAACTATCCCATGATTCTCATAGTTTTCCCTATGTGTAGATAACAGATGGTTCTAACTTGATAGACGGGATCCTTCTTATGTCCTCGTGAGGTCTGAGATTCTTACTGATCATCTAGCATGCACATTTTACTTAATCGTCCCTCTGAAAAGCTGCGACATAAGTAACTTGTAGCTTCCATGTATGTTAGCATCATGTATAGAATATGCATATAACGTGTCCTGGCCCTTTACTAAGGGACTCGGTGGATAGAATCATGCATGGCAGAATCATATACCATATATACATAACGTGTCCCGGCCCTCTATTGCGGGTCTCGGTGGATAAGTCATCACATGCCATCCTGGCCGCTATCGCCATATCATCATATACATATACATATAACGTGTCCCGGCCCGCAAGTGAGAGGGACTCGGTGAATAATGCAGAGAAGTGCGCACGATAACATGTTCTGGCCCGGGCTCAGTGAAATCCAACCTGAGGCTTGCACGAACAGAATAATGCGAAACCATATGCACGTAAATCAAGACCCAATGGATAAGTACACTTACTGACATCTGAAGGCTCAGAAGCAAGTTTCAAATCGATCCGACTTCGTATGAGAAAGTTACGAACGTTTGAAGTACAAAACGTTCTATAAGCGTTTTAGAATCTATTTTTGGATAATCGAAGTAATAATCATATCAGGTGTCTTTCGGATGTCGTATAGATCAAGGCAAATATAACTTTTGGAATCATAGATACATATCATAGTATATCAAGACTCGATAGAATAGTCGGGCAAGCTATCATTTGAAAATCAAGACATTAATTACATCACTTATCTTTTAATACCAATTAAGGAACATATCAAATAGGCCTTTGAACATCATGCCGACATCATATATCATATATATATATATATATATATATATATATATATATATATATATATATATATATATATATATATATATATATATATATATATATACATATAATAGGTTCATGCACGCATACTCGTAGAACGTCATACATTATATTGCTGCGGAACGTGCAGCCCGATCCATGAACATTTTATATTATTGCCGAGGAACGTTCGGCCCGATCCAAAATTGTATGCAAAAGTTAGAAACATTAATACTTACAAAATCATTTTAAGGACATAAATTCTTATACTCTGCTATTTATCCAGTTATGCAATAATCCCAACAATACTACGTATAGTCGTATCAAAAGGCCAATAGAAATCGTAGACGAACTTGGAAACTTATCAATAGAGCTTCGGAATCATAAGCACGTATCGAAACCATATGGAACGACTCATGGGGGTCAAATATATTAGCCACTCTAAAGGCTCTAAGAACAAGAATTTCTTTGAAATCATGCATATACCTCATTTATTCATTTCATGGAGATCATGCCAAAAGAAAGAAAGGTAAGCTTTACATACCTTGTCCGCTTCCTAAGTTACGCTTATTTGTCCAATCTTGCAAGTTTACATTTCAGAGGATTTACACAAACATTAGCCTCTTCATCGCACATTCGTACCATATTTCAAATTATACTATTTTTATTTTCTGCCGAAAATCGGGCAGCACCTCCCCTGTTTATATGCCTAGCCCGAATTCTTAATTCAGCAACCAACAACAACAACAACAATACCAACATCAATTATAATGTTTCCAACTCCAAGATATCTCATAAAATAGACCACACGCTGTTTTCCAACTTTTATAACTAAATTAACTCAGTATACAATTATTTAATCGCGTTTTCTTCGTAAATAAACTGGTATTAACACAAATAGGAAGAGATTCATACCTTTATGCCTTTAATATTGCTGTATCTTCACCTTTTCACTCTAATATTTTGCCATCACACGCCCGCTATATGATTCTGCAGCGAAAACTATGCGCTATCCGGACTGGAATTGGGAAATTATGCCTGGTTTGGGCTAAAATTTGGTGGTAGAAAGTTGGGGAATTTTCTGGAATTTTTGGGGTGGTTTTCGTGGGTTTCCAGCTGAAAATGAGGGGGTCTCCCCCTTTTTATAATCGTTTCGGTTCTATTTGAACCGACATTGAATTCCTTCTGCGCGTTCGCGCCCCTTTTGGGCGCGTTCGCGCAGGTTTAAATAAATTCCTTCTGCGCGTTCGCGCAGAGTTAACTTTTCTGACTGGACCTTCATTCAGTAAAACGGTCATAACTTTTTATTCCTATATCTTGTGAGGGCCCACGACCTATGGTTGGAAAGCTAATTCAATTATCTACAACGTTTATTTCTGGGCATGTTCCCAAATTCCAAACTTATAATGACAGTTTTGCCCCTCTAAGTCAGATCATCCGAAAATGTTTCCTTAAATCGTCCTTTTGAAGGGTCTACACTCATTTTTGGCTTATGGGTCCTTCTTAGGACCTGCTCAACTTTTCATGTACTACTCGTGTGTATCTTCATATGTCCTTTATAAAACTCCGACATATGGGCCCCACTAGCTTGCACCAACGAGGGCTTTTCGTCAATTAACATATCAACTAATTTACACCATATGGTCTCCAAATGTCATATATATGCTATTATTACCTTCTGATAACACAACCTTCATTCCGAACTTGATTTTCAGATTCTTGTTCAGCGCGTTCGCGCTGTACTAGCCCTTTGGCCCATACTAAGCCGTCTACGGTTTTGGTAATGTGAAATTTTTCCGGGGTGTAACATCCTCCCCCCCCCCCCCCCCCCCTTAGGAACATTCTTCCTCGAATGTTCATACTAGTCGTGTAGTCTGTCCATAATCTTATTCTCGGGTACATCCCGTTATCGGATCATTCCTCCCTTAATGCGGTCATACCGTAACAAGTATGTTTGTTACTCCAATATCTTGTTAATATTTGCCCCCTTCATTGGAATATCGCTCAATTCTTTTATTTCTGATAAATTATTTTTAGTCCGATCTTAAAAGATACCCTTCAATCACTCTATTTCTTTGCTGACTAACCCTTGGATCTTATTGAACTCGTTTCTACAAAAATTCTCGCTCACAAAACATTTCTCAAACGCTTATTCAAATTTATTTTCATTCTAAGTCTGTGTTGCGCCTTCTTCTTCTTCACCGGCCTATTCCACCTTAACCTACCCGACCTCTTTAAGGTTTCTAATTACTCCGCATACTCTAATTTCATTTAGGTTACCCCAAATTCCCATTTGTCTCTTATAACTAAATTTGTGGAAATTTTGTTACACTTCCCAGGGGGTCACCCATCCCAAAATTGCTCTGGCCCTAGCACGCTTAACCTTGAATTCTTTTATTTCTGATAAATTATTTTTAGTCCGATCTTAAAAGATACCCTTCAATCACTCTATTTCTTTGCTGACTAACCCTTGGATCTTATTGAACTCGTTTCTACAAAAATTCTCGCTCAAAAAACATTTCTCAAACGCTTATTCAAATTTATTTTCATTCCAAGTCTGTGTTGCGCCTTCTTCTTCTTCACCGGCCTATTCCACCTTAACCTACCCGACCTCTTTAAGGTTTCTAATTACTCCGCATACTCTAATTTCATTTAGGTTACCCCAAATTCCCATTTGTCTCTTATAACTAAATTTGTGGAAATTTTGTTACACTTCCCAGGGGGTCACCCATCCCAAAATTGCTCTGGCCCTAGCACGCTTAACCTTGAAACTTTAATGCATTTCGATACGTTAATGTTGGTATAATTGCATCCTCTTCCCCGCACGGCCTTTATCACGTAAGCTAAGGCAAGTCGGGGTCTTAACAATTTCCGGAAAGTTCTCGTAGCGGGTCCCACTCCGATTTAGGGAGGGTCTTTTATTTTTCTGATTATGTAACTACCGAGTTAGCCTTTTAAATTCTCAACATTCACTGTTTTATCTGTATGGATAGCTATCTCGAACGGTTCTATCAATTTGGGTTTTATCCCAACTCTACTAGCAATCAGGGGGAAATATATCTATCAATGCATATTTGTTAGCCACCAGGTAACGTGTTGGAACATTCCTTTCTGACCAATCACGTGGACTCCATAATTACTCACCATTAGACAACTTGGTCAAATCCTATCATTACTGTTGATACGACCTTTCAATACATATTACGAACTTATATCTCATCCCCTTTTTATTTATAGGAAAATTTTGGCAGAGTTTCCTCTATATTTCTCACTATCCCAAAACCTGCACGCAGGAAATACCAACAATGCCTCACAGGGCCAACATTTATACGTATATATCATATCGTATCATAGCCACACAGGGCTTCCAATATCAACAACAATATGAAAATGATGAACATACCTCGTATGCCCAACTCAAACTGCACCTGTTATACTTTCCTGTTTACTTTCTCTTTCAATCTTCAACTTTACATTTCAATCGTACTTCCATACCTTACTCGACATATATCTCTCGTACCTATGCTTACCTGCGTACTTTGTAACTTCTAATATCATCAGTCACTTTCTTCTGTCGATGTCGTTCTTCAACTGAAATCAAGGGTTAGTATAAGGAATTTCATTTCCTATGGATTGGGCTCAATCGCACGATCTCAGATATGAAAGAAAGGTAGCATCCTAAATGCCCTGTAGCTTCCTGTTTATAGATGTGGTGCACAACACATCGATAAACAAGACTCTACTAGACACGACTTTGTAGACAACCCCTAGGACGACCTGCTCTGATACCACTTTGTCACACCCCGATCTTACTAGGGTGTGATGGGCACCCAACCCCATACCCGGGGCCGAGCGAACCCATTAACTCTTATTACATACTTAATCTCTATAGACTCTTACATCAATAAGAAATGAAGAACATAATAAAGTTTTCAATTTTTTTTTTGTACTCAATTCAAGTAAAATTTATCATCACATGAAACTCGTGACATGAAACATAATAACATATCGGCTGGTGGAGCCGCTTACAATACCGACACTCTATACCCATGACTCTGTCTGCAAAGTCTCTAATTTCGAACAAAACATCATAGCATAGTACTCTGACCCGGCGACACTCCAGAGCATACGGAGTTCGCCACTCCGCTGGAACATCTTCTATAATAGCTTCTACCCATCTGGGTGTACCTGCGCGGCATGAAACGCAGCCCCCGAAGAAAGGGGGTCAGTACGGAAAATGTACCGAGTATGTAAGGCATGAAATACCGAACAGGGAATCATAGCCAAAAATGGAAACTCTACAGAACCAGTAAAACTGTGAAAAATCATCGATACGTTTTCTTTTGTGTAGCAAAGTAGTGTATCTCAAATCATGAATCATATACATATACATATACATATACATACATATATATACGCAACGTGTCCCGGCCCTTTAGTGAGGGACTCGGTGAATAAGGTCAGGCATATCAACATCACATACTATATGTACATATAACGTGTCCCGGCCCTTTTATGAGGGACTCGGTGGATGGAATCATGTATGTTAGCATCATGTATAGAATATGCATATAACGTGTCCCGGCCCTTTACTAAGGGACTCGGTGGATAGAATCATACATGGCAGAATCATATACCATATATACATAACGTGTCCCGGCCCTCTATTGCGGGTCTCGGTGGATAAGTCATCACATGCCATCCTGACTGCCATCCCCATATCATCATATCATCACATACATATACATATAACGTGTCCCGGCCCGCAAGTGAGAGGGACTCGGTGAATAAAGCAGAGAAGTGCGCATGATAACATGTTCTGGCCCGGGCTCAGTGAAATCCAAACTGAGGCTTGCACGAACAGAATAATGCGAAACCATATGCACGTAAATCAAGACCCAATGGATAAGTACACTTACTGACATCTGAAGGCTCAGAAGCAAGTTTCAAATCGATCCGACTTCGCATGAGAAAGTTACGAACGTTTGAAGTACAGAACGTTCTATAAGCGTTTTAGAAGCTATTTTTGGGTAATCGAAGTAATAATCATATCAGGTGTCTTTTGGATGTCGTTTAGATCAAGTCAAATATAACTATTGGAATCATAGATACATATCATAGTATATCAAGACTCGATAGAATAGTCGGGCAAGCTATCATTTGAAAATTAAGACATTAATTACATCACTTATCTTTTAATACCAATTAAGGAACATATCAAATAGGCCTTTGAACATCATGCCGACATCATGTATCATATATATATATATATATATATATATATATACATATAACAGGTTCATGCACGCATACTCGTAGAACGTCATACATTATATTGCTGCGGAACGTGCAGCCCGATCCATGAACATTTTATATTATTGCCGAGGAACGTTTGGCCCGATCCAAAATTGTATGCAAAAGTTAGAAACATTAATACTTACAAAATCATTTTAAGGACATAAATTCTTATACTTGGCTATTTATCCAATTATGCAATAATCCCAACCATACTACGTATAGTCGTATCAAAAGGCCAATAGAAATCGTAGACGAACTTGGAAACTTATCAATAGAGCTTCGGAATCATAAGCACGTATCGAAACCATATGGAACGACTCATGGGGGTCAAAGATATTAGCCACCCTAAAGGCTCTAAGAACAAGAATTTCTTTGAAATCATGCATATACCTCATTTATTCATTTCATGGAGATCATGCCAAAAGAAAGAAAGGTAAGCCTTACATACCCTGTCCGCTTCCTAAGCTACGCTTATTTGTCCTATCTTGCAAGTCTACATTTAAGAGGATTTACACAAACATTAGCCTCTTCATCGCACATTCGTACCATATTTCAAATTATATTATTTTTATTTTCTGCCGAAAATCGGGCAGCACCTCCCCTGTTTATATGCCTAGCCCGAATTCTTAATTCAGCAACCAACAACAACAACAACAATACCAACATCAATTATAATGTTTCCAACTCCAAGATATCTCATAAAATAGACCACACGCTGTTTTCCAACTTTTATAACTAAATTAACTCAGTATACAATTATTTAATCGCGTTTTCTTCGTAAATAAACTGGTATTAACACAAATAGGAAGAGATTCATACCTTTATGCCTTTAATATTGTTGTATCTTCACCTTTTCACGCTAATATTTTGCCATCACACGCCCGCTATATGATTCTGCAGCGAAAACTAGGTGCTATCCGGACTGGAATTGGGAAATTATGCCTGGTTTGGGCTAAAATTTGGTGGTAGAAAGTTGGGGAATTTTCTGGAATTTTTGGGGTGGTTTTCGTGGGTTTCCAGCTGAAAATGAGGTGGTCTCCCCCTTTTTATAATCGTTTCGGTTATGTTTGAACCGACATTGAATTCCTTGTGCGCGTTCGCGCCCCTTTTGGGCGCGTTCGCGCAGGTTTAATTAAATTCCTTCTGCGCATTCGCGCAGAGTTAACTTTTCTGACTGGACCTTCATTCAGTAAACCAGTCATAACTTTTTATTCCTATATCTTGTGAGGGCCCACGACCTATGGTTGGAAAGCTAATTCAATTATCTACAACATTGATTTCTGGGCATGTTCCCAAATTCCAAACTTATAATGACGTGTTTGCCCCTCTAAGTCAGATCATCCGAAAATGTTTCCTTAAATCGTCCTTTTGGAGGGTCTACACTCATTTTTGGCTTATGGGTCCTTTTTAGGACCTGCTCAACTTTTCATATACTACTCGTGTGTATCTTCATATGTCCTTTATAAAACTCCGACATGTGGGCCCCACTAGCTTGCAGCAACGAGGGCTTTTCGTCAATTAACATATCAACTAATTTACACCATACGGTCTCCAAATGTCATATATATGCTATTATTACCTTCTTATAACACAACCTTCATTCCGAACTTGATTTTCAGATTCTTGTTCAGCGCGTTCGCGCCACGTAGGGGCGCGTTCGCGTTGTACTAGCCCTTTGGCCCATACTAAGCCGTCTATAGTTTTGGTAACGTGAAATTTTTTCGGGGTGTAACACCTATCTCCTCGCTTTCTTAGACCTTTTAGTTGCAATTCCGCTCTTTGTAATTCCAGGAACCTGATTTTATCTATACCTCGCAAGATGAAAAGAAAATAATTAGTCAAACGAGCGCCACCCTATGGTGTGGCGTTTATAAACGTAACAATAATGTATATGTTTCCGAATTTAGGCTAGAAATCAAATCGAGTCTAGTCATGGCTACGAATACTAGTTGTTTGCTAGCCATACTAGTTGCTTGTTAGCCATACTAGTTCATGATCACGAATACTAGTTTGCTTGTTAGCCATACTAGTTCATAATCACGGATACTAATTTTCTTGTTAGCCATACTAGTTCATAGCCATACGCTCATCAATTTCTACCTTGTGATTTTATTATAAATATCTTCATCGCCTTTAACCGAAGGATGAACTTTCCGAAAAAGGCATGGCCTCAAATTAAATGTTCTCATCGGCCCAAGTGTAGTATCATATTCAAATTAGTGAGCCTTTACCAAGGGTAATAATCTGTTTCTTTTGAGAACGCAACAAACTTTATTAAACACATATCAACTGCTATTTGTTAATCACGGGCCTCTGTACAGTTCTTTTAAACCAAGGCTAGTAAAGCATCAATTTCACGACCCGACTAGATGGCCGCGACAAGCACCCGGTGCTAGCTCACCCGGGCACCCCTTAGCATACCTTTACACTTACATCTAGGTGAGCCACATACTTAAACATACATTTCTATTCATCAATCATACTAGTCCCATTGGACAACAATACCTTTATATCATCATTGATATCTATGCCCATATCAATGTACATAAGCCGACAAGGCTAACAAAATGAAATCCAAAATATAGGCCGACAAGTCCAATCATATCTAACTATATACACATGTCTACAAGCCTCTAAGGAGAGTATGTCATAACATGTAGGCGGGATAAGAACCCGCTATGCTCATAATTATGTACACAAAAGAATAAGTACCTAAAAGCTATAGCTCCGAATGAAGTGGAGCTCTGCTATGTAGTCTCTGAGCGTGTAGCTATGGATCAAGTCTGTCTCCCTGGGCACCTGCGGGCATGATGCATCGTCCACAAACAAAAGGACGTCAATACGAAGAATGTACTGAGTATGTAAAGCATGATCAACATCTATATAAGCAATATGACAAATAGCATAGGAGGGGAGATAACAGTATCAATGTCATAAGAACTTACTTGCTTGTCATAGGGACTTTCCATTTATAGCGCGTATTCGTGTACATACATCCATATTCGTATCCGTACTCACATCCGTATTCAGTTACATTGCGTCCATAATCGTATTCAAATACATAGTCTTATTCGTATTCATATCTGTTGTTATATCCCGTATTTTATACGTTCGGATATTTCAAGGAAGTCGTGGTAAGTGAAGGGCAAGACCATTGTCCAAAGTTATTTTAATATACACGTTGGTTATGGATATTGTTTATGAACATTAGTAGTATGGAAATATTGAGAAAGGTTAAGGGCAAAAAGGAAAATTCGCAAAATGGTCCATGGTAATATTGTGGAAGACTAGGGGCAAACTGGGAATTTCACAAGATGTTCAAGAAAAATCTTGAAATTTCCATGTTGGCCGTGTGGCATAAGTATATGTCCACAATTTTATTTAATGAGGATTAATCATATATATATATATATATATATATATATATATATATATATATATATATATATATATATATATATATATATATATATATATATATATGTATGTGTGGGACCCACTCTTTTATGGCAATGTGATGAATATATAGACCAAGCTTACATAATAAGACTAATAGTCATCTTTGCTTATCTTAGAAAAATTCAAGAAAAAAGAAGAAATTTCTAGAAAAATTGAGGAGAGGGCATGTGCCCCTCACATGCTTGTAAGAACTATATATATATATGAGGGGTCATCATTTTAATTCAAGACATTTGGTGAGAAAGAAAGAACAAAAAAAAAAAAAAAAAAAGAGAGAAAAAGAAGCCAAGGCATTCGGCCATGGCTAGCCAAATTTGGCTCCATGGAAGACTTAGCAAAAAAAATATTTTCTTCTAGTTTTTCAAGCAATTGGAAGGTCCTCTACAACATGGAAGAGTTGTGGGAACAAGAAAATCATTCAATTGTACAAATTCATAACCCTAGCCAAGTGGGAACTTGAAGGGAAAAAGGTAAGAATCAATCTTCTTTTATGAGTTATGGATATTTGGTACATGTTGTAGTGTGTAGAGATGAATAATGGTCATGAAAATGTGGGTGTTATGTTGTAGCCGTGCATGGTTGGTATTGGCCGTGTGTGTGTGATGTTGTGTAAGAAGAGTGGATTGATTTTGTGTAGCATGTTGGTTGTTGTTGTTGTTGAAATGTAACGTATAGAAATGGATGAAAAACTCATGAGAATATGCATGTAGTTGTTGTGGCCGAATGATGGGTGATATGGCAAGTTGTAGTGAATTGATTCTATTTAATATTTTAGTTGTTGTATTGTGAATTTCATGATGAAAAATGAAGGTCGCATGGCTTGAAATGAAGTTGTAGTCGTTATAGGGTTGTTGAAGAAGTTAATGCGCTACTACCTTGGATTCTTACATTGTATGAATGATGTTGTTAATGCATGGTTGTTGATATGGTTTATGAATCTAGAACGAGAAAAATGTGTGGTTAATACTTTTATTGAAGTTGAAGAGGTTCGGGTGGCATTGTATGTTGATTGGGTCATTTTGAATATTGTAGTATTGCTAGAATAATTGTTGGTATTGTTGTTGACTTGGCCGAGTTAAATTCTCGGGTTTGTTGTGGTATTGTTGGCCGAGTTAGAATCTCGGGGATGGTGTATTTACAGGGGAGATGCTGCCAAAATTTCGGCAGGTTATAAGTGAATTTATTTGAAGAATTAAGACGAGTATATGGTGATGAATCTAATGATTGCTTTAACCATCTTGAATGTAGAATAGCGGTAGCGAGCTTGGACAATTAAGCGTAGCTAATAGGGTGCGGAACAGGTATGTTAAGGCTCATCCCTTTCTTTCAAAGGCATGATCCCTAGTTTATGATTTCATAAGTATTTCCATAATATCGTTGTTTTCAAAAGTTAGAAGTTTGTGATTCTATGGCATGATTTTCTTCCTAATAACCCGTAAACGTTTTCCAAAATGTCTATACTTTCCTAAAACAAAGGTTCATGATTTTGTAAGTTTTTATGACTACAACGATGAATATGCTTTTGTAACGATAACGATGATGTCAAAAGAAGAGAATATGTCTATGATGATTATGACAAGAATGGGTTTCATGTTTGAAAGTCTCAAGTTATGGATTCAATATGAATATGAGAACATCAAGCTAGTTCTTGATCCTCAATCCTATTCCTTGATTATGACTCTATTTTCTAAAGACTCCAAAGTATATGAATTGACGTCTTACGAGGTTTATGATCTTATTCTATGTTTTCTCTCAATGTTATCCTTCCTTGATAGTCTCCCCTTATAATTATCGTTCCTTCAAGGTGAGACAAAGCGACCATGGTTATTCCATAATGTAATCGGAGGTTACCGACCTTACGTCACTCCGATAGATACATGACTTTCTTTGGGCTCTCATGCATGCTGCTTATGGGATATATGTATATGATATATGTATATGTATATTGGGAAGATGGGATAAGGGCCAGAGCGTTATATACGCGTATCCACCTGATCAGTTGGCGTGATTATCATCCCGGACGCGAGATGCCCGGACGCGGGACATATGTGGGGGAGCCGACGTATTCGGCGCTATGATATGATATGTTCTATTTTCTATATATGTGGGGGAGCCGACGGGGGTCGGCGCTATGACATGTTCTATTTTCTATATATGAAAAGGAATGTTTTTCAAAGAAAGCTAAGCATGCATGGCATCCGCCCTAAGGGGCACTTATATGTACAGGTTACTCTTTTACCTCATGATATGTTCTACATTTCCATCATGTTATTATTCATATTTATATTCCTTACTATGTTACTATTCATGCCTTACATACATAGTACATTACTCGTACTGACCCCTCTTTCTTCGGGGGCTGCGTTTCATGCTGCGCAGGTACACTCAGATGAATAGAAGCCAATATAGAAGATGCTCCAGCGGTGTTGGCAAGCTCCACTTGCTCCTGGAGTGCTGCCAAGTCAGAGTACATATACTATGATGTTGTGTTCAAAGTTAGAGACTTTGCAGACAGAGTCGTGGGTGTAGTACGTCGGTCTTGAAAGCGGCTTCAGCAGCCGATGTGTCATACTGTGTTATGTGTTAAGTTCCAAATGATTATAGATTTTGTCTGACTTGAGAACGAAGGAAAGGAATATTTTGAAAGTTTTCATTACGTATTTTATTTAACTAAAGTTAAGAATCCGAAGAAGTTAAGTATGTAATAAGAGTCAGCGGGTTCGCTCGGCTCCGAGTATGGGGTCGGGTGCCCATCACACCCTAGTAAGGTTAGGGTGTGACATCTGTATCATGTTCGTATTCATACTCATATCTATATCATATACATAACATTTACATAGCATGCCCGACCACGAAGGTTCGGTGTTTTATACATACTTGTCCAACCAAGGCTCAAGGTTACACATACCTAGCCCTACCAAGGCTTCAGGGTTACATCTACCTAACCCTACCAAGGCTTCAGGGTTATCCGTACCATCTGCAGAGGTGTGCGCGCGTTATGTAAATAGATACATATCCTACCCGGCCTCATAAGCTCGGGGTTCCATAATAATCATACATAAATACACATATATAATAGCTCATAAGTATCTTATTATTATCATCACTATCATTATCGTCATCATTATCGTCATCGCTATTATCATCGTTATCATTATCGTTATCACTATCATCGTTGCTCATTACATCTATCCTTATAGGATTACTCGTCATATGAGGAACTTAGTACAATCGTAATACATATCGAGGATCATGAGCTCAATAGCTCGAAAGATAGAATCATTTGAAGGATATCATAAACTTATAGGAGGTTTAGATGATTGGCCAAAGAAACATGCCTTATGAATGAAGGGTTAGCCTTATATACCTTTCCGTTCAACTATTTACCACTTGCACGTTCTCCTCCGAAGCTCACGTTTCTACCTTCATTAAAGTCATACTATCATTAGAATCGATAGCTAGCATACACTACTAAAACTAGAGAAAATCGGACAGCATCTCCTTTATTTATACGACATTCCTCCATATCGTATATCAACTCTCAAACGTCAATAATACATTCACAATATCATAACAATAGTTTCTATTCATCCACATTATCTATATTTCTCACTTTTCTTCCATTCACCCATATCCATGGTCATAACACATGACTACGTTCATTCACATACATTGCCTATCCCATGTCCTCAACATCATTTGTAACATATTTATATCACAACACATCAAGAATCATGACTCAATTCAAACTACTACTCAAAATGGCACTATTCCACATTCATGACCCATTTCTCTATACCCTTCTACAATCCAAGTATTTCAACTCTCAAACACCTTAAACAACATAGAACTACCATAAATCTTACCTTAGATGTTGTAGGAACAAGCCTTGGTTGGTAATACTTCACTTGAGCAAAAACCCTAGTTCATCTCCAATGAGATTTCTTGACTTGAATGATCTTTAATGGGTTTTCTTGCACTTGATTCGCTTAGTTTATGTTGTTGATCACTAATAACTCTTGAATTCTTGTGGAATAAATGTAGAGAGATGTTTTAGAGAGAAGGGGTGTGATATGGAAATGAAATGAAATAGAACTTGGTCCCTTATTTAATGAACCAAATCTGATCCCGACCAGGTATACAAACCAACATACGGTTCGTACATTTTATACGGGCCGTATGTTTGGTCAAGCTAAGTGTGTCATTCTGGGCTGATTATACGGTCCCAACATACGGACCGTATATTTTATACGACCAGTATGTTTGGCCGTATAATCCCCAGTATTCCAAAACTCATTTTCATCGACTCGTTTGATCTCCAATCCTTATGAAACCTTCTTAACACTTGTTTAACACCTCAATACCAATCTAAGGGACGTTATCACCCTTCTCCAAGACATCATTAAATCCTCGTTAACTCGTTACTCATAATCCCTTTCCGTTACCTATCGTATGCCTTGCCTTCTCTTGGCAACTTCCTTCCCCTATCTCAAACATCTTTGAAATCTTAACTAGGGTCATTGAATGTCATTTCTTACTTATTGAAATAACGTATACTCGTGCTCTTCACTAGTCTATTCACTTGTGTATCAACGGAAAATTTTATGAGGTGTAACAATAAATGTAGAATGATTCTAGGTGCAACAACATTTCAAATATATGCAACAATTGTTTGTGTAGAAAGGGAGCCATAAGTTGGCCAGAAATGCCATAGGGGTGGCTGAGAACATGCAGCAAAACAACAGAGCTCAAAGGCAGTAGTAACTTGACTCAGAGTTCTTCTCAAGTTTAGAATTTGTTTCATAGAGCTATCAAAGATGTGTTGCAGTAACCACTAACAATAATAGATAGCCATAACAAACAACAACATTGCAACAACAGGCTCACAAGTGTTGCAGCAACCATTTTCTTTTCATCAAGTGTAGCATCTCTTTGCCAAAGTGTGCCTCAAATGTAGCAGCTGTTGGCCTCAAAGGGCAAGTAACTTATCCAAGAAAAAATGCAGCATAGCAGTAGCCTTAATGCAACAACAAATCAAGTAAACAACCATTCTCATCAATTAGCAACTAAGATAGCAAAAAAGAAGAGGGTGAAGGATGAGTATCCCAAAGTGAGTGGTTTCAATATTCCAAAGTAGGTATGTTGAGCATATCAAAACAGTGAGTGAATATCAACATACAATCAAAGAATACAACATGAAATTAGTGCTCCTAATCTGTCCAAATAGGATTCAAGTGTCACAGCCTAATATCTATTTCCCTTTTTCTCATTTCAACAGTTTTAAACATTACTATCAAGCAACAAGTTTATCAGGACCAATCCTTTCCTCACTCAGACTAGATAAAAGAACTTGTATAGCTCTCTTTCTCAAACACATAATCAAATAGATAGATGGAAGAATACAGGTAAGCCTAGCTAACTAAACAGTTTTAAGTTGAAAAGAAAAGATAGCATAACCTCTTAAAACAGACCTTATGAGCTCAAGGAACAACCCCATTTCTTATGGGCCATGTCTTAGTTATTTCAAATAAAGAAGTAATGAAAAAAGCAAAAGCCATTTAAACAGGTATAGAAATGATTTAAACAACTTTAAACTGGATAAGATTCAGAGTTTTCCCATGTGTCTTTTAAGGCACATTTTTCTCATACAAGCTGTCCTCAGATGGACCAAAATAGTTCTCTACCCCAAAAGAGCAAAACAAAGGGTTCAACATGGTTTTAGGTTTACAAAACAGTCTAATCGATAAACAAAGATACAAGCAATTTCAGACAGAAACAACCATGGGAGGGAGAGGAGGTAGACATCACATAAGAAAGGAAAAAGTTATTTGACATATATTGAACATGTATTCATTTCATGCTCCGGGGACCTATGCTTACCCTTAAAACATTTTCATTAAAGACCGAATATGGTGTAAGTCCAAATCATTTCGCAGTTTGTCTTAAATAGACCTGAACTCATATTTATTTCTTTTACTCTTGAAAAATAGTTTCTATATTAAAGAACAAAAGGGAAATTATACTCATTCATTCATATATTCAATAGAAACTGGAGATTGTTAGGCATAAGATACTGCACACACATGTGAGCTGAGAGATTCAAGCATCAGAACACAGTATCAACAAAACAAGGAGAAAACTTAACCAACTGTAAAGGGTGACAGTGTCACATCCACTATTGCAACACATACTTAACTAAACACTCAAAACACAACAAACACATGCTGAGTTTAATCATTTTAGGCATGCTGGGGTGTGGAAACAATTTTCAGCTTAAAAGGAACTTCAAAATGGAAAGCACACAAAGGATTATGGGGACTTCAAAAGAATTCAGGAACTTGTAGCACTTCATGTTAATTGCGAGTACCCCTTTTCTTTAGGAGATCATTGTCTAAAGTAGTTTGGGAATTCTTAACACATGTGAGAAATAGTTGGAAAACCATTCAAGTTATATACAGAATCACATTCTTTCTAAATTTGTTGAAATTCTCAGCAGAAAATAAGGGAAAGAGAACTCAAAGCTAGAAACACAGATTACAGTTTTGAGATTTTTAGGTTATGTGTTTTCACCCAAACAAAGATTGTTTTACACTGCTTCAATTTAGCTCCAGGATGAGAACTTCAAATTGAATTCACTCATTATGGACAGATTTCAAGTACTTTAACATGCTTCAAAACTAATTCTTCTTTAACTAAATACTCTACTGGATGAACTTATCAAAGGGGCATAATTATATACTAAACTACCCCAATTAGATTCAACTTTCAGTTTCTTTTAAACAAAGGCAATTGGAAGTGTCCATAATACATATCAGAATAGTTTCTTTCATATATTCAGATCAGTAAAAAGAAGTAGACATTACGTGTTTCTTATGTAACCTAAGACATAAAGATCCAAAACTTGCATTAAACCAACACATAAATTCTTCCTAACTATTAACTTGGGCTCAAACACAGTGAAATTAAGCAACTAACTCAACTGCACTTTAAGTTAAACTAAAATATTATTAATCCACAAATTAAACCTTTGGTGTGCAAAGTAAGAACTGGAGATGATCAATTACACAGCTATGCTCAAGCAATGAACACTTTCAACTTGGAGCAACTAATTCATAACTAAGTTCCCGCATCTCAATTAACCAAAACTTATCAGAATTGAAGCTAAGTCATATTAACAACTAGCCACCAAGCCAAACCAATGCAACCTTAAGCACATACCTTAAACCTCATCCTTAAGCTAAAGCATAATTAACATTACATGACTTTAAACTAACTAAACTCAAACTGAAGCAAATAAATAGCAAGCATACTTAACACATACTAATACAAAATTAAGGCAGAAATTAAAAGAAAGAGATTTAAAAATTACCTTTTTGCCGAGCAGTGACGGGGGCGACGAGAGTCGACAAACATCCTTTCGCCCAAACCAGCTTCCAACGAACGGAAACGAGACACAAAAAATTAACTTGAGCGAGAACTTACTCAAAAATCAAGGTCATTGGAGAAATTTTCCAACTTGGCCGAGTTCTTGAGGGTTCAATCCCTATGTGGTTGTAAAAATCATTTTGAGGTGTAAAAACCTATTTGAGGTTTATCCCCCTTTTTATTAACAATGAAGAGGATGGGTTCTATTTAAAGAGGACCAATTCTAGGTTTTTTTTGGGTTTGAAATCGATGTGGGACAAAATATTTTCTGAAATTTGTTCACAATCCATTTGAAATCCGTTGAATTCGAAAAAAAAGAGAAATTGAAAATGAAAAGTAAAAGGTGAGAAATGTTACCGTTTGAATTCGAAGTAAAAGGAAAAAATAGAGTTTGTTTGGCCAAAATACACAGGCAATGACTGGAAAGGCAAAAGAGCGTCTGAAACTTAGGAAAAAATGGCCGAAACAGCCGGACGTGAACAGAATTTTTGGGAACGGCTAGGGTTCATTCTTGTTTTGTTGTATCGTTGAAGGGGAAAATAATCTTTGGGGATTTTAAGGATTTGGGTCGGGTTTTAATTGTAACGACCGGTCGGTCGTTTTGAGAAGCCGTGCCCTAGTTTGTGTGACGTCTATTCCAGAAGCTCCGTGAAAAAATTCTACCGGCCAAGCTGACCTTCTTGTGTCACGAGTGATTATAATTATTTTGACTTTCTTGGCAAATTTGAAGTCAAACGAATATCATTTGGTTCACTTCGAGAGAAGGTTTCACTTGAAAATTCTGGCATTTAATTATTTGGATAAATTGTTTACTTTGGGAAAACTTGCTCTGATTATCAATCTGAAGATTACATTAAATTTGATATATTAGTTATGAACTGTGGAAATTGACGGGGCTAATTTTTGAGTTCGTCTGGTTGGTTTTTGACAATTAAGTCGGTTAATGTTTAATATGCCTATTTGTGGTGAAAAGATGGTCACGGGAGAAATTAGACCTGGATCCAAGATTTGTTGTTTTGTTAGCTTTGTTCTGATGTTTATGACTTGTGGGGATGGGTGACTCCATTCCCGAGGTGATCGGATGAGAATCGAAGAAGAAAATCAAAGTTTTGGAATTTTGAAGGCTTAAGTTTGAGAAGTTTGACCAAAAATTGATTTTTGGATAAATGTGCCCGGAATCAAATTTCGAAAGTTCCATTAGGTTCAGAATGTCATTTATGACTTAGTCGAGTCATTGGTTCGGTTCCTGAGAGGTTCGGGTATTATTTGGGTGGTTGGTTGAGAAATTATCTTTTGGTATGATTTGGAGTTGACCATGGTCAACATCAGGTCAAGACGGTCCTGTTTGGATGTTTTGAGAGTTCGAGCAAGTTCGTATGATGATTTTGGACTTTCCACAAATTTTGGTTAGATTCCGATGAGTTTCGGATGTGTTTGGGTTGTATGGTATTTGTTTTTGGTTTTGACGCCGTTTTGAGCAAAAAGGGTACCGTAATGAGCAAACGAGCTTTGATTTTTGTTTCAATTGAACCGTTGATCCGTATCGTAATTTCAAAACTGTAGCAACAAGAATCGTCGCGTTTCGCCATCGTATGAGGGAGATATGGGCATTTTATTAAAATTTTGCTATGCAGATTATTCTGGTGTGATTTTTGCTGAGAATTATGAAATTGCCACTGGGATCGTCCTTTAAATTTTTGACTTCTTCCAAATATTGAAACCTCCATATCTCACTCATTTTAAGGCCAAATGAGGTGATTCAAAAGCCTAACTTGAGTGAAATTTTGCAAGAAATCGATTAGAGTTATCAGAAGTTAGCTTTGGGATCGTTATAGCACTAGATATGGGTCAGATAGCTGGGCGTTTTTTGTTCTTATTATTTGCTTGGGGTTTCTCACAATCTTAGAAACTCGATTTTGGGAGACTTGAAGAGACTCTTTCAAGAATTATCATTTGGGTAAGATTCCAAACACCTTTTTATGATTATTCCATCGTTGAAACCCAAGGCTTGAACTTGTTTTTTCTTCAATTAAACATGAACTAGTGGATGGATTTTAGTCATTTTTGGTATATAGGCTCCATTAGTAATGGGTAAACGGATTTTGAACTAAATTTCCTATTTTGTCCTTCGTGGCTCGGATTCCTCTTTTTGGAGACTTTTTGGGTTCGGATTTAAAGTATGTCAATATGGGTACCATTGGATTCGTATGACTTGCTAGATTAATAATTTGACCTTATTGAACCCGAAATTCCACCATTTTTCCCCTTGAGGTTGGGAATGGGTTTTTGAACTAACTTTTTTATCCAAAATTCTTTTGAGACTATTATGGGTATCCTTCAAATTCCCTCATTTTCCCCATTCCATGAGTTAGGGTTTGGGACTTGATTAGGAATATGGTTATTTGGGTATTTTCTTCTTGATTCTAATTTCATATCCGGATATGATTAGACTTCCATTATCTCGACGCTCAAAGGAAGGGCAAGACTAAGGTTTGACTGTTGGAGACTTGCTATTCGGCTTTCCGAGTACGTTATGGTTTACCCTATGGTGAGACTTCGTTTAGCGAAGCATATGTTTAGACGATATTATCAGAGAATGCATGTAAACCTTCAGGTATGAAGTTGGGTTGGATGTTGTCTTAGGTTGGGCCCTGTTGTGTGATTGGGGTTAGCCACTCGATTTTTTTTTTTTGTGACTTATCTTGTTCTATTGTTGTTGGCTAGATGCCACATGGAGATAGTAGATATTGGAGACTATTGATATATCTTTATTATGATATTGTGGTATCTTAGTTGTTGTCGTTTGAGACGAGGGTAGTAATATTACACCTCGAAAAAATCATGTCATCGTATGGTAGATAGGCTAACGCAGGGTGAGAAGTATTCGATGTTTCTACAAGTACGATGTCACGACCCAACGCCGTGGGCCGCGACCAGTGCCCGAGCTGGGCACCTATACGTACCCGATACCCAAATTAGCATATTAACAGAATAATAATATAATAATAATATCAGTGGACGCTACAGAATTTAACAGAAAAGCAGACTTGGCACACATAGGCCGATAAGGCCATCATAGAACAAAGTATCCCAAACATATGTACAGAACCCACACAGATATATCCACAGACCTCTACGGAACATATCATAATCATAAGACGGGACAGGGCCCCGTCATACCCTGAACAAAGTACATATCCAGATAGCAGTGACAGACTGTACCAAAAGATGGGCTCTGTAGAAGAGAGCGCCCCAAAATAGCAGAAATGGGATCCTAAACGTGCGGATCGGCAAACCTGTCGTCTGTACCTGCGCGACATGAAAACGCAGCCCCCAAAGAAAGGGGGTCAGTACGAAATATGTACTGAATATGCAAAGCGGAATCACAGAAGTCAAATCATAATGATTACAGAAAATGAGTACAAAATCCAGAGTGTCAAATGCATATTTCCAAAACCGACAGAATGTGTACAGAAACATATGTCATATCATATCATATCCGGTCCCTGCCACGGGACTCGGCAGACAGAATGTGGCCACCCTCCCGACGCTGGTGCCACTATACAGAGGAATCAGAAAAAGGGGCGTGGCCCCGTATCATAATATGTCATATCAAAATGGCCATAACAGATCAGATCAGAATAGGCGGACATGGCACATCATACTCCACCAACCCATGTACGCGTATACCTGCCCCCTCACATCGGGACGCGGCGAACAATGCAGAGAATTACGCTTGACAACATATCCTGGCCCGTGCTCAGTGTGGGAAACATTGGGACATCCACGAATGGAGTAGTGAGAGACTAATGCAATTTAAAAATATAATAAATGTTTTCAAAGTCTCGATGAAGCGTATCAAAGACAAACAAATCCAATGGAGTCGGACGGAATCATAATAAATGTATTTCGGATATCATAATAAATTACAGAAGTATAACTTTCCCGAAGTCATTCCGAGTGTCAAAATAATTTATAATATTTAACAGAATATTTAAAATAATATTCGTTAAGCGATTAGTAGGGTAATTAAAACATCTCTTTCAAAAATCGCTTAAAAAGGAAGCTTCAACACATTAGGGGCAAAACCGGAAATAGTGGGCCTGCCTCAGAACAAATAAGGCGGCGGGCTCAAATTGTGCCCTCTAAACATATAATATCATCTAAAAAGGTTATACAGACATTCTATGACTTTCTGAGTAATTTAGAGCAAAATTGCATAATTTCAGAAAAAGCGTATCAAAATGGTTCAATTCTACTGAAGAAAAAACTGAAATTTTGTCTTGCGGATTCCGAGGGCCAAGAGGTCCTTCGAGGCCCGGATCCGACCCTAACACACTAAGGGCATGCCAAGGGAAGAATTGGGGTTGCTTTACATACCTTTCACGCTCCTTAAGCCTTTCCAAACTCACTTCCCGTTTCGTCGAAAAACTGCAATTGGTCAAGTTTACCAATTGTAAGCTATGGATACCAAAGTTTCAACTTAATGCATATTTGGCTACCGAAATTTCGGCAGCACTTCCCCTATACATATAGCACCCCGAGAATTCAACTCGGCTATAATTCATCAACAACAACCCAAACGACAACATCAATATCAACAATAAACATTAAAAACACAAATATCCTTCAACTAGTCATTTTTCTCACAAGTTGACATAATCTTCAATTCAACCCAAACTTTCAACTAATATCAATAATTTCACATCCATTATCACTCAAGATCATCACAATATAGATTTAGGGACATTTCATTTCATTTTCCTTAAGATATACACTCGATATACATAATATACCACTTTCCGCCAAAGTCTTAACTTATGCAAAACATCAAATCTTTGGCATACAATTTCATAACAAGTTTCCAACTTCCAAATTCATCAATGATCATCATAATTCACAACCAAACGACTTCATTTCCTTAATGTCGGAAAATCATACTAAAACGACATAAGTTTCTACATTCCAATTCAATACAAACTTATATCATTCTAACTTCATTTACATATCAAGCATTACAACAACACTCCAATACTCTAAACAAACTTAATCCATTTCATTCCCAAGCCAAATACACCACACGGCCATATGCTATTTTTATCCATTCAATCAAATTTATTCCACTTTCATTCTCAACATAAATTCCATCACATTCACAACTAGAATACAACATGAATTCTATACATTTTTTGCTATACAACATGTATATACACACGGCTACAAGCCATATACCAAACCCACATTGCAAACATCCATTTTTCCATACAATCAACACATTTCTATATACTACAACATAATCAAAACTTCATAACACAATAAAAAGGTAGAAATTCTTACCTTTTCTTCAAGTCTTCTTCACTTGGAGATGTAGTCACTTTGATGATTCTAATGCTCCCCACTCCAATCCAACTATACCAAGTTACAAAGGAACCTTATCTTAGTAGGAAAACCACAAGACATGAATTTTTGGAACAAGATTTTTGGTACCTATTTTCCCTAGCCAAACCCGAAACCCTCTTGGTTTTTGCTCTTGTTCTTGACTTCTTTCTTACTTAGTTTTCTTGAATGTTCTAATGCATATAATGAAGACTTTAGGCATCTTATATTAATTGTCACATGACCATGCACATGACTAATTAATTGGGCTTGGATCAAGGCCTCAAGTTAATTAATCCCATGAAAATTTAATACACATTTTGGGCTTGGGCCATACCATGGCCGGCCACTCCAAGTGCATTGGGCCTTAAATTCTATTCCATTATTTTTGGCCCAATGACTTATAGTCCACGTTTTGTAATTCCCGAAACTAATTTCCAAAATTCCAAAATTGCCCTTAGCCTTGTATCACACTTTCATGACTCTATTCTTTCATGCATAACTCCTATGTTCAACAAAATATCAAATTTGACCTTATATCTCAAGGATCCAATATAATTCAAGTCTTTCCAAACGTGTGAAAACACGGGTTATAACATACGAAGTAGTACTTAACGGTTCTAATTAAGATTTCCAAAGACATTTGAGGCAAGGGAAGAAAGTTCGTTAAAAAAAATGTTGAGCATAAGGTGTATTTTGGAGAAGGGTTTGTAAAGTACCGAGCTAATGTGGATTTAATAATGTCTTGAGGAAGAGTTATAACGCTCATTAGATTGCTAATGAAGTGTTGAACAAGTGCTAAGAAGGTTCCATAAAGATTGGAGATCAAACGAAACGACAAGAACAATTTCGGAGAAAAGTGGATTATACGACCATTTATACGGTCCGTATAACCGTTACAGTGAAGGTCCATCACTGATGGATTTATACGGTCGATTATACGGACCGTATAATGGTCCGTATAACTCTCGACGGGCAGATTTTTAATTTTATATATGGAGGCCCCAAGTTCAATTCTTTCATTTCCCATTTTCTCTCCATACCTCAAGAAACCTCTAGAACTCTCTCCACACCATACCAACACATATACAAGGGAAATCAAAGATCAATATCATCAATCCAAGGAAATCAGGTGTAAGGGAGTCCCTAGGGTTGCTTGGAGTCAAGAAATCTCTTTGGATTGGAGCTAGGGTTTTTCTTCAAGTGAAGCATTTCCATCCAAAACTTATTCCTACACAATCAAAGGTAATTTTTATGATCATTTCATATTATTTGGAATATTGAGGGGTTGAAAGACTTGGGTTATGGAAGAAGGTAGAATATAGGGCTTAAATGTGGAAGTTAGGGTGTTCTTGAATAACAGTTGATATGAATCATAACTCTTGAGGTATTATGAGTATAATCTTGTTGTAAATAATATTGGGAATGTTAGAGAAGCATGACATGTGAATGAATATGATGTTGGGTGACCACCATAGTTATGGATGACTTTGAGAAGAAATTGTAAGAATTGAATAATGGCTAACTTAATAAAGTTTTGTCGATTATGATATTGTGGGTGTGTTGTTGACGTTTGGGAGTTGTTATATTATATGGAGAAAGTTATAGAAACAAAGGAGTCGCTGCCCGATTTTCGTTAGCTTTAGCTTAAGCTTAAGTATGGTCCCAATTATCTAATTCTAGTACGAATTCTCTTGAAGGTAGAATTGCGAACATTAGAGGAAAGCGCTTAAATTGATAAGTTAGAGCGACACCAAGGTATGTGAGGCTAGTCCCTTCTTTTCTAAGGCATGATTCCTATGACATAGTTCCCTTTATCTTTCCATGACTTTCTTATATTCTGGAAACTGTGAGTCTATGTTTATAAAGAGCTTCTCATGAGATAAAGATAAGAGATATGTTACGAGTATGATAATGATGATGATGAGTCTACATTTAAGGATTCGAAAGTGTTACACCTCGGAAATGTCCCCGTACATGTACACTGAGTAGACCAACGAAGGGCATGAGTGTGCGACGTCTTACTAAGTAGGGGATGACGATTCATGAATTTTTGGAAATAAGAAAGTTGTAGAATTTCATTTCAGCCAGTGGTCGTAAAATGGAATACGGCCCGTAAAGTGATTTACAGACCGTAAAGTGCCATCGTTCTTCAACATTTCAAAAATTTCAACTTTCTGTCCAAAGCTTGAATGGCAAAACACGACCCAGTTTACGCACCATAAACTGAAATACGACCCGTAAACTGTGGCCGTAAACCATCATGATCTTCAGCAAACCTTTCTGTTTTGATATGCTTAAATACGACCACGTTATACGGCCCGTAAACTAGTATACGGTCCGTAAACTGTGGTTTACGACCACTGTACACCCCGACGACTGTTCATTAAAAATCAGATTTTGTGATTATTATAAGTGACTTTCTCATTCATTTTCTGTTATGTCCCGTGTTTTCATATAATTGGAAATCGAGAAATAATTAAGATTTGTGTGTTATAAGGAAATATTTAGATTTTAGTGAATATGACTACGTTGGTTATGGAATTATTGATGTTAAGACATCGGGGAAGGCCGAGGGTAAATTTGAAATTTCGGAAATTAGTTTCGGGAATTACAAAACGGGACGTTTAATGAATTGGGCCAAGAAAATATAAAACAAAATTGAGGCCCAAAAATCTTGAAGTGGCCGGCCATAGCATTGGTCCAAGCCCACTTTTAAAGGTCATGTGCTATGCACATGACCCCTATATGGATATATATCAACATAACACTTAGAATTATCAAGAACAAAACAAAATTGAAGAACACCACTCCAAATAGGCTCTCGGCCGAATAGAGAAAAGGAAAAAAAAAATAATTCCCAAGCCTTTGTGTTTGATCCAAAAATCTTGATTTTTGCATAGTTGTGAAGTACTCAAGACCCTCTTCAACGGGGTACAATTAGTTTGGCACAAGAACCACGTTTGCGGCAAGTCAGATTTTCAAGAAAAAGGTGAGAAATCTATGTTTTTATGTTATGAAATGGGTTTATATGTTATAGTGATTGATGTTGCATGAAGATTATGGAATGGTGTTGTGTTTGTGCATGGCGTGTGTGTGTGAGAAGGGTGTGGTTAGCCGTGAGCCCTAGGAGGGAGAAAGAATGTGAATTTGATCTTGTTTAGTTTGTTTAATGCGTCGTTGTGACCTTTATGTCGTAAATGAATGATTAATGAATTGAATTGGCGTTGGAAAAGGATTTCGGAACATTATCGGAAAGTTTATACCTTTGGTATATTTGTGTATATCATTGTATATTTATGATACTAAAGGCCCTAAATATGACTTATGGTTGATGTTAATGAATTCGGAATGAAACAATGAAAGTTAGAATGTTCGTCGTAAATTTTTGATGTTTTGAGTAAAGTATGGAAAGTAGTGAACTTTGGGAAGTTTGTATATGGTTTGGAACCTATTTGAGATGTGATTGAATAATCTTGAATGATTGAATGAATACAATAATGTGGATATAGATTTGGAATTTTGAAGCTTGAATGAAAAGTTGCCAACTTATGTAATAAGGTAGAATTTTGAAGTTAGTATGGTTTGAATGTGATTTGTGTTGTTTGATCATGTGTGGGCTGTTGTTGTTGATGTATTTTGAGCCGAGCCAAGTCTCGGGGGTGTTAGATTTATAGGGGAAATGCTGCCGAAATTTCGGTAGACAAAAATCAAGTTAATGGGAACTTTAAGCCTAAGAGTCTCAAATTGGTAACTTTGACCATTTGCAGATTTCGGACGAAACGGGAGTTGATTTTAAGGAGAGCATAAGACGTCTATATGGTATGTAAAGCTTCTCACTTCTTCGTTTGGCATGTCTTAGTATGTTAGGTGAATATTGGAACCTCCGGAGCATTTCTGCTCCTCGAAACCCGATCCACAGAAAAGTTACTATTCATTCAATTCAATTGAAGCCTAAGGGCTCTATTTTGGCTAGAATGCCACCAATCGCCCGAAACCTATCAAAATGTGATCGGGTCACTTGATAATGATTATGTATGACCTTTTGGCCTATAAATGTTCGTAAACTATGTTCGCCACCTCAATTTGACTCGAGGTGGGCCCGCTAACCCCGAGACGCCCTGTTTGTCCTATCGGGCTCTCCTTTTGAATAAAGTTCGATATGACCCCTTTGATTTCGAAACGTTCCTCTATGAGATATGCTTCGATTACTATGATATGTTAAATTACGCTTTTGAGTTATATGCACTACTTTGAAAACGTTTTGTGGAATGAACATTCGTACCAACTAACGATTTGACTATTTTTGGTTTATGAAGGGATATATGAACTCATTATGTTTTGAAAGGCTATTTTGAAATATGTATTGCATTTGTTTGCTCACGACTCTGCTCGTGCCCTATTATGACTTCGTTCACCGGTTCCCGGGCCGGTTATGATTCGTGCGCCTTATGATAATTCGGCCGTATGCTGTGTTCCGGTTCCCGAGGCCTCGCCAAAGGGCCGGGTTCCGTTTGGAGTTATGTTGTGATATGGCTCGTGATGCGATACGCTCACCTATGTTGTGTTTGTGTTCGGGGATGTACGGAGATTTGAAACCTTCTGGTGTTATGCTGTGTGTGGCGCCAGCGTCGGAGTGGCGACCACGTTCTTAAGCGTTTGCATGATTTCGTTTGCATTATGTATACGTATATGATTTTGATACGGATTTTGACGTACTGATTTGTACTCCACTTTGTCATCTGATTTGCTTTCGGTTTTGGCCCATATTTCTGTACTCCGTGCTTTACATACTCAGTACATATTTTGTACTGACCCCCTTTCTTCGGGGGTTGCGTTTCATGACCGCAGGTGCAGATATTGGTGATCCTCCATTGTAGGCTTCACTCTTTGCTACTTCGGAGTACTCCTTCTTGACTCGGAGTCCACTTTTGGTACAGACTCCATTTTGCTATGTATATTCTGTACATTTGACTATTTGGGTACGGCGGGGCCCTGTCTCGCCATATGTCTTTGTTTTGAGTTCGTAGAGGCCTGTAGTCATATATGTGGGACGAGGGTCCTATATATATTTGTCTGATTTTGTTTTTCTGGTCTTAAAGCGGTCCGTTTGTTTTGATGGCCCTGAATGGCCCTCATGCTTATATTTGCATTTTTGACCGGCGATGTCTATTCCGCCGCTCAATTTGGATCCGATATGACATTTTGATTTGTGCGACCGCTTAAGACATATTTTGATATAAACTATGTTTGATATGACTTTTATGAAATTCTGAAATAAGTTTGGATTTGGCAATGAATATGTAATTTGGTCTGGGTACCCCAGTAGGGTGCCAGTCGCGGCCCACGGGGCTGGGTCGTGACAAAAGTGGTATCAGAGCAGTTTGTCCTCGGAATGTCTACAGGTCGTGTCTCGTAGAGTCTTGTTTATCGATGTGTTGTGCACCACATCTATACACAGGAAGCTACAGGGCATTTAGGATGTTACTTTCTTTGGAATCTTAGATCGTGCGATAGAGCTGTGCTATTAGGATGATTCTGATCTGACCCGTTCTTGTGTTTGCAGTGATGCCTCCGAAGAAGGCAACGGCAGCCCAGAAGGGCAAAGCGAGGATGGGAGAGACTAGTCAGGCACAGCGATCTACCCGGGCTCGTGTTTATGATTTGCCTGAGGTTGTGCCTCGTTCTGAGGGGTCTGCTACACCCCCACTAGTACAGCCTGGAGCAGGACCTTCAGCAGCTCCAGAGGTCCGTGTACCCGCTCCTGAGACTCCAGCTCCTCAGCCAGGGGCGGAGGATAGGACCCTGAGGGAGGCTGTACAGTTGTTGACTACACTAGTAGCAGGTCAGGCTCGCAGACGCGGGCGTAGGGACGATGATGATGATGACAGGCGGGACAGCCTGAGAGTTCGGGAGTTTTTATTATGTGGCCCTCCAGAGTTTTTCGGGTCTAAGCCCGACGAGGACCCCCACGACTTTATTCGGGGGATGCGGCGCTCACTGGACTTGGTCAGGGCTTCAGAGACCGAGTCGGTCGAGCTGGCTTCGCACAGGCTTCGAGATGTTGCCACTCACTGGTATGAGACTTGGGAGTTATCTAGGGGTGAGGGTGCTCCCCCAGCTACGTGGGACCAGTTTGTGACTGCTTTCACCCGCCACTTTCTACCCCCAGAGTTGCGACGGGCACGGGCCGACCGATTCTTACATTTGCAGCAGAGGGGTCGGAGTGTTCACGAGTATAATCTTGAGTTTGATTCTCTGGCCCGATATGCACCGGCCGTGGTAGCAGATATGTCCGATCGGATGCACAGATATGTTATGGGATTGGATCAGTATTTAATCGACGGCTGTATGGCAGTGTCATTGCAGACAGATATGGACATTGCCCGACTTCAGGCCTATGCGATGGGTATGGAGGACCGTCACAGGTCTGATCATTCTGGTAGAGACCGGGACAGGAGGCCACCCAAGAGGGCTAGGTCCGCAGGTTATTCCGGGGATTCTCGAGGCGGACAGCCTCAACAGCAGCAGTCAGGCAGACAGCTACCTCCGTCCGGCCAGAGTACTCAGTCAGGCAGCCGGAGATTTGATAGTGCGGGACCGTCTGGGGCCGGTCAGAGCTCCAGAGCGGCAGGTTCACAGGTATCCAGAGGCCCCAGCCAGGCCAGACCACCCAGGCCCCGTTGTTCTCATTGCGGGAAGTCTCATCCTGGGGAGTGCTATCGAGCCACTGGAGCTTGTTTTTCGTGTGGTGGTCAGGGCCATTTTATGAGAGATTGTCCGTTGGCCAGCGGTTCTGGTAGTGTTGCTCAGCAGACAGGGTCAGCCGCCGGTTCTTCTTCTGCTCCATCTGTTGCACGCCCTGGAGGGCGAGGTAGGCCAGCATCGGCAGGACGCGGTCGAGGCCGCGGTGGCGTTTCAGGTTCTAGCGGTCCTTTGAACCGCATATATGCTTTGGCCAGCCGCCAGGATCAGGAGGCTTCGCCAAACGTCGTCACAGGTACATTACTGGTTTTCTCCAGGTCTGTATATGCATTGATTGACCCTGGCTCTACTTTATCATATATTTCCCCGCTCGTTGCTAGTAAAATTGGGATAGTGGCTGAGCTTATAGAGCCATTTGAGGTAGCTACGCCAGTTGGGGATTTTGTTATAGCGAGACAGATCTATAGAGATTGTTCTGTGACCATTTATGATCGTAGCACTAAGGCTGATTTGATAGAGTTAGACATGCTTGAGTTTGACGTCATTATGGGTATGGACTGGTTGTCTTCCTGTTATGCTAATGTCGACTGCCAGAAAAAGGTAGTCCGTTTTCAGTTTCCAGGGGAACCAGTTATAGAGTGGTTCGGATCTACAGCATCGCCGAGGGGTAAGTTTATTTCATACCTCAAGGCTAAGAAGATGATCCAGAAGGGTTATATCTATCATTTGGTTCGTGTGCACGATACTGCAGCGGAGATACCTACCCTTCAGTCTGTTCCGGTAGTCAGTGAGTTTCCAGATGTTTTTCCTGACGAGCTTCCTGGCCTTCCGCCTGAGCGAGAGATTGATTTTACTATAGAGTTGATGCCAGATACGCAGCCTATATCTATTCCTCCATACAGGATGGCACCGGCTGAGTTGAAAGAGTTGAAGGAGCAGCTGAAAGATTTGTTGGATAAGGGCTTTATGAGACCCAGCACATCACCCTGGGGAGCGCCGGTATTGTTTGTCAGAAAGAAAGATGGGTTATTGCGGATGTGTATCGACTACCGGCAGCTAAATAAGGTGACTATAAAGAATAAATATCCCCTCCCCCGAATTGATGACTTGTTTGATCAGCTGCAGGGTGCTAAATATTTTTCGAAGATAGATCTGCGCTCAGGTTATCATCAGGTGCGAGTACGGGAGTCAGATATCCCGAAGACCGCTTTCAGGACCCGGTACGGGCATTATGAGTTTAGAGTTATGTCTTTCGGGCTGACTAATGCTCCGGCGGTATTTATGGATCTGATGAACCGGGTATTTTGTCCTTTTCTGGATATGTTTGTTATTGTGTTTATTGATGATATTTTGATTTACTCGCGATTAGCCGAAGAGCATTCAGATCATTTGAAGACGGTACTTGGCGTTCTCCGTCAGCAGAAGTTATATGCTAAATTCTCTAAATGTGAATTCTGGCTAACTTCTGTGGCATTCTTGGGCCATATTGTCGGCGCAGATGGTATTCGGGTCGATACGCAGAAGATTGAGGCTGTGCAGAATTGGCCCAGGCCTACTACTCCGACAGAGGTGTGCAGTTTTCTTGGATTGGCCGGGTATTATCGCAGGTTCGTGGAGGATGTTTCTACTATTGCAGCACCACTGACGAGGCTTACCCAGAAAGCAGAAAAATTCCAGTAGACAGATGCCTGCGAGCGCAGCTTTCAGATGCTGAAGGAGAGATTGATTACAACACCAGTTTTGGCTCTTCCAGAGGGATCTGACGGGTATGTTGTCTATTGTGACACCTCTGGTATTGGGATAGGTTGTGTATTGATGCAGCACGGTCGATTTATAGCCTATGCTTCCCGGCAGCTCAGACCGCACGAGAAGAACTATCCCACTCATGATCTTGAGTTGGCCGCGGTAATCCATGCTTTGAAGATTTGGCGGCATTATTTATATGGGGTCTATGTCGATATTTATACGGACCATAAGAGTCTCCAGTATATTTTTAAGCAGAAAGAATTGAATTTGCGGCAGAGAAGATGGCTTGAGTTACTGAAGGATTATGACGTTGATATTCTGTACCAACCGGGGAAAGCCAATGTGGTAGCTGATGCGCTTAGCCGCAAGTCCGTAGGCAGTCTGGCTGGTGTACCATCCGATAAGAGAGATTTGGTTCGTGATATTCATCAGCTGGCCAGCCTCGGAGTTCGTTTGGCGGATTCTTGAGATTCTAGGATTTCTGTTCGTGCAGTTGCTGAATCATCTATTATTCAGGAGGTAAAGCAGCGCCAGTTTGAAGATCCTCTTTTGATTCAGTACAGAGATGTGGCTCTTAATAAAGCAAAGACTCAGTTTGAGATCTCGCCTGAAGGAGTATTATTATATGACGGCAGATTCTGTGTACCGGACGTTGCGGGCTTACGGCAGCAGATTATGGGCGAGGCCCATAATGTACGATATTCTGTTCATCCTGGTTCCACTAAAATGTATCGGGATCTCAGGTGTTTGTATTGGTGGGACGGCATGAAGAAAGATATTGCTGAGTTTGTTAGTCAGTGCCCGAACTGCCAGCAAGTTAAGATCGAGCATCAGAAGCCCGGTGGATTATTACAGGAGATGGAAATTCCAGCCTGGAAATGGGAGATGATTAATATGGATTTCGTCGTTGGGTTACCGCGCACTCCACGCAGGTATGATTCTATTTGGGTTATTGTTGACAGGCTGACGAAATCATCCCATTTCCTTCCGATTCGGACTACTTATTCGGTTGAGGACTATGCCAGATTGTATATTAGAGAGATAGTCAGACTTCACGGAGTCCCTATATCTATTATTACTGACCGAGGTGCCCAGTTTACAGCTAATTTCTGGAGGTCATTTCAGGAGGGATTAGGGACTCAGGTGAGCCTTAGTACAGCTTTTCACCCTCAGTCCGACGGGCAGGCCGAGCGCACTATTCAGACGCTCGAAGATATGTTGCGGGCCTGCGTTATTGATTTCAGGGGCAGCTGGGATGATCATTTGCCGCTTATTGAGTTTGCCTATAATAACAGTTATCACTCCAGCATTCAGATGGCTCCGTACGAGGCCCTTTATGGCAGGAAATGCAGATCTCCTATTGGTTGGTTTGACGTGGGCGAGACTAAGCTGATTGGGCCAGATGTGATCCAGGAAGCTGTAGATAAGGTAAATCTTATTCGAGAACGATTATTGGCTACTCAGAGTCGACAGAAAGCTTATGCAGATAGACGACGTCGACCGTTAGAGTTCCAGATTGGCGACTGGGTATTCCTGAAGGTGTCGCCCATGAAGGGTGTCATGAGATTCGATAGAAAGGGTAAGTTGAGCCCCCGGTACATTGGGCCGTATCAGATCGTTCGAAAGATAGGCGAGGTCGCCTATGAGCTAGACTTACCATCCGACTTGGAGGCCGTACACCCAGTGTTTCATGTGTCTATGTTGCAGAAATGTATTGGTGATCCTTCCAGGATATTCCCAGTTGATGACATTCAGGTGACGGAGCAGTTATCTTATGACGAGCAGCCTGTATCTATTCTGGATCGACAGGTGCGGAAACTACGCACTAAAGAAGTGCCCTCCGTCAAAGTCCTGTGGCGCAATAATAATCGGGAGGAGATGACTTGGGAGGCGGAGGATGAGATGAAGAAGAAATAACCCCATTTGTTCCCGACGTCCACATGTAATCTAAACCTTTCAATTTGTTATGTTGGTTGATAAAAAAATAATTTTTGTATGCCACTAATAATAAAGAACTCCCCCGCCTTGGTCATAAGACCTTATAAGGTTAATTTAACATTTGGGGATGAATGTTCTTAAGGGGGGGAGAATGTTATGTCCCGTGTTTTCATATAATTAGAAATCGAGAAATAATTAAGATTTGTGTGTTATAAGGAAATATTTTGATTTTAGTGAATATGACTACGTTGGTTATGGAATCATTGATGTTAAGACATCGGGGAAGGCCGAGGGTAAATTTGAAATTTCGGAAATTAGTTTCGGGAATTACAAAACGGGACGTTTAATGAATTGGGCCAAGAAAAATATAAAACAAAATTGAGGCCCAAAAATCTTGAAGTGGCCGGCCATAGCATTGGTCCAAGCCCACTTTTAAAGGTCATGTGCTATGCACATGACCCCTATATGGATATATATCAACATAACACTTAGAATTATCAAGAACAAAACAAAATTGAAGAACACCACTCCAAATAGGCTCTCGGCCGAATAGAGAAAAGGAAAAAAAAATAATTCCCAAGCCTTTGTGTTTGATCCAAAAATCTTGATTTTTGCATAGTTGTGAAGTACTCAAGACCCTCTTCAACGGGGTACAATTAGTTTGGCACAAGAACCACGTTTGCGGAAAGTCGGATTTTCAAGAAAAAGGTGAGAAATCTATGTTTTTATGTTATGAAATGGGTTTATATGTTATAGTGATTGATGTTGCATGAAGATTATGTAATGGTGTTGTGTTTGTGCATGGTGTGTGTGTGTGAGAAGGGTGTGGTTGGCCGTGAGCCCTAGGAGGGAGAAAGAATGTGAATTTGATCTTGTTTAGTTTGTTTAATGCGTCGTTGTGACCTTTATGTCGTAAATGAATGATTAATGAATTGAATTGGCGTTGGAAAAGGATTTCGGAACATTATCGGAAAGTATATACCTTTGGTATATTTGTGTATATCATTGTATATTTATGATACTAAAGGCCCTAAATATGACTTATGGTTGATGTTAATGAATTCGGAATGAAACAATGAAAGTTAGAATGTTCGTCGTAAATTTTTGATGTTTTGAGTAAAGTATGGAAAGTAGTGAACTTTGGGAAGTTTGTATATGGTTTGGAACCTATTTGAGATGTGATTGAATAATCTTGAATGATTGAATGAATACAATAATGTGGATATAGATTTGGAATTTTGAAGCTTGAATGAAAAGTTGCCAACTTATGTAATAAGGTAGAATTTTGAAGTTAGTATGGTTTGAATGTGATTTGTGTTGTTTGATCATGTGTGGGCTGTTGTTGTTGATGTATTTTGAGCCGAGCCAAGTCTCGGGGGTGTTAGATTTATAGGGGAAATGCTGCCGAAATTTCGGTAGACAAAAATCAAGTTAATGGGAACTTTAAGCCTAAGAGTCTCAAATTGGTAACTTTGACCATTTGCAGATTTCGGACGAAACGGGAGTTGATTTTAAGGAGAGCATAAGACGTCTATAAGGTATGTAAAGCTTCTCACTTCTTCGTTTGGCATGTCTTAGTATGTTAGGTGAATATTGGAACCTCCGGAGCATTTCTGCTCCTCGAAACCCGATCCACAGAAAAGTTACTATTCATTCAATTCAATTGAAGCCTAAGGGCTCTATTTTGGCTAGAATGCCACCAATCGCCCGAAACCTATCAAAATGTGATCGGGTCACTTGATAATGATTATGTATGACCTTTTGGCCTATAAATGTTCGTAAACTATGTTCGCCACCTCAATTTGACTCGAGGTGGGCCCGCTAACCCCGAGACGCCCTGTTTGTCCTATCGGGCTCTCCTTTTGAATAAAGTTCGATATGACCCCTTTGATTTCGAAACGTTCCTCTATGAGATATGCTTCGATTACTATGATATGTTAAATTACGCTTTTGAGTTATATGCACTACTTTGAAAACGTTTTGTGGAATGAACATTCGTACCAACTAACGATTTGACTATTTTTGGTTTATGAAGGGATATATGAACTCATTATGTTTTGAAAGGCTATTTTGAAATATGTATTGCATTTGTTTGCTCACGACTCCGCTCGTGCCCTATTATGACTTCGTTCACCGGTTCCCGGGCCGGTTATGATTCGTGCGCCTTATGATAATTCGGCCGTATGCTGTGTTCCGGTTCCCGAGGCCTCGCCATAGGGCCGGGTTCCGTTTGGAGTTATGTTGTGATATGGCTCGTGATGCGATACGCTCACCTATGTTGTGTTTGTGTTCGGGGATGTACGGAGATTTGAAACCTTCTGGTGTTATGCTGTGTGTGGCGCCAGCGTCGGAGTGGCGACCACGTTCTTAAGTGTTTGCATGATTTCGTTTGCATTATGTATACGTATATGATTTTGATACGGATTTTGACGTACTGATTTGTACTCCACTTTGTCATCTGATTTGCTTTCGGTTGTGGCCCATATTTCTGTACTCCGTGCTTTACATACTCAGTACATATTTCGTACTGACCCCCTTTCTTCGGGGGCTGCGTTTCATAACCGCAGGTGCAGATATTGGTGATCCTCCACTGTAGGCTTCACTCTTTGCTACTTCGGAGTACTCCTTCTTGACTCAGAGTCCAATTTTGGTACAGACTCCCTTTTGCTATGTACATTCTGTACATTTGACTATTTGGGTACGGCGAGGCCCTGTCTCGCCATATGTCTTTGTTTTGAGTTCGTAGAGGCCTGTAGTCATATATGTGGGGCGAGGGTCCTATATATGTTTGTCTGATTTTGTTTTTCTGGTCTTAAAGCGGTCCGTTTGTTTTGATGGCCCTGAATGGCCCTTATACTTATATTTGCATTTTTGACCGGCGATGTCTATTCCGCCGCTCAGTTTGGATCCGATATGACATTTTGATTTGTGCGACCGCTTAAGACATATTTTGATATAAGCTATGTTTGATATGACTTTTATGAAATTCTGAAATAAGTTTGGATTTGGCATTGAATATGTAATTTGGTCTGGGTACCCAAGTAGGGTGCCAGTCGCGGCCCACGGGGCTGGGTCGTGACATTTTCATTCATACTTCATCTATAACCTTCAAGAAATCTCTAGAACACTCCAAACACTTCAACCACAAGAATATGAAGAAAATCAATGATAATCAACACCAAATCTATGAAACAAAGTGTATGAAACCTAATTGGAAGTCATCTCCTTCAAGAAATTCCAAAAGAGGTGAAGAAGGGTTTTGGTGCTAAAGAAGTGATTCCACTCTAGGCTTGTTCCACCATCATCTAAGGTATGTTTCATGACTTTATCATGTTATTTAAGGTATTGGAAAGCTAAGATTCTTGAAATGTAGAAGAACACAGAAAATGGGCCATTACTGAGTGAATAGTGTCACAATTGAATGATAGTTAAATGCAATCATGAACATTGATATGTTGTGATGATGAATACGTTATAAATGGCGTATAGACCACGGAATAGGTGTGAAGTAAGCAAAATTATGATGATAAGCTAAACCCATTAAATGTGGAGAAATTGGAGAAAAATGGTGGATTTTGCTAAATATAAATAAGTGATGAATATTGATACGATATTGTGAGTGTTGTTGTAAATGTTTGGGAGTTGAAATAGAACATGAGGAAAGCAGTAGAAACAAAGGAAACTCTGCCCAATTTTCTCTAGAAATAACGATGCGTTCTTATGGTCGATTGACTAACTGTAATGCGTATTCTCTCGTGAAGGTAAAAACGTGATATTGAAGGAGAACAAGTGAACGATAGCTTAGCTAAATGACCAAGGTATGTGAGGCTAGTCCTTTCCTTTCTATGGCATGAATCCCATGACATGATTCTTCTCCTTTTTCATGATTCTCCTATATCCCGGAAAGCCAAGAGCCTAAGATCATGCATAGCTACATGAGTCAAGATATATGATGTGACGTTCTTATAAAGTAAATGATGTTGTTCTTTGTATACACTCACCTTATATCCTAATCCCTTCAAGGTGAGGCAGAATGTTCATAAATGCTCATAATGGAATCGAGGGTTCACGACCTTACGTCACCTCGATAGAATGCAGTTGTTCTAGAGTCTTTATGCATGTATGATGATAAGTATATTTTGATAAGGATATCATTATAAATATTTTATGATGAGGATTTCATGATTGCATCACACCGGGCCTAGTTGGCCGGGCAGTCACCGCGAAAGTGGGCAGCTATACGATACACCATGACCAGTTGGCATGGGCAGACAGCACTAGTGGGCGGCATGAGATGGTACCCCGGACGCGGGAGGCCTGGACGCGGGCTAATGTTACTGATTATCACACCGCACCTATATGGTCGGGCAGTTTAGATATATATATATATATATACACACACATATGATATGCATACATGAGATGATGATAAGCATAAATGTAAATCAGCATGCATTACTTTTCATATGATTCCCAGTCAGGTACAGTTGCTCCATACTGGATGCCTCCTTTACTTTCTTGATGTGTTGTTTTTGTTCATGCCTCTCATACTCAGTACAACATTCGTACTGGCGTCCGTTTTATTTGGACGCTGTGTTCATGCCCACAGGTAGACAGGGAGGCGAGCTCAATCCGGATTCTTAGGAGCTGTCAGCTGATTGAAAGCACTCCATTGTCCGGAGGTGCTTATGATTATCCTTTTGGTACGAATGTATATTTTGGGCATGACGGAGTCTTGTTCCGTCTACATGTATAGTATGTCAGTAGAGGCTCGTAGATGCGTAGTGTGGGTTAGATGGTCTCACAAGTTTATTACAGCATGCATGTATATATTATATATATTATTTTGATGGCCTAATGAGGCATTTGTATATATATATATATAGACTAATTGTGTTTTCCACCGGAAAATGATTTTCATACAATTATGAATGATAAAGAAGCGTAAATGACCATGACCCGTGAGGAAATAAGGGGTGCTCAGTGGTCAGCCTTGGGTACCCGTCGCGGCCCCTAGCTGGGTCGTGACAGAAGTGGTATCAGAGCGGTTAAGTCCTAGGAAGTGTCTACGAGCCATGTGTAGTAGAGTCTTGTTTATGGTGTGTTACGCGCTACGCTAATAAACAAGAGGCTACAGGGCATTTAGGAAAACAACCGTCTTTCTTCTTATGAGATCGTGCGATAGAGCCATGCCTAGGATCATATCCCTCCTAAAAGTGTGTTATGATTTCAGAATGCCACCAAAGGGAAAGGCTACAGCCGCCCAGAAGGGCAAAACTACGGCGAAAAGACTGGCAGAAAGAGAGCCTCTGACAAATGTAGAGGATGGCGAATCACAAAATGAGGTCTCGCCCAATGTAGAAGAGCAAGGAGGAGCCTCAGTCCCAATTCCTCCACCAGTTGCTTCGGGTCAACAAGTGACCGAAGTTATTCATCTATTGACGCAATTGGTTGCCGCCCAGGCACAGCGGCAGAGTGCGGGTCCGAGTGATCGTTCCGCCAATACGAGAGCCCGTGATTTCCTGACTTTAAATCCTCCGGAATTTTTCGGGTCGAAGCCAGATGAGGACCCACAAAGCTTCATTGAAGAGATGCTGGGGACGTTGAAACTTATGCATGCTTCTGAGACCGAATCGATAGAGTTGGCTTCTTATAGACTCCGCGATATGGCGGTATTATGGTACAACAACTGGATAGCATCAAGGACAGAAAATGCACCTCCCCCAGTTTGGCAAGAGTTTGTTGATGCTTTCATTCGCCATTATTTGCCGCCCGAGGTCCGCCAAGCTAGAGCAAACATGTTCTTGAATCTGAAGCAAGGAAGAATGAGTGCTCGGGAGTATAGCATGCAGTTTAATTCTCTGGCCTGGTATGCCCCGACTATGGTGGCCGATATGGGCGATCGTGTACACAGATTTGTGAGTGGTTTGGGGCCACATTTGTTTAGAGATTGTCTGACGGCCTCTTTGCAATACGGGAGGGATATTTAACGAATACAGGCACAAGCTTAGAATCTTGAGGAATGACAACAGGTGCAGAGAAGTGATCGTGATAATGACAGAAGGCAAGGTAAGAGAGCTAGATCTATGGGAGCGAGCAGTGAATATAGAGGGGGACCCAGACAGATTCATTCTAGGCACCCAGGTGAGTCAGCGACTAGTGCGCCTCCCAGATTCTCAAATAAGAGGTTTGATCATTCTTTTCAGACAGGACAGGGCCAGAGTTCGAGGGCCTCAGATTCTCAGTTTAGGGGAGATTCTAGTCAGAGGAGACCCTCAGTACCGCGGTGCAGCCAGTGCGGTAGACTGCATTCCGGACAGTGCCGTCAGGGTTCGGATGCTTGCTACGCCTGCGGGCAGGTTGGTCATATGATGAGAGATTTCCCTTCAGCAAGGGGTAGAGTTGGGACTCAGCCTACGGGATCAGCAGCTGGGTCTTCTTCAGTACGCCCGATAGCACAGACTCCTCAGACTACAGCAGGTAGAGGCAGAGGCAGAGGGGGAGCATCTACCTCAGGAGCCGTTCAGCCCCACGTATATGCTTTAGTTGGGCGACAGGATCTTGAGTCTTCCCCAGATGTTGTCACAGGTACATTGACTATATTTTCCCGCGATGTATATGCTTTGATCGATCCGGGTTCTACTTTCTCTTACGTTACTCCGTATGTCACGGATTGTATTGGGGTTAAATCCGAGCCCATTAAACCTTTTGAGGTATTCACTCCGGTTGGTGATCCGGTAATAGCGAGGAAAGCATACAAAAATTGTGTCATTGTGATATGTGATCGCCAGACTAAAGCCGATTTGATTGAGCTTGAAATGATAGATTTCGATGTAATTATGGGTATGGATTGGTTGGCCTCATGTTATGCTAATGTCGATTGCCGAACGAAAATGGTTCGATTTCAATATTCGGGAGAGCCCGTACTTGAATGGAAGGGTAATACGGCATCCCCAAAGGGTAGGTTTATTTCCTACCTTAAGGCAAGAAAGATGATAGCTAAAGGCTATATTTACCATCTAGTTCGGGTCCATGACACCGAGGCAAAGTCGCCAGCTTTCCAATCTGTTCTGGTAGTGAATGAATTCCCAGATGTATTTCCCGACGAACTACCAGGTCTTCCTCCTGAGAGGGAAATTGACTTCACTATTGATGTATAGCCGGACACTGAGTCCATTTCTATTCCTCCTTATCGAATGGCTCCGGCAGAATTGAAAGAGCTGAAGGCACAGTTGAAGGACTTGCTCGAAAAGGGGTTTATAAGGCCTAGTTCATCGCCGTGGGGAGCACCAGTCTTGTTTGTGAGAAAGAAGGACAGATCTCTACGGATCTACATCGATTATAGACAGCTGAACAAGGTAACAATAAAGAACAAGTATCCCCTCCCCAGAATTGACGATTTGTTTGACCAATTACAGGGTGCTAAGTGGTTCTCCAAGATAGATCTGAGATCTGGTTATCATCAAGTGAGAATTAGAGAAGAAGATATTCCCAAAAATGCCTTCAGAACGAGGTATAGCCACTATGAGTTCCGAGTGATGTCGTTTGGGTTAACAAATGCCCCGGCAGTGTTCATGAATCTAATGAATAATGTGTTCAGGCCATTTTTGGATCTCTTCGTGATAATATTCATTGATGATATTCTAGTGTATTCTCGCACAGAAACAGAACATGCAGATTATCTAAGAATTGTTCTTGGCATTCTTCGAGCTCGGGAATTATATGCAAAATTCTCAAAGTACGAGTTTTGGCTGAATTCTGTGGCATTCCTAGGTCATGTTATTTCAAATGATGCCATCCGAGTTGACACTCAGAAAATAGAAGCTGTGAAGACTTGGCCAAGGCCTACAACGCCTATGGAAGTTCGTAGTTTTCTGGGTTTGGCAGGTTATTATAGAAGGTTTGTAGAGGGATTTTCATCTATTTCAGCTCCATTGACGAAGCTAACCCAGAAGTCGGCGAAATTTTAGTGGAACGATGCATGCGAGCGTAGTTTCCGAGAGTTGAAAGACAGGTTGACCTCAGCTCCAGTACTAACACTTCCAGAAGGGCCAGATGGCTATGTTGTGTATTGTGATGCTTCTGGTGTGTGACTAGGATGTGTATTGATGCAGCATGGGAAGGTGATTGCATACGCTTCGAGACAGTTACAGAAACATGAGAAGAATTATCCAACTCATGATCTCGAATTGGCCGCGGTTATTCATGCCTTGAAGATATGGAGGCATTATTTGTATGGTGTGCACGTCGATATCTATACAGATCACAAGAGTTTCTAGCATATCTTCAAACAAAAGGAGTTGAACCTGCGGCAGAGGAGGTGGTTAGAATTGTTGAAAGACTATGATGTGGACATTTTGTACCACCCCGGAAAAGCTAACATAGTAGCCGATGCGCTTAGCCGTCGATCAATGGGTAGCTTATGTGAAGCTCCTTCAGAAAAGAAGGAGATTGTTCGGGAGCCCCATCGATTAACAAGTCTTGGAATACGTGCAATTGATTCGGGTAGTACAGGCATCAGTATTAATGACCCCACAGTTTCATCCTTGAATATAGAAGTGAAGGAACGGCAATATGAAGATTCTCAATTAAGCCGATACCGAGATCTATCTCGTGAAAAGGAAAAGTCTCCATTTGAAGTTTCCATAGATGGGATCCTTAGATATCGAGGCAGGCTATGTGTACCGGATGTGGAAAAATTGTGCCAACGGATTTTAGAGGAAGCACACTATTCTCGGTATTCTATTCACCCCGGTGCAACTAAAATGTATCATGACCTCAAATTGATATACTGGTGGGATGGCATGAAGAGGGACATAGCAGATTTTGTAGCACAATGTCCGAATTGCCAACAGGTAAAAGCTGAACATCAGAAGCCAGGGGGCTTGTTACAGGCAATAGAAATCCCTACTTGGAAATGGGAAGTGATAAACATGGATTTCATCGTGGGATTACCCCGTTCCCGTGGCAGATATGACTCTATATGGGTGATCATGGATAGGCTGATGAAAGCAGCCCATTTTCTTCCAGTCAAGACCACGTACTCAACAGAAGACTATGCAAGGTTATATCTCAAAGAAATTGTGCGACTCCATGGAATCCCATTATCTATTATCACAGATAGAGGAGCACAGTTTACAGCCAAGTTCTGGAAGTCTTTTCAAGAAGGTTTGGGCACACAAATGAGGTTTAGCATGGCACTTCATCCGCAAACTGATGGGCAGGCCGAGCGTGCTATTCAGACCTTGGAGGATATGTTACGAGCATGTGTGCTGGATTTTGGTGGGAGTTGGGACGATCATTTACCCCTTATTGAATTCGCATACAACAATAGCTATCATTCCAGTATTCAAATGGTTCCATATGAAGCTTTATATGGGAGGAAATGCAGATCTCCATTGGATGGTTCGAAATAGGAGAAGCACAACTAGTGGGCCCTGAATTGGTCAAAAAGCAATAGAAAAGGTCAAGGTGATCCAAGATCGGTTGTTGACTGCCCAAAGTCGCCAAAAGTCCTATGGAGACAATCGCCGACGAGACTTGAAATTTCAAGCCAATGATTGGGTGTTCTTGAAAGTGTCGCCAATGAAAGGGGTGATGAGATTTGATAAGAAAGCGAAGCTAAGTCCCAGATACATTGGACCCTACAAAATCATCCGCAAGGTGGGTCAGGTGGCCTATGAATTGGATTTGCCTTCGGATCTTGAATCAGTCCACCCAGTTTTCCACGTTTCGATGCTCCGCAAGTGTATTGGAGACCCCACCAGGATTGTCCCGATAGATGATGTGCAAGTGACAGAACGGCTTACCTATGAAGAGGTGCCTATTGCTATTTTAGATAGGCAGGTGCAGAGACTTCGAAATAAAGAGGTAGCTTCAGTTAAAGTCTTATGGCGGAGTAGCAATTGGGAAGAAATGACTTGGGAAGCAGAAGAGAGCATGAAATCCAAGTACCCACACTTGTTCCAACCCCCGGGAGAGATCCAAGACGAAATGCCGACGATATGAGGTATGTACGCTTCATTTTTATGCTTTTGGTCATGTGTGGCCATGGATATGTTGATAATGTGATGTAGCCCTGTGAGGCGATGATATTATGGGTTGTTATGACAGGCTGGAAGTGTCAAATTACAGGGGAAACTCTGGCAAAATGTTCGTAGAATTCCTAGTGTTTAACATTCCGAATGTTCCAAAAAGGGGGGAAGAATGTTACACCTCGGAAAAGTCCCCATACATGTACACTGAGTAGACCAACGAAGGGCATGAGTGTGCGACGTCTTACTAAGTAGGGGATGACGATTCATGAATTTTTGGAAATAAGAAAGTTGTAGAATTTCATTTCAGCCAGTGGTTGTAAAATGGAATACGGCCCTTAAAGTGATTTACGGACCGTAAAGTGCCATCGTCCTTCAACATTTCAAAAATTTCAACTTTCTGTCCAAAGCTTAAATGGTAAAAAATGACCCAGTTTACGGACCGTAAACTGAAATACAGCCCGTAAACTATGGCCCTAAACCATCATGATCTTCAGCAAACCTTTCTGTTTTGATATGCTTAAATACGACCACGTTATATGGCCCGTAAACTAGTATACGGTCCATAAACTTTGGTTTACGACCACTGTACACCCCGACGACTGTTCATTAAAAATCAGATTTTGTGATTATTATAAGTGACTTTCTCATTCATTTTCATTCATACTTCATCTATAACCTTCAAGAAATCTCTAGAACACTTCAAACACTTCAACCATAAGAATATCAAGGAAATCAATGATCATCAACACCAAATCTATGAAACAAAATGTATGAAACCTAATTGGAAGTCATCTCCTTCAAGAAATTCCAAAAGAGGTGAAGAAGGGTTTTGGTGCTAAAGAAGTGATTCCACTCTAGGCTTGCTCCACCATCATCTAAGGTATGTGTCATGACTTTATCATGTTATTTAAGGTATTGGAAAGCTAAGATGCTTGAAATGTAGAAGAACATAGAAAATGGGCCATTACTGAGTGAATAGTGTCACAATTGAATGATAGTTGAATGGAATCATGAACGTTGATATGTTTTGATGATGAATACGTTATAAATGGCGTATAGACCATGGAATAGGTGTGAAGTAAGCAAAATTATGATGATGAGCTAAAACCATTAAATGTGGAGAAATTGGAGAAAAATGGTGGATTTTGCTAAATATAAATAAGTGATGAATATTGATACGATATTGTGAGTGTTGTTGTAAATGTTTGGGAGTTGAAATAGAACATGAGGAAAGCAGTAGAAACAAAGGAAACGCTGCCCAATTTTCTCTAGAAATAACGATGCGTTCTTATGGTCGATTGACTAACTATAATGCGTATTCTCTCCTGAAGGTAACCGCGTGATATTGAAGGGGAACAAGTGAACGATAGCTTAGCTAAACGACGAAGGTATGTGAGGCTAGTCCTTTCCTTTCTATGGCATGAATCCCATGACATGATTCTTCTCCCTTTTCATGATTCTCCTAAATCCCGGAAAGCCAAGAGCCTAAGATCATGCATAGATACATGAGTCAAGATATATGATGTGACGTTCTTATAAAGTAAATGATGTCGTTCCTTGTATACACTCACCTTATATCCTAATCCCTTCAAGGTGAGGCAGAATGTTCATAAATGCTCATAATGGAATCGAGGGTTCACGACCTTACGTCACCTCGATAGAATGCAGTTGTTCTAGAGTCCTTGTGCATGTATCATGATAAGTATATTTTGATAAGCATGTCATTATAAATATTTTATGATGAGCATGTCATGATTGCATCACACCGGGCCTAGTTGGCCGGGCAGTCACCGCGAAAGCGGGCAGCTATACGATACACCATGGCCAGTATGCACGGGCAGACACCACTAGTGGGCGGCATGAGATTGTACCCTGGACGTGGGAGGCCTGGACGCGGGCTAATGTTACTGATTATCACACCGCACCTATATGGTCGGGCAGTTTAGATATGTATATATATATATATATATATATATATATATATATATATATATATATATATATATATATATATATATATATATATATATATATACATATGATATGCATACATGAGATGATGATAAGCATAAATGTAAATCAGCATGCATTACTTTTCATATGATTCCCAGTCAGGTACAGTTGCTCCATACTTGATGCCTCCTTTACTTTCTTGATGTGTTGTTTTTGTTCATGCCTCTCATACTCAATACAATATTCGTACTGACGTCCGTTTTATTTGGACGCTGTGTTCATGCCCACTGGTAGACAGGGAGGCGAGCTCGATCCGGATTCTTAGGAGTTGTCAGCTGATTGAAAGCACTCCATTGTCCGGAGGTGCTTATGATTTTCCTTTTGGTACATATGTATATTTTGGGCATGACGGAGTCTTGTTACGTCTACATGTATAGTATGTCAGTAGAGGCTCGTAGATGCGTAGTGTGGGTTAGATGGTCTCACAAGTTTATTACAGCATGCATGTATATATTATATATATTATTTTGATGGCCTAATGAGGAATTTGTATATATATATAGACTAATTGTGTTTTCCACCGGAAAATGATTTTCATACAATTATGAATGATAAAGAAGCGTAAATGACCATGACCCGTGAGGAATTAAGGGGTGCTCGGTGGTCAGCCTCGGGTACCCATCACGGCCCCTAGCTGGGTCGTGACATAAAGCTAATGATTCCTCGACATTTTACATTGTTGTTACACTCACCTTATAATACTAGTTCCTTCATGGTGAGGCAGGATGATTATGACTACCCCATAATGGAATCAGGGGTTCTCGACCTTACGTCACCCCGATAGAGTTATGGCTTAACCTTGAGTTCTTATGCATGCAATATGATAAGTACATGATGATGAGATTACACCGTGCCTATATGGCCGGGCAGACACCGCTAAGGCGGGCGGCATATACACCATGTCTAGAGGGCATGGGCAGACACCATTAGTGGGCAGTATGAGATGTTTACCCCGGACGCGGGAGGCCTGGGCACGGGCTAATGATGATCACACCATACCGATATGGTTGGGCAGTTTATATATGCATACATGATATGATGGTGTTTATGATGTAAGTTAGCATGCATTATTCAGTCTTAAGTGCCATTCAGTCACAGGTTGTTCTTTACTTAATGGCTCTCTATTTGATTAATATTCTATTATTGTTTATGCCTTACATACTCAGTACAATGTTCGTACTGACGTCTTTTCTTTTTGGACGCTGTGTTCATGCCCACAGGTAGATAGGGAGGTGGCCCAAATTCATAGGAGTTTATAAGCAGACTTACAGGAGCACTCCATTACTTCAGAGGTGCCACTTTGATATATTTTGTGTGCATATATGGGCATGACGGGGTCCTGTCCTGTCCTTATGTCTAGTACTCCAGTAGAGGCTCGTAGATAAGTATGTGTGGTTAGTATGGTCCCATGAATCCATCATTGTATATTTGTATATCATTTTTGTAGCCGTTAGGGCTTATGTATACCAATGTATTGCCTCGGAGTTATATGTGTTCAAAATGAGTATAATGATTAGCATAATGAGCGGTGCTCGGTAGTTAGCTCCGGGTACCCATCATGGACCCCTAGTCGGGTCGTGATAAAAGTGGTATCAGAGCAGTTCTGTCCTAAGGTGTGTCTACGAGCCGTGTCTAGCAGAGTCTCGTTTATGGGTGTGAAGCGCGCCACATTTATAAACAAGAGGCTGCGGGACATTTAGGAAAAAAGTGACCATTCTTCTTCTTGTTAGATCGTGCCATAGAGCTATGTTATAAGATTTTCTCCTCCCTAATTGTGCGTTATGATTTCAGTGATGCCACCAAAGAGAAAAGTATAGCCGCCTAGAAGGGCAGGGCTACGACAGAAAGGCGGATGGAAAGGGAGCCATCAACAAATGTAGAAGAAGGTGAATCTCCTAATAAGGCTCCATCTAATACCTCTCACATTCTGCCTATTCTAGAAGAACAAGAGGGGGCTTCAGCTCCGGCCCCTATGCCTACCGTTCCTCCACCGGGTGCTTCGGGTCAACAAATGACCGAAGCTATTCAGTTATTGACACAGTTAGTGGCCGCTCAGGCACAGCGGCAGAGTACGGATCCATGTGATAGGGCGACTAGTGATAGAGCCCGTGATTTCATGAGTTTAAATCCTCTAATATTTTTCGGGTCAAAGCTGGATGAAGATCCGCAAGGCTTTATTGATGAGATACTGAGGACATTGAAAATCATCCATGCCTCCGATACTGAATCCGTGGAGTTGGCATCCTATAGACTCTGGGATGTGGCGGTTCTTTGGCATAACAACTGGATTTCTTCAAGAGGAGAGGGTGCAGCTCCCTCGGTCGGGCAAAAGTTCGTGAAAGCTTTTATTGGCCATTATTTGCCACCCGAGGTCCACCGGGCTAGAGCGGATAGATTCTTGAACCCCTAGTCGGGTCTTAACTCCGGGTACCCGTCATGGACCCCTAGTCGGGTCATGACAGTAATTCTATTATGTCTTATTGTGTATCCTTCTCATTATATCATTGGTGTGCCCATGCGTGGTACTTTGATATTGATTTGATTATTGACATTGAACTCATACATTGCACGCATTCTCATCCTTCATGATATATTGTTGATACATTGATGATACTTAAGAAAACACTGTTATGAGCTGGGCTCAGTTGGATGAGAGTGACGTGAGGACCGATGTCTGATTTGTATCCCAGAATTGAGGATGAGTGGTAGCGATTGCCGAGGTTGTTGTCGGAGTCGTGAGGTAGCGATTACCGAGGTTGTTACTGGAATCGTGAGGTACATGGACTTCGCGGGTTCCCCATGGGTTGTGCTGCCGAGATGTGATGTTCCATCATCAGAGTGCATGTGTACACTGCATTGCATTACATTCACACTTCATACATTATTGCATTGCATTGTATCATTTTGGCTTCTATTGTGATATTGTTGTGATACTATTGTGATGTACGGATTGGGATTGGATGTACTGAGACTTGGCACAGTTGGGCTTAGATGCTATAACATAGATGATGACACAGTTGGATTTAGATGCTATAACATAGGGGATGACTTGCACTTGGTTACTAGCTCGTGTTGACTTATACCTTGTTGATTTACCTGTTTATCTTACTTTATTGTCTTGGTATATGTTAGATAATGTTAGTCGGCCTATGATACCTATCAGTACTTGTTGTTTGTACTTACCTGCACTTGCTGCATTCTTTTATGATTGCAGAGTACCAGGTGAGATCGACTTCTACTCCTCGTGACTGATATTCGAGGATGGATAATTCGAGTCCTTCAAGGTGAGCATGAGGATGTTCGCTGTCCGATGACTCTTTCTATCATTATGTCTTTATTTCTATTCTGAGACATGATCCTTAAGACTACTTATGTATTATTATGATTCAGAGTTGTAGTAATTAGTTAGAGGCTCTTGTATGACCAGACCAGATACTGGGGCGGTTTTCATTTACTTTCGCATTTTCTTATTTATATTATATCTGTGAGACTTTTGCTATTTTGCTTCTTCCGCTATTCTCTATTATTTGTGAATGTTGAGTTAAGGGTTCGCCTATGGAGGTGGGAAAGGTAGGTGCCCGCACGACTGTTATACCCCGTAAGAGTCCGTGCTATTTTAATTAAGACAAGAAAGAATGAGTTAGGAAAGTTCAAGGAAAGTTAATCGAGTTAGTAAGAATATCGTTATATATATGGTTGCCTTAAGTATCCCGAGGTGACATCGTAACCTAAAGGATTTGAAATCGCGTTATGAGCGTATATGAGTATGTATATGTATGTATAAGAGGTTACATGAGGGTCGGAAGAGGATTAGAAGTTAAACGAAGCTGAACGAAATGAATCCAAACAACTTCAGAAAATATCTCGGACCAGATTTTTAGCCCATATTGTTGGAGGCATATCTCCTAGTATATGAGGAGTTTTAAGGTGTTTCAAAATTCTAAAATGAAGTTCATCTAGTATAGTTTCTAACGCAACAAACCGCTCGTCAAAACGATATCTGGATAAGCAGATATGGACGATGCAAGTTGAGCTGGCGGGGTAGAAAATTGTGACCCGATCCAAACATTCACCTTTCGGCCCATGATGCCCATTAACGTCAAGTATATAAGGAAAAATTATTTGAGGGATTTTCATTTAACATAAAATCTTCCAAGAACATTAGAGAGAGAGAGAGAAACGTCAAGGCTAAGAAGGTCATTTTGATCAAAATCCGAGCCCCGAATCCCGAAGCTCATGAAGAGAAAAGCATTGTACGTTGAGTTGCCTTCAATTTGAGCTAAATATTGGTCTTGGGGAATGCAATTTTCGTGTTTGAGCTGCTTCTAAGGTATTTATAAGATTCATTTTATGTTATTAAAGTGTTTATTTAGAGTTTTAACGAATTAGAACGGAGAAAACAACATTATAAACTCGTTTGTTGTTTTGTTGAGATTTATGGATTAGGGGCTGTTTTAATTGAAATTGATGGACTGATTGAATTAATATTTTGGTTATTGTAATCATAGATTATGTGATGAGAATGAAGGAATTTGAAGGTTAGAGTTGGAGTTAAAAATTGTTGTGGGTTGTTGTAAGGATTATAGAGATAATAATGTGGTTTAGTTGCATATGAATAGATGATGTGGTGTCGTGTGTCTGCTATTGTATTTCTCAGAAATTTGCTGAAAAGATTGCATGGAATAAGGTATAAGAAGTGCATACAGGCTGCTTGGTGTATTGCAAGTGTTCGTTAGAATTTCGGGCATCGTTATGTTATAGTTGGGGGCTGTTTTGATATGTTGTTGTTCATGTTGAAATAAAAGAATTGAAGATATGGTTGTGTCCATATGTTATTGTTGGTATTTCTGTGTCAACGGGAGAGCAATTGGAAATTCGGATAGGCGAGTTTATAGGGGAAATGTTGCTGAAATTTCGGTAGGCAATTATGTGATTAAGCTTAGATTCTTGAAAAGCTTGAAACTGACAATTGGTAAACATGACCATTTGTAGATTCTGGACGAAATTGGAATTGAAGCCAAGCGAGCATAAGGCGCAATCGAGGTATGTAAAGCCTTCCCCTTTATTCTTTGGCATGTCCTAGGTGTGCTAGGTGGAGATTTTAGCCTCGGGGGGAATTCTGCTCATCGGAAACCGAGATTGATTTTTTGGTACTATTCATTCAATTCAATTGAACTTCAAAAGGTGCTTTTGTTGAAAAAAAGTGGTTAAACCTCCATAACTTTCACAAATGTAATCCAATCACTCCGAAACTTTCCTGGATGACTCCGTAGATTCTAATGGGCGTGATTCATGTCCGCCACCCCGACTTGACCCGAGGTGGGCCCGTTACCCCCGGCGCCCCTCCTATGGTTTTGTTTGTCTCACTTCGGTGCGACAAGTCTAGGGACTTATGGCTATTGTCCCGACTACTAAACGGGAGATATTTTATCTATCCTGAGACGGATTTTAATTATTATTGAACCAACTGCGGGGACAGAAACCCTGATATGTGCTGTATGGCTTTAGCCAATGTACTCTTGTCCGGAGTTCGCAGGTAACTCCTGGTTATTATGCTGTTTACTATACGATAGGTGTTATGACCACCTTGATGAGCGTTATAAAATGTTTTTGACATCTAAAATGTTTTGAAAACCTTACCCTGATAATTTGGATAAACTACTTATCTTCTGTATTTTCTGATATACGATTTTGGCATACCTGAATCTTGTGTGATGCATGATCCTGGCACGTGTGATTTATGTTTGGGAAGTAGTGATTTGGTATCCTGTATGGTTGTTTTCTGTTTCACCGAGTCCCGGGCCGGTTATGTGAATATGCGCATATGTAATATTGGCCGCTGGACCCTCGACCGCGGCGTGTCCGACATTGACAGCTGGACCCTTGACCGCGTCATGCCGGACGTGTGGCATTGACTGCTGGACCCTTGACCGCGTCTGCCGCACTTGTGATTGTGCCTGACATAGACCGCTGGACCCTTGACCGCGGTATGTCAAATGTGTGATTGTGACCGCTGGACCCTCGACCGCGGTATGTGTGATTATAACCGCTGGACCCTTGGCCGCGGTACGTGTGATAGTGACCGCTGGGTACTTGGCCGCGGTATGCGTGGTAGCGACCGCTGGACTTATGGCCGCGGAAATTGTTCGTTGATTCTTTTATATGTGTGAAACAAAAATGTTTTTCAAAAGAAAGTAAAGCATTTTGACATTCTAACTGCCGTATTTGCCTGCTGGAACCTCTTGGGTATGACTTGTGCACTAGAGGCGACCCTGTGGCGACCTAGTTATTCGTGCACACCCCAGTGCACTGTCCATTGCGCCCCTCACTAAAGGGCCGAAACCTGAGGTAAATGTATACTACCTGTTCTTGTGTAAGTTTATGATTCTGCATGCATGGTTCTGCCTGTTACATTTCTGTACAGCGGATTCGGAGAATGATTCTGTTGGTGTTGCTTCTGCATGATTGAGCCGGACTATGCTTCAGTCGGCTATAGTTCTACACCCCTAGCTTCGGTTGTGGGTATGTCAGTCGCACTCTGTGCCCCGATCCGCACGATGATCCTGCCAGTTAGGCTTTGTACCTCTGTTTCATATCACGATTCAGACGGCTACACCCCATGCTTATGATATATATCGTGGTCCTGGCCACACACTCTGTATTTCTGTTTCGGACTCGGATCCGATACTACCTGTTCTATTTCTATACTTCTGGCTCGGTTTTGCTTATATTGTTATATTTCCGCTTTACATACTCGGTACATTTCCGTACTAACCCCCTATTCTTCGGGGGCTGCGTTTCATGCCGCGCAGGTACTCCCAGTTGAGTTGAGGACAGATGGAAGATGTTCCAGTGCAGATGGCAAGCTCCATTTGTTCCCGGAGTGCTGCCGAGTCAGATTCTGTATGTTATGCTTTTGGGATCTTACTAGAGACTTTGCAGACAGTGTCGTGGGTATTGGTTGTCGGTCTGTGTACGTAATGAATTTTGTATGATCACAAATTTGTTCGGCTTGAAAGCCACGAGAAAGAATATTTCTGAAAGAAAAGTTTTGCTATGTACTTTATTATTTGTTTTAAAAAAAAAAAAAAATTGACGTGATTTTATGTGCAGCGAGAGTCTGAGGGTTCGCTCGGCCCTAAGTAAGGGTCGGGTGCCCATCACACCCCAGTGAGGTCGGGGTGTGACAGAGTGGTATCAGAGCAGGTCTGTCCTAGGGGTTGTCTGCAAAGTCGTGTCTGGTAGAGTCCTGTTTATGGTGTGTTGCGCGCCACATCTATAAACAAGAGACTACGGGGCATCTAGGGATTGTTGATCTTCTTTGAATTCTAGATCGTGCAATAGAGCCAGCTGTAGGAAAGGAATTTCCTTTTTACTAACCCTTGATTTCAGCTGAAGAACGGTATCGACAGAAGAAAGTGGCCGATGATATTGGAAGCTACACTGTACACAGGTAAGCAACGGTGCGAAAGGGGAATGTTGGATAAGGTAAGAATATTGAGATATGATTGAAAAATAAGGTTGAAGAATGAAAGATAAGGTAGGTAGGAAAGTAAACAGGAAAGTGTAACAGGTGCAGTTTGAATTGGACATGTGAGGTAAGTCTCGACATCTTTATACTTTTACTTGAAATTGTTAGGCCTGTGTGGCTATGATACGATATGATATATATACGTATATATGTTGGCCCTGTGAGGCATTGTTGGTATTTCCTGCGTGCAGGTTTTGGGATAGTAAGAAGTACAGAAGAACCTCTACCCAAATTTTCCCAGAAATATAAAAAGGGTAAGAATTCAATAACAATAGTGCGGTTGCAATATTTTGGATACGTCAAAGAAAGGTGTAAGGTGGTTTAAGGCAAAACTACAGAGACATCATTAGTACGGAGAGCAAAAGCCATAATTGGGCCCCGATACTATTGGAAGGTATGAAGGAAGAATGTAAAGTAAAGCATAAAGACTAGTGAGACAACGCTAAGATATTTTCTGGGCTGATTTGAGTACCTACACATACTCGTGTAAAGCTTGCAATAAGATGCATGATAGGAGAACTAAGAGCAAATCTGAGTAAAGAGGCAATAGAAGAGTTGAGTCAAAAATAGAGAAACGACACGAGATAATATGCTTAAAGTGTTATAAGTGGGATTAAGGGAAATTGCAAAATGCCTTAAGTGAGATGGTCAGAACGAGCTAGTTACAAGAAGACAGTGGATTTAAAGAGGACGATCAAGAAGAACTCGACTTAAGCTTCAAGTGTAGATGGACATGGTAAGTTGCAGTCGATTACAGAGGTAGCTAAATAGTGTCTACTATATTTGGAAGATCAATATTAACAGATGTCAGGTGGAGAATGGAATTAGGCTAAGTAAAGAAAGGCACATCATGATAGATGAGTTCAAGTTACAAATGATTCGTTATAACATCACCAGAAGCAGTATACTTATGTAGGACTAATTTGACATTCGGGGACGAATGTTCCTAAGGGGGGAAAGATGTTATACCCCGTAAGATTCCGTGCTATTTTAATTAAGACAAGAAAGAATGAGTTAAGAAAGTTCAAGGAAAGTTAATCGAGTTAGTAAGAATATCGTTATATATATATGGTTGCCTTAAGTATCCCGAGGTGACATCGTAACCTAAAGGATTTGAAATCGCGTTATGAGCGTATATGAGTATGTATATGTATGTATAAGAGGTTACATGAGGGTCGGAAGAGGATTAGAAGTTAAACGAAGCTGAACGAAATGAATCCAAACAACTTCAGAAAATATCTCGGACCAGATTTTTAGCCCATATTGTTGGAGGCATATCTCCTAGTATATGAGGAGTTTTAAGGTGTTTCAAAATTCTAAAATGAATTTCATCGAGTATAGTTTGTAACGCAACAAACCGCTCGTCAAAACGATATCTGGATAAGCAGATATGGACGATGCAAGTTGGGCTGGCGGGGCAGAAAATTGTGACCCGATCCAAACATTCACCTTTCGGCCCATGAGGCCCATTAACGTCAAGTATATAAGGAAAAATTATTTGAGGGCTTTTCATTTAACATAAAATCTTCCAAGAACATTAGAGAGAGAGAGAGAAACTTCAAGGCCAAGAAGGTCATTTTGATCAAAATCCGAGCCCCGAATCCCGAAGCTCATGAAGAGAAAAGCATTGTACGTTGAGTTGCCTTCAATTTGAGCTAAATATTGGTCTTGGGGAATGAAATTTTCGTGTTTGAGCTGCTTCTAAGGTATTTATAAGATTCATTTTATGTTATTAAAGTGTTGATTTTGAGTTTTAACGAATTAGAACGGAGAAAACAACATTATAAACTCGTTTGTTGTTTTGTTGAGATTTATGGATTAGGGGCTGTTTTAATTGAAATTGATGGACTGATTTGAATTAATATTTTGGTTGTTGTAATCATAGATTATGTGATGAGAATGAAGGAATTTGAAGGTTAGAGTTGGAGTTAAAAATTGTTGTGGGTTGTTGTAAGGATTATAGAGATAATAATGTGGTTTAGTTGCATATGAATAGATGATGTGGTGACGTGTGGCTGCTGTTGTATTTCTCAGAAATTTGCTGAAAAGATTGCATGGAATAAGGTATAAGAAGTGCATACGGGCTGCTTGGTGTATTGCAAGTGTTCGTTAGAATTTCGAGCATCGTTATGTTATAGTTGGGGGCTGTTTTGATATGTTGTTGTTCTTGTTGAAATAAAAGAATTGAAGATATGGTTGTGTCCATATGTTATTGTTGGTATTTCTGTGTCAACGGGACAGCAATTGGAAATTCGGATAGGCGAGTTTATAGGGGAAATGCTGCCGAAATTTCGGTAGGCAATTATGTGATTAAGCTTAGATTCTTGAAAAGCTTGAAACTGACAATTGGTAAACATGACCATTTGTAGATTCTGGACGAAATTGGAATTGAAGCCAAGCGATCATAAGGCGCAATCGAGGTATGTAAAGCCTTCCCCTTTGTTCTTTGGCATGTCCTAGGTGTGCTAGGTGGAGATTTTAGCCTCGGGGGCAATTCTGCTCATCGGAAACCGAGATTGATTTCTTGGTACTATTCATTCAATTCAATTGAACTTCAAAAGGTGCTTTTGTTGAAAAAAAAGTGTCACGACCCAGCCCCGTGGGCCGCGACTGGCACCCTACTTGGGTACCCAGACCAAATTACGTATTCATTGCCAAATCCAAACGTATTTCAGAATTTCATAAAAATCATATCAAACACAGTTTATATCGAATGATGTCTTAAGCGGTCACACAAATCAAAGTGTCATATCGGATCCAAATTGCGCGGCGGAATAGACATCGCCAGTCAAAAATGCAAATATAAGCATAAGGGCCATTCAGGGCCCTCAAAACAAACGGACCGCTTTAAGACCAGAAAACAAAATCAAACGAACATATATAGGACCCTCGCCCCACATATATGACTATAGGCCTATACGAACTCAAAACAAAGACATATGGCGAGACAGGGCCCCGCCGTACCCAAATAGTCAAATGTACAGAATATACATAGCAAAAGAGAGTCTGTACCAAAAGTGGACTCCGAGTCAAGAAGGAGTACTCCGAAGTAGCAAAGAGTGAAGCCTACAGTGGAGGATCGCCAATATCTGCACCTGCGGGCATGAAACGCAGCCCCCGAAGAAAGGGGGTCAGTACGAAATATGTACTGAGTATGTAAAGCACGGAGTACAGAAATATGGGCCAAAACCGAAAGCAAATCAGATGACAAAGTGGAGTACAATTCAGTATGTCAAAATCCGTATCAAAATCATATACGTATACATAATGCAAACGAAATCATGCAAACGCTTAAGAACGTGGTCGCCACTCCGACGCTGGCGCCACACACAGCATAACACCAGAAGGTTTCAAATCTCCGTACATCCCCGAACACAAACACAACATAGGTGAGCTTATCGCATCACGAGCCATATCACAGCATAACTCCAAACGGAACCCAGCCCTATGGCGAGGCCTCGGGAACCGTAACACAACATACAACCGAATTATCATAGGGCGCACGAATCATAACCGGGCCAGGAACCGGTGAACGAAGTCATAGTAAGGCACGAGCGGAGTCGTGAGCGAACAAATGCAAATCATATTTCAAAATAGCCTTTCAAAACATAAAGATTTCATAAGTCATTTCATAGCACAAAATAATCGAATACTTAGTCGATACAAAGTTTTATTTCACAAGATGTTTCCCAAAATGGTACGTATGGCTCAAAATGTAACTTAGCATATCATAATATTCAATACATATCTCGTGGGAGGAAGTTCCAAAACCGAAAGTATCATATCAAGCTTTATTCAAAAGGACCGCCCAATAGGACAAATAGGGCGTCTCGGGGTTAGCGGGCCCACCTCGAGTCAAATTGAGGTGGCGAACATAATTTACGAACATTTAAAGGCCAGAAGATTATACATAATGATTTCAAAGTAACCCGATCACATTTCGATAGGTTTCGAACATTTGGTTGCATTCTAGCCAAAATAGAGCCTTTAGGCTTCAATTGAATTGAATGAATAGTAGTTGTTTTGTAGATCGGGTTTCGAGGAGCAGAAAGGCTCCGGAGGTTCCAAAATTCACCTAACACACTAAGACATGCCAAACAAAGAAGTGGGAAGCTTTACATACCTTACTGACGTCTTATGCTCTCCCAAAAGTCAAGTCCCGTTCCGTCCGAAATCTGCAAATGGTCAAAGTTACCAATTTGAGATCCTTAGACTTAAAAAAATGCCATTAACTTCATTTTTGCCTACCGAAATTTCGGCAGCATTTCCCCTATAAATTTAACACCCCCGAGACTTAGCTCGGCTCAAAATACATCAACAACTACAACCCACACATCATCAAACAACACAAATCATATTCAAACCATACTAACTTCAAAATTCTACCTTATTACATAAGTTGGCAACTTTTCATTCAAGCTTCAAAATTCCAAATCTATATCCACATTATTGTATTCATTCACCCATTCAAGATTATGCAATCACATCCCAAATATATTCCAAACCATATACAAAATTTCCCAAAATCTATTACTTGCCATATTTCTTTCCAAACATCAAAACTTACAACGAACGTTCTAACTTGCGTCGTTTCATTCCGAATTCACTAACATCAACCATAAGTCATATTTAAAGTCTTTAGTATCATAAATATACAATGATATACACAAATATACTAAAGGTGTATACTTTCCGATAACGTTCCGAAATCATTTTCCAATGCCAAATCAATTCATTAACTAATCATTTACGACATAAAGGTCACAACGACGCATTAAACAAACTAAACAAGATCAAATTCACATTCTTTATCCCTCCTAGGGCTCACGGCCAAACACACCCTTCTCACACACACACGCCATGCACAAACACAACACCATTCCATAATCTGCATGCAACATCAATCGCTATAACATATAAACCCATTTCATAACATAAAAACATAGATTTCTCACCTTTTTCTTGAAAATCCGACTTGCCGCAAACGTGGTTCTTGTGCCAAACTAATTATACCCCGTTGAAGGGGGTCTTGAGTACTTCACAACTATGTAGAAACTAGGATTTTTGGACCTCAAACAAGGCTAGCACAATTTTCTTTTTCTCTCTTTCTTAGTCTCGGCCGAAGCCCTCTTTTGTGGTGCTCTTGAATTTTGTTCTTTGTTCTTGATAATTCTAAGTGTAAGATGATATATATCCATATTATTGGTCATGTGCCTAGCACATGACATTAAAAGGATGGGTTTGGGCCATTGCTATGGCCGGCCACCCTCAATACTTTGGGCCTCAATTTTGTGTCATATTTTCTTGGCCCAATTCATGAAAAGTCCCGTTTTGTAATTCACGAAACTAATTTCCGAAATTCCAAATTTACCCTCGGCCTTCCCCGATGTCTTAACATTAATGATTCCATATTCAACATAGTCATATTCACTAAAATCAAAATATTTCCTTATAACACACAAATCTTAATTATTTCTCGATTTCCAATTATACAAAAACACGGAACATAACATTCTCCACCCCTTAAAAACATTCGTCCCCGAATGTTAAATTAATCTTATAAGGTCTTATGATCAAGGCCGGAGTATCCCTTTTTAATAATGACATACATAATTCATTTTATCAATCAATACAACAAACTGAAAAATTTACATTACCTGTGGACGTCGGGAACAAGTGAGGGTATTTCCTTTTCATCTCGTCCTCCGCCTCCCAAGTCATCTCCTCTCGATTATTGTTGCGCCACAGGACTTTGACGGAGGGCACTTCTTTAGTGCGTAGTCTCCGCACCTGTCGATCCAGAATAGACATAGGCTGCTCGTCATAAGATAACTGCTCCGTCACCTGAATGTCATCAACTGGGAATATCCTGGAAGGATCACCAATACATTTCCGCAACATAGACACATGAAACACCGGGTGTACGGCCTCCAAGTCGGATGGTAAGTCTAGCTCATAGGCGACCTCGCCTATCTTTCGAACGATCTGATATGGCCCAATGTACCGGGGGCTCAACTTACCCTTTCTACCGAATCTCATGACACCCTTCATGGGCGACACCTTCAAGAATACCCAGTCGCCAATCTGGAACTCTAACGGTCGACGTCGTCTATCTGCATAAGCTTTCTGTCGACTCTGAGCAGCCAATAATCTTTCTCGAATATGCTTTACCTTATCTACAGCTTCCTGGATCACATCTGGCCCAATCAGCTTAGTCTTGCCCACGTCAAACCAACCGATAGGAGACCTGCATTTCCTGCCATAAAGGGCCTCGTACGGAGCCATCTGGATGCTGGAGTGATAACTGTTATTATAGGCAAACTCAATAAGCGGCAAATGATCATCCCAGCTGCCCCAAAAATCAATAACGCAGGCCCGCAACATATCTTCGAGCGTCTGAATAGTGCGCTCGGCCTGCCCGTCGGACTGAGGGTGAAAAGCTGTACTAAGGCTCACCTGAGTCCTTAATCCCTCCTGAAATGACCTCCAGAAATTAGCTGTAAATTGGGCACCTCGGTCAGTAATAATAGATATAGGGACTCGGTGAAGTCTGACTATCTCTCTGCTATACAATCTGGCATAGTCCTCAGCCGAATAAGTAGTCCGAACCGGAAGGAAATGGGCTGATTTCGTCAGCCTGTCAACAATAACCCAGATAGAGTCGTACCTGCGTGGAGTGCGCGGTAACCCAACAACGAAATCCATATTAATCATCTCCCATTTCCAGGCTGGAATTTCCATCTCCTGTAATAATCCACCGGGCTTCTGATGCTCGATCATAACTTGCTGGCAGTTCGGGCACTGACTAACAAACTCAGCAATATCTTTCTTCATGTCGTCCCACCAATACAAACACCTGAGATCCCGATACATTTTAGTGGAACCAGGATGAACAGAATACCGTGCATCATGGGCCTCGCCCATAATCTGCCGCCGTAAGCCCGCAACGTCCGGTACATAGAATCTGCCGTCATATAATAATACTCCTTCAGGCGAGATCTCAAACTGAGTCTTTGATTTATTAAGAGACACATCTCTGTACTGAATCAGGAGAGGTTCTTCAAACTGGCGCTGCTTTACCTCCTGAATAATAGATGATTCAGCAACTGGACGAATAGAAATCCCAGAATCTCCAGAATCCACCAAACGAACTCCGAGGCTGGCCAGCTGATGAATATCACGAACGAAATCTTTCTTATCAGATGGAACATCAGCCAGACTGCCCACGGACTTGCGGCTAAGCGCGTCAGCTACCACATTGGCTTTCCCCGGATGGTACAGAATATCAACGTCGTAGTCCTTTAGTAACTCAAGCCATCTCCGCTGCCGCAAATTTAGTTCCTTCTGCTTAAAAATATACTGGAGACTCTTATGGTCCGTATAAATATCAACATGGACCGCATATAAATAATGCCGCCAAATCTTCAAAGCATGGATTACCGCGGCCAACTCAAGATCATGAGTGGGATAGTTCTTCTCGTGCGGTCTGAGCTGCCGGGAAGCATAGGCTATAACTCGACCGTGCTGCATCAATACACAACCTATCCCAATACCAGAGGCGTCACAATAGACAACATACCCGTCAGATCCCTCTGGAAGAGCCAAAACTGGTGCTGTAATCAATCTCTCCTTCAGCATCTGAAAGCTGCGCTCACAGGCATCTGTCCACTGCAATTTTGCTGCTTTCTGGGTAAGCCTCGTCAGTGGTGCTGCAATAGAAGAAAAATCCTCCACGAACCTGCGATAATACCCGGCCAATCCAAGAAAGCTGCGCACCTCTGTCGGAGTAGTAGGCCTGGGCCAATTCTGCACAGCCTCAATCTTCTGCGTATCGACCCGAATACCGTCTACACCGATAATATGGCCCAAGAATGCCACAGAAGTCAACCAGAATTCACATTTGGAGAATTTAGCATATAACTTCTGCTGACGGAGAACGCCAAGTACCGTCCTCAAATGATCTGAATGCTCCTCGGCTGATCGCGAGTAAATCAAGATATCATCAATAAACACAATGACAAACATATCCAGAAAAGGCCGAAATACCCGTTTCATCAGATCCATAAATACCGCTGGAGCATTAGTCAGCCCGAAAGACATAACTCTGAACTCATAATGCCCGTACCGGGTCCTGAAAGCAGTCTTCGGGATATCTGACTCCCGCACTCGCACCTGATGATAACCTGAGCGCAGATCTATCTTTGAAAAATATTTAGCACCCTGCAGCTGATCAAACAAATCATCAATCCGGGGGAGGGGATATTTATTCTTTATAGTCACCTTATTTAGCTACCGGTAGTCGATACACATCCGCAGTGACCCATCTTTCTTTCTGACAAACAATACCGGCGCTCCCCAGGGTGATGTGCTGGGTCTGGTAAAGCCCTTATCCAGAAAATCTTTCAGCTGCTCCTTCAACTCTTTCAATTCAGCCGGTGCCATCCTGTACGGAGGAATAGATATAGGCTGCGTATCCGGCATCAACTCTATAGTAAAATCAATCTCTCGCTCAGGCGGAAGGCCAGGAAGCTCGTCAGGAAAAACATCTGGAAACTCACTGACGACCGGAACAGACTGAAGGGTAGGTATCTCCGCTGCAGTATCGTGCACACGAACCAAATGATAGATATAACCCTTCTAGATCATCTTCTTGGCCTTGAGGTATGAAATAAACTTACCCCTCGGCGATGCAGTAGATCCGAACCACTCTATAACTGGTTCCCCTGGAAACTGAAAACGGACTACCTTTTTCTGGCAGTCGACATTAGCATAACAGGAAGACAACCAGTCCATACCCATAATGACGTCAAACTCAAGCATGTCTAACTCTATCAGATCAGCCTTAGTGCTACGATCATAAATGGTCACAGAACAATCCCTACAGATCTGTCTCGCTACAATAAAATCCCCAACTGGCGTGGCTACCTCAAATGGCTCTATAGGCTCAGACACTATCCCAATCTTACTAGCAACGAGCGGTGAAATATATGATAAAGTAGAGCCAGGGTCAATCAATGCATATACAAATCTGGAGAAAACCAGTAATGTACCTGTGACGACGTTTGGCGAAGCCTTCTGATCCTGGTGGCTGGCCAAAGCATATATGCGGTTCGAGGGACCGCTAGAACCTGAAGCGCCACCGCGGCCTCGACCGCGTCCTGCCGGTGCTGGCATACCTCGCCCTCCAGAGCGTGTAACAGATGGAGCAGAAGAAGAACCGGCGGCTGACCCTGTCGGCTGAGCCACACTACCAGAACCGCTGGCCAACGGACAATCTCTCATAAAATGGCCCTGACCACCGCACGAAAAACAAGCTCCAGTAGCTCGATAACACTCCCCAGGATGAGACTTCCCGCAATGAGCACAACGGGGCCTGGGTGGTCTGGCCTGGCTGGGGCCTCTGGATACCTGTGAACCTGCCGCTCTGGAGCTCTGACCAGCCCCAGACGGTCCCGCACTATCAAATCTCCGGCTGCCTGACTGAGTACTCCGGCCGGACGGAGGTAGCTGTCTGCCTGACTGCTGCTGCTGAGGCTGTCCGCCTCGAGAATCCCCGGAATAACCTGCGAACCTAGCCCTCTTGGGCGGCCTCCTGTCCCGATCTCTACCAGAATGATCAGACCTGTGACGATCCTCCATACCCATCGCATAGGCCTGAAGTCGGGCAATGTCCATATCTGTCTGCAATGACACTGCCATGCAGCCGTCGATCAAATACCGATCCAATCCCATGACATATCTGTGCATCCGATCGGACATGTCTGCTACCACGGCCGGTGCATATCGGGCCAGAGAAGCAAACTGAAGATTATACTCGCGCACACTCCGACCCCTCTACTGCAAATGTAAGAATCGGTCGGCCCGTGCCCGCCGCAACTCTGGGGGTAGAAAGTGGTGGGTGAAAGCAGTCACAAACTGGTCCCACGTAGCTGGGGGAGCACCCTCACCCCTGGATAACTCCCAAGTCTCGTACCAGTGAGCGGCAACATCTCGAAGCCTGTGCGAAGCCAGCTCGACCGACTCGGTCTCTGAAGCCCTGACCAAGTCCAGTGAGCGCCGCATCCCCCGAATAAAGTCGTGGGGGTCCTCGTCGGGCTTAGACCCGAAAAACTCTGGAGGGCCACATAATAAGAAATCCCGAACTCTCAGGCTGTCTCGCCTGTCATCATCATCATCATCCCTCCGCCCGCGTCTGCGAGCCTGTCCTGCTACCAGTGTAGTCAGCAACTGTACCGTCTCTCTCAGGGTCCTGTCCTCCACCCCTGGCTGAGGAGCTGGAGTCTCAGGAGCGGGTACTCGGACCTCTGGAGCTGCTGAAGGTCCTGCTCCAGGCTGTACTAGTGGGGGTGTAGCGGACCCCTCAGAACGAGGCACAACCTCAGGCAAATCATAGATACGAGCTCGGGTAGATCGCTGTGCCTGACTAGTCTCTCCCATCGTCGATTTGCCCTTCTGGGCCACCGTTGCCTTCTTCGGAGGCATCACTGCAAACACAATAGCGAGTCAGATCAAAATCACCCTAACAGCACAGCTCTATCGCACGATCTAAGATTCCAAAGAAAGTAACATCCTAAATGCCCTGTAGCTTCCTGTTTATAGATGTGGTGCACAACACATCGATAAACAAGACTCTACGAGACACGGCCTGTAGACATTCCGAGGACAAACTGCTCTGATACCACTTTTGTCACGACCCAGCCCCGTGGGCCGCGACTGGCACCCTACTTGGGTACCCAGACCAAATTACGTATTCATTGCCAAATCCAAACTTATTTCAGAATTTCATAAAAATCATATCAAACACAGTTTATATCGAATTATGTCTTAAGCGGTCGCACAAATCAAAGTGTCATATCGGATCCAAATTGCGCGGCGGAATAGACATCGCCGGGCAAAAATGCAAATATAAGCATAAGGGCCATTCAGGGCCCTCAAAACAAACGGACCGCTTTAAGACTAGAAAACAAAATCAAACGAACATATATAGGACCCTCGCCCCACATATATGACTACAGGCCTCTACGAACTCAAAACAAAGACATATGGCGAGACAGGGCCCCGCCGTACCCAAATAGTCAAATGTACAGAATATACATAGCAAAAGAGAGTCTGTACCAAAAGTGGACTCCGAGTCAAGAAGGAGTACTCCGAAGTAGCAAAGAGTGAAGCCTACAGTGGAGGATCACCAATATCTGCACCTGCGGGCATGAAACGCAGCCCCCGAAGAAAGGGGGTCAGTACGAAATATGTACTGAGTATGTAAAGCACGGAGTACAGAAATATGGGCCAAAACCGAAAGCAAATCAGATGACAAAGTGGAGAACAATTCAGTATGTCAAAATCCGTATCAAAATCATAGACGTATACATAATGCAAACGAAATCATGCAAACGCTTAAGAACGTGGTCGCCACTCCGACGCTGGCGCCACACACAGCATAACACCAGAAGGTTTCAAATCTCCGTACATCCCCGAACACAAACACAACATAGGTGAGCGTATCGCATCACGAGCCATATCACAGCATAACTCCAAACGGAACCCAGCCCTATGGCGAGGCCTCGGGAACCGTAACACAGCATACAACCAAATTATCATAGGGCGCACGAATCATAACCGGCCCGGGAACCGGTGAACGAAGTCATAGTAAGGCACGAGCGGAGTTGTGAGCGAACAAATGCAAATCATATTTCAAAATAGCCTTTCAAAATATAATGATTTCATAAGTCATTTCATAGCACAAAATAACCGAATACTTAGTCGATACAAAGTTTTATTTCACAAGATGTTTCCCAAAATGGTACGTATGGCTCAAAACGTAACTTAGCATATCATAATATTCAATACATATCTCGTGGGAGGAAGTTCCAAAACCGAAAGTATCATATCAAGCTTTATTCAAAAGGACCGCCCAATAGGACAAATAGGGCGTCTCGGGGTTAGCGGGCCCACCTTGAGTCAAATTGAGGTGGTGAACATAATTTACGAACATTTAAAGGCCAGAAGATTATACATAATGATTTCAAAGTAACCCGATCACATTTCGATAGGTTTCGAACATTTGGTTGCATTCTAGCCAAAATAGAGCCTTTAGGCTTCAATTGAATTGAATGAATAGTAGTCGTTTTGTAGATCGGGTTTCGAGGAGCAGAAAGGCTCCGGAGGTTCCAAAATTCACCTAACACACTAAGACATGCCAAACAAAGAAGTGGGAAGCTTTACATACCTTACTGACGTCTTATGCTCTCCCAAAAGTCAAGTCCCGTTCCGTCCGAAATCTGCAAATGGTCAAAGTTACCAATTTGAGATCCTTAGACTTAAAAAAATGCCATTAACTTCATTTTTGCCTACCAAAATTTCGGCAGCATTTCCCCTATAAATTTAACACCCCGAGACTTAGCTCGGCTCAAAATACATCAACAACTACAGCCCACACATCATCAAACAACACAAATCATATTCAAACCATACTAACTTCAAAATTCTACCTTATTACATAAGTTGGCAACTTTTTATTCGAGCTTCAAAATTCCAAATCTATATCCACATTATTGTATTCATTCACCCATTCAAGATTATGCAATCACATCCCAAATATATTCCAAACCATATACAAAATTTCCCAAAATCTATTACTTGCCATATTTCTTTCCAAATATCAAAACTTACAACGAACGTTCTAACTTGCGTCGTTTCATTCTGAATTCACTAACATCAACCATAAGTCATATTTAAAGTCTTTAGTATCATAAATATACAATGATATACACAAATATACTAAAGGTGTGTACTTTCCGATAACGTTCCGAAATCATTTTCCAATGCCAAATCAATTCATTAACTAATCATTTACGACATAAAGGTCACAACGACGCATTAAACAAACTAAACAAGATCAAATTCACATTCTTTCTCCCTCCTAGGGCTCACGACCAAACACACCCTTCTCACACACACACGCTATGCACAAACACAACACCATTCCATAATCTTCATGCAACATCAATCGCTATAACATATAAACCCATTTCATAACATAAAAACATAGATTTCTCACCTTTTTCTTGAAAATCCGACTTGCCGCAAACGTGGTTCTTGTGCCAAACTAATTATACCCCGTTGAAGAGGGTCTTGAGTACGTCACAACTATGTAAAAACTAGGATTTTTGGACCTCAAACAAGGCTAGCACAATTTTCTTTTTCTCTCTTTCTTAGTCTCGGCCGAAGCCCTCTTTTGTGGTGCTCTTGAATTTTGTTCTTTGTTCTTGATAATTCTAAGTGTAAGATGATATATATCCATATTAATGGTCATGTGCCTAGCACATGACATTAAAAGGATGGGTTTGGGCCATTGCTATGGTCGGCCACCCTCAATACTTTGGGCCTCAATTTTGTGTCATATTTTCTTGGCCCAATTCATGAAAAGTCCCGTTTTGTAATTCCCGAAACTAATTTCCGAAATTCCAAATTTACCCTCGGCCTTCCCCGATGTCTTAACATTAATGATTCCATAATCAACATAGTCATATTCACTAAAATCAAAATATTTCCTTATAACACACAAATCTTAATTATTTCTCGATTTCCAATTATACAAAAACACGGAACATAACAAAAAGTGGTTAAACCTCCATAACTTTCACAAATGTAATCTAATCACTCCGAAACTTTCCTGGATGACTCCGTAGAGTCTAATGGGCGTGATTCATGTCCACCGCCCCGACTTGACCCGAGGTGGGCCCGTTATACCCGGCGCCCCTCCTATGGTTTTGTTTGTCTCACTTCGGTGCGACAAGTCTACGAACTTATGGCTATTGTCCCGACTACTAAACGGGAGATATTTTATCTATCCTGAGATGGATTTTAATTATTATTGAACCAACTGCGGGGACAGAAACCCTGATATGTGCTGTATGGCTTTAGCCAATGTACTCTTGTCCGGAGTTCGCAGGTAACTCCTGGTTATTATGTTGTTTACTATACGATAGGTGTTATGACCACCTTCATGAGCGTTATAAAATGTTTTTGACATCTAAAACGTTTTGAAAACCTTACCCTGATAATTTGGATAAACTACTTATCTTCTGTATTTTCTGATATACGATTTTGGCATACCTGAGTCTTGTGTGATGCATGATCCTGGCACGTGTGATTTATGTTTGGGAAGTAGTGATTTGGTATCCTGTATGGTTGTTTTCTGTTTCACCGAGTCCCGGGCCGGTTATGTGAATATGCGCATATGTAATATTGGCCGCTGGACCCTCGACCGCGGCGTGTCCGACATTGACAGCTGGACCCTTGACCGCGTCATGCCGGACGTGTGGCATTGACTGCTGGACCCTTGACCGCGTCTGCCGCACTTGTGATTGTGCCTGACATAGACCGCTGGACCCTTGACCGCGGTATGTCAAATGTCTGATTGTGACCACTGGACCCTCGACCGCGGTATGTGTGATTATAACCGCTGGACCCTTGGCCGCGGTACGTGTGATAGTGACCGCTGGGTACTTGGCCGCGGTATGCGTGGTAGCGACCGCTGGACTTATGGCCGCGGAAATTGTGCGTTGATTCTTTTATATGTGTGAAACAAAATTGTTTTTCAAAAGAAAGTAAAGCATTTTGACATTCTAACTGCCGTATTTGCCTGCTGGAACCTCTTGGGTATGACTTGTGCACTAGAGGCGACCCTGTGGCGACCTGGTTATTCGTGCACACCCAGTGCACTGTCCATTGCGCCCCTCACTAAAGGGCCGAAACCTGAGGTAAATGTATACTACCTGTTCTTGTGTAAGTTTATGATTCTGCATGCATGGTTCTGCCTGTTACATTTCTGGACAGCGGATTCGGAGAATGATTCTGTTGGTGTTGCTTCTGCATGATTGAGCCGGACTATGCTTCAGTCGGCTATAGTTCTACACCCCTAGCTTCGGTTGCGGGTATGTCAGTCGCACTCTGTGCCCCGATCCGCACGATGATCCTGCCAGTTAGGCTTTGTACCTCTGTTTCATATCACGATTCAGACGGCTACACCCCGTGCTTATGATATATATCGTGGTCCTGGCCACACACTCTGTATTTCTATTTCGGACTGGGATCCGATACTACCTGTTCTATTTCTATACTTCTGGCTCGGTTTTGCTTATATTGTTATATTTCCTCTTTACATACTCGGTACATTTCCGTACTGACCCCCTATTCTTCGGGGGCTGCGTTTCATGCCGTGCAGGTACTCCCAGTTGAGTTGAGGATAGATGGAAGATGTTCCAGTGCAGATGGCAAGCTCCATTTGTTCCCGGAGTGCTGCCGAGTCAGATTTTGTATGTTATGCTTTTGGGATCTTACTAGAGACTTTGCAGACAGTGTCGTGGGTATTGGTTGTCGGTCTGTGTACGTATTGAATTTTGTATGATCACAAATTTGTTCGGCTTGAAAGCCACGAGAAAGAATATTTCTGAAAGAAAAGTTTTGCTATGTACTTTATTATTTGTTTTTTTTTTTTTAAAAAAAAGATGACGTGATTTTATTTGCAGCGAGAGTCTGAGGGTTCGCTCGGCCCTAAGTAAGGGTCGGGTGCCCATCACACCCCAGCGAGGTTGGGGTGTGACAACGACTTACTAAAATTGGGTCGTGACATTATTTCTTTTAGAATGGGTGAATTTGTATTGTGGTTGGGGCGAAATAAGGCTGATTTTTATTGAGGTTTAAAGGTGACTCCCTTGAATTATAATTTCAACTGAAGCTTAAAATTTGACCACATTAGGCCCCATTTGAGATCCATCCCCATTACAGCCTTTCTTTAACAAAAAATAAGACCAAATTAAAAAGATTGAGATAATTTAATTATTAATATTTACAATTAAAATGCGTATTTAATTAAAGCTCTTTTTTTTTGTGCAAATCGATTTTCGAATTGATCAAAACTGACACAGTTTATACTTAAAGTTATATGTAAAATATACATAATATATATTAGGGTATTTTGCTAATGAAATGGCAAAATATCACAAAAGCTGTTTTACAAAAGTATTTTTGATTTTTTGAATAATTCCTTTACTCTATTTGTGATCCAAGAAGCTGGACTAGTTAATTTGAATTTTTAGAGGGCGAAAATTGGGTGTCACCAGTCCTTCTTGTAGAAGTCATCTTCTAACTATAAAGCAAACATAGGTAAAGGAAGAACTTCATATCCTATGACTCGGCTATATAGCATGATCTAGGACAAGAAAGATAACAATCCTAAATGCCCTACAGCTTCCTGTTTATAAGTGTGGCATGAAACACACCAATAAACAAGACTCTACTAGACACGGCTTGTGGACATCCCTAGGGCAGACCTGCTCTAATACTACGTTTGTCACGACCCAAACTGGAGAGCCGCAACGGGCACCCGAGCCTTACTTGCCGGGCACCACCATAACGTACATCCATAGACGTACTAACATACATAAGTGGGCCAGAGGGCCGTCATGAGACAATCTGAATAGAACATAAGGAATACCCGATATGAAATGACCCCAACATATATACATAACATATACGGCCTAAAAGGCCTACATGGACATCCGTATGTCAAACTATAGGCCGACATGGCCTTACAAAACATCTATATACATAACATATGTGAACAAGCCTCTAAAGAGTACATAAACATCATAAGGTCGGGACAGCCCCCCCCCCTCCCATACCCATAAACCTGTATACATAAGTAGAATGACTCACAAAAGCAACTTGGGAGAAAATGGAGTGCAACAACACCTTTCACTGAGCTAGCAACCTACAAGGAGTATCGTCAACTTTCTGGAAAATGAGGTACGGGACATACAATTTTGTACGGGTAGTACTTCATCCCGTACTTCTCAAAATTGTGATTTGTTAGTTGCATTGGAAAGAAGACTCGCAAAACTTGAATTTACATTGGTTATGCATTCCATAACTCTTCATATGCAAGGAGATATACCTCCCTCAATCTGGACAAAAAATTCCTGTCCAGAATTCTGTCAAGTTTTCCCAAAGTTTTGACAAACTTAATTCCTTTGATTCGCTTGATCCCGGAACCTTTAGACACTTGCTTAGCACTTGTTAAAAGTCTTTCTTAACCTTATAAGGGTTTCATAACCTCTTCGGGCTTACGTTAGTTTACTTACAACGCAAACGTCGCGTAAATGTTCGAGGTGTAATAGAGAGGCGTCAAGGCAATCTTCAAATCCATAGAAAAGGTTTACGATCAAGGATGCAGATGACGACGAGGAGTACTCCTTCCTGTCAGAGGATGATGTTGATTTTCACGATAATGATGATTATGCTGGTGATGAAGAGGCCCGGAGCTCGGCTCAGCAGGGATGACTCTTTTTCGCAGTCTTCTAGTCTAATGTAGTCCTTTAGGAGCCCTTACACTATTTCCTTTACTTCGTTTGGATTTTGTGCAGTGATGACACTGCAATGTTGTAGTTTGGGATGTTGTACGCATTTGCGCTTGTTTTTGCTGAATTGTGCCCTTGCCGGGCTTATATTTTATGCTACACTTGTGTCCTTGTCGAGATTTTATCTTATGCATGGATGTCAATTTGATTTAACTAGATACCAATCTTAACAAAGTAGGTACCAATTAGAATCTGCTAGATACCAATTTGAATCAACTAGATACCAATTAAAAGAAGTAGCACGAAAGGAATGAAAGAATAGAAGTTTCCTAAATGTCCTATAGCTCCTCGAGGATGGGTACAGACGTCAACGCACCAATCCATAAGACTCTACTAGACATTGCTCTTGTACCCGTGAGACCGGTGAACCTAAAGCTCTGATACCAACTTGTCACGACCCATTTCGCGAGTCATGAGGGCACCCACACTATCCCCCTGGTGGGCGAACCCTTTCCTTAATCACATCATTAACAGAAAGACATGCAAAAATGAATACGATAATTTTTTATTAAAGGACTTACTTTGTGAGTATAACAGTGCGAAAATATTTAAAAGCGCTACAAGCCCAAAACCTGGTCTTATCTTGTACAAGAGCTTCTAAAAATAAATACACTATCCGAGCACTAACATGTCACGACCCGACTAGGGGCCGCGATGGGCACCCGGTGCTATGCCACCCAGGCACCCCTTATCATACACTTACTCTTACATCTAGATTGAGCCACATAATAAAATATACATTTCTACTCATCAATCATACTAGTCCCATTGGACGATAAAACCTTTATATAAACATTGGCGTCTATGCCATACCTATGTACATAAGCCGACAAGGCTACAAAAGGATATACAAAATATAGGCCGACAAGGACAAACATATCTAACCATATACACATGTCTACGAGCCTCTAAGGAGAGTATAACATATCATATAGGCGGGACAGGACCCCGCTATTCCCAAAATTATGTACACAAAAGAATAAGTACCCAAAAGATATAGCTCCGAATGAAATGGAGTTTTGCTATGTAGTCTTTGAGAATGTGGCTATGGATCAAGTCTGTCTCCCAGTGCACCAACGGGCATGACGCAGCGTCCACAAACAAAAGGACGTCAGTACAAAGAAGGTACTGAGTATGTAAAGCATGATCAATATCAATATAAAAGCGTAATATACAAGATGAGAAACAACGTAAGATGGGAGATAGTAATATCATCATCATAGGCACTTACTTGCCTTACATAGGATATTTCCATTTCAGTTGCGTGATTGGGTACATACATCCGTATCCGTATCCGTATCCATATTCATATCCGTACTCATTTACGTATACTTATTCACATTCATATCGTGTACATATTCTATTTTGTAATCATATCATATTCGTATTCATACTCATGTCTATATCATACATCTATCCATAGCATACACATATTCACATCATACACATATCATTTATATAGCGTACTCGACCACAAAGGTTCGGTGTTTCACGTACCCGGCCATAGCTAGGATCGGTGATCATATATACCTGGCCAACCAAGGCTCAGTGTTACACATACCTGGCCCTACCAAGGCTCAGTGTTGTCCGTACCCAACTGCAGTGGTGCGCGCGCGTCATCATATACATACATATACATCTATATATTCTACCCGGCAATATAAGCTCGGGGTTTCATAATAGCCATACATAGGCACACATACATATAAGCTCATAAGCATCTTTACTATTATCATCACTATCATCATCGTCATCGTTATCGTTATCGCTATTACCATTATAGTCGTCATCAATATCATTATCACTATTTTCGTCATTCATTACATCTGTCTTATAGGCTTACTCGTCATATGGGGAACTTAGTACAATCGTAGCGTATCAAGAATCATGAGCTTACTAGCTCGGAAGATCAATTCATTTGAAGGATATCATAGTCTTATAGAAGATTTGGACGTTTGGCCAAAGAACCATGCCTTATGAAAGCAGGGTTAGCCTTACATACCTTTACGTTCAACTATTTACCACTTGCACGTTCTCCTTCAACGCTTGTGTTTTTACCTTCATTAAATTGATATTATCATTAGAATCGATAGCTAGCACACATGACGAAAACTAGAGAAAATCGGGCAACGTCTTCTCTATTTATACGACATTCCTCTATAGCGTATAACAACTCCCAACGTCAATAACACTGTCACGACCCATCCCCGTAGGCCGTGACTAGTGCCCGAACTGGGCACCCCTACGCGCTCATTTACCAGATTCAGCATACAGACGACTCGTATATAAATGAATATCAGACATGGCTCCACACTGGTGCCTACAACCATATATACTGCATGGAAGCCGGCAAGGCTATCATACTATACATAACGTACCAAAGCATACATACACGCGGCCGATAGGGCTGCCACGGTGGATGGGCCGCCCAAACACAATTCACACAACGCGTCCAAACAAAACTGTACATTACCCACGTCTATGTCTACAGACCTCTAATACGGAACAACAGAATCAGATGGCGTGACAGGGCCCCGCCGTACCCTGAATAAACATAAACATATACATCGGAAGAGGATGTACCCAAAACGTCGGCTCCGGAACAAAGGGAGCACTCCGAACCGCAAAAGGGAAATCCTACGCCAGTGGGTCACCAAAACGTGAATCTGTACCTGCGGGCATGAAACGCAGCCCCCGAAGAAAGGGGGTCAGTACGAAAGATGTACTGAGTATGCAAAGCATGAAGTACAGAAAATGAAGACATAACCGAAGTAAAATGTACAGAAGGTGAGCACAATAGCCAAAATACCCAAGGTGTTGCATCTGACGTACAAATCATACATAAAAGGTTCCGGAAGACAAATACGGCAATCAAAATGCCAAAATACTTTGCTTTCCTTTGAAAAACATTTCCGTCTCATACACACAGAAAATCAAACACCCAATTACCGCGGCCAAAAGTCCAGCGGTCACTATCACACATACCGCGACCAAGTGTCCAGCGGTTAGCATCCCAAACCCGACATACCGCGGTCAGGGGTCCAGCGGTCAATGTCGCAGATACCGCGGTCAGGGGTCCAGCGGTCAACATCACATAGTGCGGCATACCGCGGTCAGGGGTCCAGCGGTCAATGTCGCACACACCGCGGTCAGGGGTCCAGCGGTCAATATCACATAGTGCGCACAATAATATAAATGCCAACTTTATTACTTTCCAAACATAAATCACACATGCCAGAATCATGCATCACACAAGAATCGTATATCAGGAAAAATACAGAAGGTAAGTAGCTTATCCAGAATATCAGAATACTTACTTTTATATCATACAAAAATAGCTCAAGTGAGACAAACGAAGGAAGTTTCGGAACTTGTGGGCCCACCTCGGGTCAAGTCGAGGTGGCAGATACAAATTACAAACATTGGACTCTATGGAGTCATCCATGAAGGTTTCAAAGCGAGCCGATCACGTCTGTACGGGTTATGGATGTTTGAGCAGTTTCCCAACAAAACTTAAGGACTATAATTCAATTGTGCTGAATGAATAGTACCAAAATTCAGACTCGCTTTTCTATGAGCAGAATAACCTACGAGGCTCAAATCCGAATCTAGTACACCTAGGACATGCCAAGAGAAGAAAAGGGGTAGCTTTACATACCTTAGTTGCGCCTTACGCTTACTCAAATTCAATTCCCGTTTCGCCCAAAATCTACAAATGGTCATATTTACGAATTGTCAATAGTAAGACTTTTAGCATTCAAATCTTTAATTCATTACTAGTCTACAAAAATTTGGGCAGCATTTCCCCTATAATTTCGCCGCCCCGAGAATATAACTCGGCTCAGAATATCAACACAACACCCATAACAATATCGAAAACATCAACCATTACTACAAAACACATTCTAACATAAATAGTCTTCCTTTCTTCATAATGTCACAACTTCTACTCCAACTTCTACTCTCAACTTCTACTCCAACTTCCAAACTATTAGCAACATTTTCACATTCATGCGCTAATTCAGAACCATTCAATGCAATTCGGACGCATTTCACATTATTCTTACAAAGCATACAACAATTCCACCGAAACCATAATTCATCCAAAACTTCCAACCTCCGATATAAACATTGACAATACATTCTTTTCCTTCCAATTTCATTAATAACAATCATAATTTGCACCTTACAACTTCATTTTCATAATTACATAAACTATAATAAAATCACATACTTTCCGACAACAACTTAACAACAATTTTCTCATGCCAACTTGAATTAAAATTCTTCCACTTGCATCACAAGACTACAACAACACAATTGACATACTAAACAATTTAATTCATGTTCCTCCTCCACTTGATGCACACGGCCAACATACACACATCCACAACACACAAAATTTTCATACTTTTCATTCATCTCTACATACTATAACATATATATATATATCTTCCGTAACATAAAAGAAACAAGAAATCCTTACCTTTTTCCAATAAGTTCTCCTTGCCACCAAAGTCACTTTCTTGCCAAAATAATTATACCACTTTATAGAGAATCTTGAACTTAGTAGGAATACAAGGAAATTATAATCCTTGAATCAAAGTTGAAGGCTTGGAATTTATTTTTTTCTCTCCTTTTTCTCCTTTGGCCGTGCCTCTCCTTTCTCCTCTCTTCTTTGATTTTTCTTGAATGTTCTAAAGGATGAACATTGATATATACTTATCCTCTTAATTAATTAGTCACATGGAATAAATCCCATAGACTTGGGCTTGGCCATGGCCGGCCACCCTATTAATTTGGGCCTCAATTTTTCTCTTATTTTTTAGCCCAATTCATTAAAGACCATAATTTGTAATTCCCTAAACCAATCTCCGAAATTCCAATTTTTGCCCTTGACCTTCCCCGATGTCTTCACGACAATATTTTTCATGGACAGCATGGACATATTAACTAAAATCAAAATATTGCCTCATGACATACAAGTCGCAATTAATTCAAAATTTCCGAGTATGCGAAAACACGGGATATAACAAACACATTCACAATACTATAACAATAGTCATTATTCATCCACATTATCCACATTTTCTCAATTTACCTTCAATCACCCATATCCATGGTAATAACACACGACTACGTTCATTCACATACATTACCTACCCCGTGTTCTCAACATCATTTATGACATATTTATATCACAACACATCAAGAATCATGACTCAATTCAAGCTATCACTCAAAATGGCACTATTCCACATTCATGACCCATTTTTTTCTATACCCTTGTACAATCCAAGTATTTCAACTCTCAAATACCACAAAAAACATAGAAATACCATAAATCTTACCTTAGATGTTTTAGGAACAAGCCTTGGTTGATAATACTCCACTTGAGCAAAAACCCTAGTTCATATCCAATGAGATTTCTTGACTTGAATCATCTTTAATGGGTTTTCTTACACTTGATTCACTTGATTTATGTTGTTGATCACTAATAACCCTTAAATTATTGCGGAATAAATGTAGAGAGATGTTTTAGAGAGAAGGGGTGTGATGTAGAAGTGGAATGAGATAAACCTTTGTCCCTTTATGAGAAAAACAGTCCCCGACCGTATATACGGACCAGCATACAGTCTGTACATTGTATACGGGTCGTATGTTTGGCTGTATATTTTGTCTAGAAACTTATGCCATTCTGGGTTGATTATACGGTCCCAAACATACGGACCGTATAATTTATACGGCCAGTATGTTTGGCCGTATAATCCCCAGTGATTCCGAAGCTCGTTTCGTCGACTCGTTTGGTCTCCAATCCTTATGGAACCTTCTTAGCACTTGTTCAACACCGCAATACCAATCTAAAGGATGTTATCTCTCTTCTCTAAGACATCATTAAAGCCTCGTTAACTCGTTACTCGTATTTCCTTTCCGATACCTATCGTATGCCTTTCCTTCTCTTGGCCAACTTTCTCGTCTAACATCGGATGCCTTTGAAACCTCACTTATGGTCATCAAATGTCATTTCTTACATATGGAAATATCTTATACTCATACTCCTCACTAGTTCATTTACTTGTGCTTTAACAGAAGATTTTTTCGAGGTGTAACATTCTTCCCCCCTTAAGAACATTCGTCCTCGAATGTTAAAGTCTTCGGGGATTCTATAAAAATTTTGCCAGAGTTTCCCCTATAATATGGCACTACCATCCTGTGACAACAACCCACAATAACAGTGCCTTACAGGGCCATAACATAATAGCAATAGGATTTGGCCATACACGACCCAAAAAAAGCATAAAAGGAAAACATACGTACCTTATGATCTTGACATCTCATCCTGGATCTCTTCCAAGGGCTGAAGTAATTGCAGGTATTTGGATCGCATACTTTCATTCGCTTCCCATGTCATTTCCTCTCGTTTACTGCTTCTCCATAGAACCTTAACTGAGGCCATCTCTTTGTTTCTAAGCCTCCGTACTTGCCTATCTAGTATGGCAATGGGTACCTCTTCATAAGTCAATTTTTCCGTCACTTGCACATCACTTATTGGCACGATCTTAGTAGGATCTCCAACACATTTTTGAAGAATCGAGACATGGAAAACTGGTTGGACTGACTCTAAATCCGGAGGTAAATCTAACTCATAGGCCACTTTGCCTATCTTTCGTACAAACTCATAAGGCCCAATGTATCGGGGACTAAGCTTCCCCTTTTTGCCAAATCTCATTACACCCTTCATCGGTGACACTTTCAAGAATACCCAATCTTTCACTTGGAACTCTAAGTCCCTTCGACGATTATCCGTATAGGACTTTTGACGACTTTAGGCTGCTAACAACCGATCCTGTATAAGCTTAACCTTCTCTATGGCTTGCTAGACCAAGTCTGGCCCTATCAACTTAGTCTCTCCTACCTAAAACCACCCAATTGGGGATCTACACTTTCGCCCATATAAAGCTTCATACGGTGCTATTTGAATGCTAGAATGATAACTATTATTGTAAGCAAATTCAATGAGTGGCAAATGATCATCCCAATTACCTCCAAAATCTATCATACATGCCCGTAACATATCTTTAAGAGTCTGAATGGTGTGTTCAGCTTGCCCATCGGTCTGCGGATGAATGTCGTGCTAAGGCTCATTTGGGTCCCCAGACCCTCTTGGAAAGACTTCCAAAATTTGGCTGTAAACTGAGTCCCTCTGTCAGAGATAATAGATACTGGAATACCATGGAGCCTCACTATCTCTTTAACATAAAGCTTTGCATAGTCTTCTTCGGCATACGTCATTCTGACTGGTAAGAAATGAGCTGACTTCGTAAGTCTATCCACAATCACCCATATAAAATCATACTTGCGTCGAGAACGGGGTAAACCTGTAATGAAGTCCATGTTAATTACTTCCCACTTCCAAGTTGGAATTTCTATAGCTTGTAACAATCCGCCCGACTTTTAGTGCTCGATTTTCACTTGTTGACAGTTGGGACATTGAGCTACGAATTCTGCTATATCTTTCTTCATCCCATTCCACCATTATACAGACTTAAGATCATGATACATTTTCGTCGCACCGGGGTGAACAGAATAACGGGTACAATGAGCTTCTCTCAATATTTGGTGGCGTAAACCTGCCACATCGCGAACACATAATCTGCCTCGACATCGAAGAACTCCAACTTTTGAAATATCAAATGATGACTCCTCTTTCTGAGGGAGTGTATCTCTATAATGCATTAGCATAGAATCTTCGTATTGTCACTCTTTCACTTCCACTACTAGCGACGAGACTGCCGAATTCTGAATAGTATTTCCCCTGCTACTTGAGTCCACTACTCGAACTCCTTGGCTAGCTAACTACTATAGCTCATGAGCCATTTCTCTCTTCTCTGGTCGTACATCACATAAACTTCCCATAGATCTGCGGCTAAGAGCATTAGCCACAACATTTGCCTTTCCGGGGTGATATAGGATATCAACATCATAATCTTTTAGCAATTCCAACCATCGTCGTTGCCTCAAATTCAATTCTTTCTGCTTGAAGATATACTGAAGAATCTTATGATCTGTATAAATATCCACATGGACACTATATAAATAATGTCTCCATATCTTTAATGCGTGAACCACTGCGGCCAATTCTAGATCATGGGTTGGATAATTCTGCTCATGTTCCCGTAATTGCCTTGAAGCATACGCAATCACCTTACCATGTTGCTTCAATACACAGCCTAGCCAAATACCTGAAGCATCGCAATAAACAACATATCCTTCCAATCCCTCTAGAAGCGGCAAGACTGGGGCGGAAGTCAATCTATCTTTCAACTCTTGGAAGCTACGTTCACAAGCATCTGACCACTGAAACTTTGCCGATTTCTGGGTCAACTTTGTGAGTGGTGCAGAAATAGAAGAAAAACCTTCAACAAATCTCCTGTAATAACCTGCTAAGCCTAGAAAGCTACGAACTTCCGTAGGAGTTGTGGGCCTTGGCCAATTCTTCACGGCCTCAATCTTTTGGCCATCCACTCGAATACCATCGGCTGCAACAATATGCCCCAAGAATGTCACGGAGTTCAACAAAAACTCACATTTAAAAAATTTTGCAAACAACTCTCGAGTTCGAAGAACTCCAAGGATAGTACGCAAATGATCCGCATGTTCTGCCTCGGATCTAGAATATACCAAGATGTCGTCGATGAATACAATCACAAACAGATCTAGGAAGGGCCTGAACACGTTGTTCATCAAGTCCATAAATACCGCCAGTGTGTTAGTCAGCCCAAATGACATTACCCGGAACTCAAAATGGCCATATCTTGTTCTGAAAGCGGTCTTGGGGATATCTTTCTCCCTAACTCTCACTTGATGATATCCGAACCTCAAATCGATCTTTGAAAACCATTTGGCACCTTGTAATTGATCAAATAAGTCATCAATCCTCGGGAGAGGATATTTATTCTTAATGGTCACCTTATTCAATTGCCAATAGTCAATGCACATTCTCAAGGAGCCATCTTTCTTTCGGACGAACAATACGGGTGCTCCCCACGGGGATGAACTAGGCCTAATAAAGCCTTTCTCAAGCAAATCTTTCAATTGCTCCTTTAACCCCTTCAATTCTGTGGGTGCCATTCTATAAAGAGGAATAGATATAGGTTTAGTGCCTGGCCACACATCAATAGCAAAATCAATCTCCCACTCGGGAGGAAGGCCCGAAAACTCTTCCGGGAACACATCTGGAAATTCATTTACTACAGGAACTGACTGAAGAGTCGGTGATTTAGCTTTCACATCTTGAACCCGAACTAGATGATAAATACACCCTTTTGTGATCATTTTCCTTGCCTTTAAATAGGAAAGAAACCTACCCTTTGGTGACGCCGTATTCCCTTTCCATTCTAAGACTGGTTCTCCCAGAAATTGGAAACGAACCATTTTCAGTCTACAATCAACATTGGCATAAAAGAAGCCAACCAATCCATGCCCATAATAACATCAAAATCCACCATTTTTAACTCGTGCAAGTATACCATAGTGCGACAGTCACAAATCACGACTACACAATTTCTATATACTCGGCTAGCTATTACCGATTCACCCACGGGTGTAGACACCTCAAAAGGTTTGATCGATTCCGGTTCGACTCTAAATCGATCTGCAACATACGGAGTGACATATGACAATGTGGAGCCCGGATCAATCAAAGCATATACATCATGAGAAAATACCGATAATATACCTGTAACCACGTCAGGAGAAGACTCAAGATCTTGGCGTCCAGCCAAAGCATAAACACGGTGCTAAGGACCGCTAGAACTGGGAACTCTCTCTCTGCCTCTACCATGGACGACTGGCGCATGTGAACCTGGCCCCATAGGGCGCATAGAAGTTAAAGATCCGGCTACTGACCCGGAAGGCTGGGTCCTACCTCTACCATGAATTGAAGGGCAATCACACATAATATGGCCCGGTCGCCCACATGAATAACAACCCTCTGAACCCAATCGACATTGACCCTAATGCAACTTCCCACACTGGGAACATCGTGGTACGGGTGGCCTTGCCTGTCCTGAATCACCTCTGAACTGAGACCCTGAAAAACTCTGACTCGGCCCGGAACGAGTAGATCTGTCGAATCTCTGGCCTGAAAACCGTGGAGGTGCACTGGTCATAGAATAGCCTGAGTGCCTGGAAAACTGCTGCCTGTGCCCACCTCTGAACTCGCTCATTGGACCCGAAGATATGGCCCTCTTGTTGTGTCCCCTATCATGCTCCTTCTCACTTCTCTACTGTTGTAGACTTTCTTCTAAGTTCTGAGCATGAGCCTGATTGCGTGCAATGTCCATGTTGTCCTGAAGGGACGCAGTCAAGCACCTATCCATCAAATGTGGACCTAGGTCCTTCACAAATCGGTGTACCTGGTCACCCATATCCGCTACCATGGCCGAAGCATACCTTGCCAAAGAATTGATGCAGAGACTATACTCTAGAGCACTCATGCTACCTTGCCTCAAATTTAAGAACTTATCGGCTCTAGCTCGCCAAACCTTTTGAGGCATATAATGTCGGAGGAAAGCATCAACAAACTCTTGCCATACCGGGGGAGGTGCATTGGCCCCACGTGAAGCCATCCAAATGGTGTACCAATGGACCGAGACATCCTTCAATCTATATGACGCTAGCTCCACCGATTCGGTGTCTGAAGCATGTATCAATCGAAGCGTCCTCAACATACCATCGATAAAATCCTGAGGGTCCTCATCCGGCTTTGATCCAAAGAATTATGGAGGATTCAAGGTAATGAAGTCATGGGCCCTTGCACTAACATCCCCATCACCCTGCCCTGTACGTTGCCGCTGAGTCTGGGAAGCAACAAACTGAGTTAGCAAATGTATGGCCTCTCTTACATCTTGGTCTGAAGCATCCGGTGAAGGAGGTGTTGGAGCTGGGGCTGAGGCTCCCTCATGCTTCTCTAATATAGGTATTGAATGGGAGGACTGAGATTGAGCGGCGCTCTGAGACTCACTTTCCTCTACTACCGGTGGCAGTGCTCTTTCAGCTCGCCTTTCTGCCACCGTCTTACCCTTTTGGGCTGCTGTAGCTTTTCTCTTTACCGGCATTTCTGAAATACACAACACACGGTTAAGGAAGAAGAAGTTCTTATACCATAGCTCTATCACACGATTCTTATGAAGAAAGAAGGTCACTTATTCCTAAAATGCCGCATGCTCTTGTTTATAAGTGTGGCGCGCAACACACCCATAACCAAGACTCTACTAGACACGGCTCGTAGACACACCCTAGGACTGAACTGCTCTGATACCACTTTTGTCACGACCCGACTAGGGGCCACGTCGGGCACCCGGTGCTATCCCACCCGGGCACCCCTTATCATACGCTTACTCTTACATCTAGGTGAGCCAAATAACAAAATATACATATCTACTCATCAATCATACTTGTCCCATTGGACGATAACACCTCTATATCAACATTGGCGTCTATGCCATACCCATGTACATAAGGTGACAAGGCTACAAAAGGATATACAAAATATAGGCCAACAAGGCCAAACATATCTAACCATATACACATGTCTATGAGCCTCTAAGGAGAGTATAACATATCATATAGGCGGGACAGGACCCCGCTATGCCCATAATTATGTACACAAAAGAATAAGTACCCAAAAGCTACAACTCCGAATGAAGTGGAGCTCTGCTATGTAGTCTTTGAGAATGTGGATATGGATCAAGTCTGTCTCCCTATGCACCTACGGGCATGACGCAGCATCCCCAAATAAAAAGACGTTAGTACAAAGAAGGTACTGAGTATGTAAAGCATGATCAATATCAATATAAAAGTGTAATATAAAACATGAGAAACAACGTAATATGGGAGATAGTAATATCATCGTCATAGACACTTACTTGCCTTACATAGGATCTTTCCATTTCGGTTGCGTGATTGGGTACATACATCCGTATCCGTATCCGTATTCATATCCGTACTCATTTACGTATACTTATTCATATTCATATCGTGTACATATTCTATTTTGTAATCATATCATATTCGTATTCATACTCATGTCTATATCATACATCTATCCATAGCATACACATATTCACATCATACACATATCGTTTATATAGCGTACTCGACCACAAAGGTTCGGTGTTTCACGTACCCGGCCATAGCTAGGCTCGGTGATCATATATACCTGGCCAACCAAGGCTCAGTGTTACACATACCTGGCCCTACCAAGGCTCAGTGTTGTCCGTACCCAACTGCAGTGGTGCGCGTGCATCATCATATACATACATAGACATCTATATATTCTACCCGGCCATATAAGCTCGGGGTTTCATAATAGCCATACATAGGCACACATACATATAAGCTCATAAGCATCTTTACTATTATCATCACTATCATCATCGTCATCGTTATCGTTATCGCTATTACCATTATAGTCGTCATCAATATCATTATCACTATTTTCGTCATTCATTACATCTGTCTTACAGGCTTACTCGTCATATGGGGAACTTAGTACAATCGTAGCGTATCAAGAATCGTGAGCTTACTAGCTCGGAAGATCAATTCATTTGAAGGATATCATAGTCTTATAAAAGAACCATGCCTTATGAAAGAAGGGTTAGCCTTACATACCTTTCCGTTCAACTATTTACCACTTGCACGTTCTCCTTCAACGCTTGTGTTTTTACCTTCATTAAAGTCATACTATCATTAGAATCGATAGCTAGCACACATGACGAAAACTAGAGAAAATCGGGCAACGTCTCCTCTATTTATACGACATTCCACTATAGCGTACATCAACTCCCAACGTCAATAACACATTCACAATACTATAACAATAGTCATTATTCATCCACATTATCCATATTTTCTCAATTTACCTTCAATCACCCATATCCATGGTCATAACACACGACTACGTTCATTCACATACATTACCTACCCCGTGTTCTCAATATCATTTATAACATATTTATATCACAACACATCAAGAATCATGACTCAATTCAAGCTATCACTCAAAATGGCACTATTCCACATTCATGACTCATTTTTTTCTATACCCTTCTACAATCCAAGTATTTCAACTCTCAAATACCTTAAACAACATAGAAATACCATAAATCTTACCTTAGATGTTTTAGGAACAAGCCTTGGTTGATAATACTCCACTTGAGCAAAAACCCTAGTTCATATCCAATGAGATTTCTTGACTTGAATCATCTTTAATGGGTTTTCTTACACTTGATTCACTTGATTTATGTTGTTAATCACTAATAACCCTTGAATTCTTGTGGAATAAATGTAGAGAGATATTTTAGAGAGAAGGGGTGTGATGTAGAAGTAGAATGAAATAAACCTTGGTCCCTTTATTTAACGAGTAAAACAGTCCCCGACCGTATATACGGACCAACATACGGTCCGTACATTATATGTATGTTTTGCCGTATATTTGGTCCAGAAACTTATGCCATTCTGGGTTGATTATACGGTCCAAAACATACGGACCGTTTAATTTATACGGCCAGTATGTTTGGCCATATAATACCCAGTGATTCCGAAGCTCGTTTCGTCGACTCCTTTGGTCTCCAATCCTTATGGAACCTTCTTAGCATTTGTTCAACACCTCAATACCAATCTAAGGGACGTTATCGCTTTTCTCCAAGACATCATTAAAGCCTCGTTAACTCGTTACTCGTATTTCCTTTCCGATACCTATCGTATGCCTTGCCTTCTCTTGGCCAACTTTCTCGTCTAACATCGGATGCCTTTGAAATCTCACTTAGGGTCATCTAATGTCATTTCTTACTTATGGAAATATAGTATACTCGTACTCCTCACTAGTTCATTCACTTATGCATCAACTGAAGATTTTTCCGAGGTGTAACATGACATTACAAATCTGTAATAATGGAATAAGATATTGTCTATAGGAAAGGAAGTAGATAGAATAACCTAAGAAGAGGTCCAAGGCTGCAGGTCCTGCTAGTAGCTCACCCTAAGCCTCCGATGGATAGCCTCGGGATCAGTCACGAGGTCTCAAACAACCTAGATCAACTTTGCACTCACAAGGACTACAACAATAGTATTATGAGTACGACACTAGTACTTGTAGGCATCATAGGCCGAAAATGATTAGATAATGCATATAATAGGAAGAAATCAAAAAGTAGAGCAGATAAGAAATCAAGTCCACCCACGAAAGCATATTCAAGTACAAGTACAGATTGAGTATGTATAATGCCAAGTAGGCAGTCATGAGTAAAACAATGAATGTAATGCAATGCAGTGCCACACAGGTCAACTCTCCCCTCCCGTACACACATGCTAAGGGCTATGCCTCAAAGTCATGACCCATGGGGGACCCGTAAAGTCCATGTACCAAATTCCACACAGGCTATCATTGTTACCATTGCCACACAGGATATTTTTCCAATTGCAACACAGGTTTTCATCACTGTCTCACCATGATAATCAATCATGTATGTAAATGGATGATATATCAACGCATGGAATCAAATTCAACAACAATGCAAATCACGGCACGACCCAACCAGAGGGCCATGACGGTTACCCGGAGCTAACCTACCAAGCACCCCTTAACATATCCTCATAATCACATCTAGGTGAGCCACATGGCTACGTCATAATTACTATGCGCCAAATAACACGAATTTCACTGGAAGTAGGCGCCTTTATTTAAACATCACTAACTATGCCCATATATACACAAGCCGACAAGGCTATCAAAATAATAAACAAAATATAAGCTAACAAGGCTGAGGGATATCTAGCTGTACACATCTATCTACAAGCCTCTACGAAGAGTATGTAATATCATAAAGATGGGACAGGACCCCACTATTCCCATATATGTACACAAAAGAATAGTACCAACTGCTGCAACTCCGAATCAAATGGAGCTCTTCTAGGCAATCTCTGATGAAGCAGCCTAAGGGTTGACTCTGTCTCCCTGTCTACCTGTGGGCATGAACGCAGCGTCCACAAGCAAAAGGACGTCAGTATGAACAATGTATTGAGTATGTAAGGCATAAGTAGTAACATGATAAAAACGTGAAGGATGACATAAGATAGAAGGGCCATTTATAACTCTTAAGAAGTTCATCATACTTACTTAACCTTTCTCTAAAGAAAACCTTCCATACATATACTTATACATATAATAATACCATAACCGACCATGTAGGTTCAGTGTCATTCATACCCGGCCATAACAACGCTCGGTGTTGTCCGTACCCAACTACAGTGGTGTGCACGCAATAGATATCATACCCGGCCATATAAGCTCAGTGTCACAACATATCTTTATATATATATAGGAATACACAAGTAAAAGCAATATCATTATCATCATCATCACTATATCTTTTGTTAGAAGATCAACTATCCTAAGGGGAGATCAATGATTCGTGAGAGTATCAAGAACTATGAGCTTTAGCACTTCTAGGAAAGGAGTCATCCTGGAAGACATTATGAATATCGTGTATAGGCTCACAATAATGGAATCAGGCCTTAAGAAAGAAGGGTTAGCCTTACATACCTTTACGTCTTCTTAATTACTTATCGTTCTTTTCCAAAGTCTGAAAAATCTACATTCAAGAGGATTCATATCAAGGTTAGGTGTCAAAGACACTCTTAAGTTCAAGCTAGTATAATTTGTGAGCTAGCGAAAATTTGGCAGCATTTCCCCTATTTTATCTACTTCTACTAAATTCCCAAACAACTCCCAATCAACAATGACATTATCAACAATACTATAATTAAGATACTTCATTCAAGTTATGCTCCATTCAATCCCCAAAACCTCTTTTGATAGTCAACCCATATTAATAATTTCAACACAACTCCATATACACTTGTATACAACACTTCCTCATCATCATTATTACCACCCATAACAAGATTATACACATAACATGCCAAGAATTATAACTCAAGTTAATTTATTTCTCAAAGTATCCTTAAATTCTTATTTGAACTCTCTTTCGATTTTCCTCTTTCAACCAAAGTGTATAACAATTAAAAAACCTTAACAACATGCAATAGATGTAAAAAATTACCTTAATCACACAAGAAAAATCCTTGGATCAAATTACTCTACTAGAGTGAAACCTCCATCTTCAACATCAAAGGAATTCTTGACCTTTACAAACCCTAGTAGGCTTTCTAGCACTTCAATCCCTTGTTCCTCTTGGATTTGTCCTTGATTAGCATATGAACTTGAGGAGAGGGTTTTGGAGAGCCTTAGGGTTTGAAATGGGGAAATAATGAATCCAAATGGGGAAAAACGAAATATAAAGATCCACTTAAAATCTCGCGACATACTTTAACGGCCACTTTGACGGACCGTCAAAAATTCTGTGGTCCGTCAAATGGACCGTCAAATAGCCCAACCAACCAGACCTCTCTGTGAGCGTTTCACGGTGGAATGTCCACCATTTGACGGGCCGTCAAATATTTTGTGTCCGTCAAATTGGGCGTCAAAATGCCCTTCCGATAAACTTGCTCTCTTAATTCGTTTTAACCTCTAATCCTTCCAATACTTACTAAGCATACTTAACCCTTCACATACATAACATGTACATACTTAGTGTCATATTACCTCAAGGGAAATCCCAATCCAAGACTGGAACAACTAACATACGACAAATCTTAACATACGAAACTACGAGGTGTAACACATGGAACAAATAGATACATATCATGAATGCCGAACACAACTCAAGTCATTAATATATAGTCCTTTCCTTTCCATGGGATTAGTGAGATATGAAGTGACTAGGAAAATCAATCAACAGTCACAACTTATTAACAAACATAGCGACAAGCCCACATAACATCCATACCACGTCAGTGGATTTATCACCACAACTATGCCTGAAGGCCTATCATACTTTCCCCGTCAATATCTACCATCTACATAAGGTTCTTTAATTAGATTCTAACAAAGGTAAGTTGTAACCTACATTGAAGGCCGAGCGGGAGTCACGAATAATCAAGCCAATTCCTTCCCTTTGCGGAGAGCCTCTGAACGATCGAAGTCTAACAATTAGGTACTCTACGTTAGATTACAAATCTAAGGATACCCATACTGCAATACTTCTAATTTTGAACTCAAAAATGATGTTAAAGAGTTTCTCTGGGTTCACAAGGGCAAAACCGGAATTTTATCAGAAAATTAGTTCACCCAAAGACTCACTAGTCTAAACCAAAAAGACCCAACTAAAAATCCCTCAAATTGATCCTTAATTTCAAGAAAACCCATCTCTTAGGATGTAGGGCTAAAACCCCCAATTCCAAAAACCCAACACAATTACAAGGTTAAATAAAGGATTAGACTAGTGAAAAATATAAATTTAGCGCTTAGAAACTTACCCCCAAGAAGAATTGAAACCTAAACATTTGAAATTTCCTCCACAAGAGATCTCAACCCAAAATATGAGATTATGAAGTCTAGGTTCATTTTGGAAATAAAGGGTTTTTGGTTTCTGATAATCCCGCCTCTGCGGACCTTTCCAAGCAGGTGCGGGCTCGCACCTTCGGAGAAAAGGCCGCCAATGCGGTCTGTTACACCTCATACTTTTGTATGTAGATTTCCTCGCAGACTTGGAAGAGAGAGACAACCTTCGAGGTCATATGGGATTATACATGTCTATCTTGAGTATATAAGAGTTTAAGACCATGTTTAGTAGGTATTGGATGGTTCTAGGGTACAACAAATCGAAGGAATTAAATTTGTTGAAACTTTGGGAAAATTTTTGCAGAATTCTGGAAAGGATTTTTTGTCCCATTTTTGGGAGGTATATATTCTAGCATATGAGAAGTTATGGAATGCATAACCTATGTAAATTCAATTTCAGAGATTTTTCTGTCCAATGCAACTAATAGATCACAAATCCGAGAAATACGGTGCAATATACGACCCATACAAAAATATACAATTTCAAGTACGGACCGTATATCCAAGGCGGTGGCAGCCTTATTTTGTATATATATTGCGAATTCCTTCCTTTTAAAGTAATTTGCATCATCTCCCCAGACCTTGGACACCCCTAAAAACCCTCCGAAACGTATTCAATCATTTCCCAAGTGAAATCAAAGGTTTAAAGTGAGAATCAAGTGCCAATATACTTCCGGATTGTTGTTGAAGTGTAGTTCTTCTTCTTCTAGTAGATTTAAAGGATACTTCAAGGTGAAGTAACATTGGAGTTGCTGTGTTCTTGAGTTCTTGAGGTAAGGTTTCACTTTATTTCCATATTTATGAGATTGTTTGATGATTATGCAAAGTATTGAAAGGAGGAAGTTGGAGGAAAATATCCAACTATGAACTTGAGTTTGTGTTGGCTTGTAATCTGTTTTGAGCCATGTTATTAATGTGTTATTAGGTTAACTTCTTGTTGTATGGATAGTAGTTGATGTTGAGGTTGTGTTGAGATTGTTATACTTGTTGTATTTGGAAGGAGGAGGTGTATAAACATCGTATATGAGGCGTATATTGGGATGTTCTATTGTATATTTTTAAATGTTGATTGTTGTGAGTTGAAGAGGCTTATAGGAAAATGTTTTTGTTATTGTTGGTTGCTGGATATGTTTTGGTGATAAGGAAATGAGAGAAATGCTGCCCGTTTCCTTTTAGAATCGATTTATCATTTGATATACGCGATATACTAGCGTTATCTAACTTCATATACGTATGCCCTTGTTATAGGATTGGCGTAAGCATTACGACGAGTTCGTTGTGGATTCATATTGGCGACTTAAGGTATGTTAAGGATGTTCCTTCTTTTCTTGGCATGATTCCATATATAATAAGAGCGTAACGAACCTTATGACTAGAGATTTGTCAATGTAGAGCTTGTCATATTGTTGCATAGCTTCCGAGTGTTATGTTATTCTTTCTGAGGGTTCATATCCCCTCCCTATGTTCCTGAGGTTATTGAGAGACAGAAGAGACATGTTATAGTGTTATTACCTTTCAGCATATGCATGATATTTAACATGATATACGAATATTTTTCATTAGCCTGGCCACTTGGTTAGTGAGACATTTTCTTTTGCCTGGCCACTTGGTCAGTGAGACACATATACCTGGCCTACGGGTCAGTGAGACAGATTGTCTGGCCTATGGGTCAGTGAGACAGATTGTCGGGCCGACGGGTCAGTGAGACAGATTGCCTAGCCTTATGGTCAGTGAGATTTTCCAGTTGCCTGGCCACTTGGTCAGTGAGACATATGATATTGTTATATTGCACTTCATATGAGACAGGTCAGGTGAGATATTCAGGGCATTCTTTGGCCTCCAAATTATTATGTCACGACCTAGATTGGAGGGCCATGATAGGCACCTGGCCTTACTTGCCAAGTACCACTAGACATACATCCGTAACGAAATCATAAGCATAGGTGGGCCATTAGGGCTTTCATGAGATAGCCTACTGACTCACAAAAGTAATGGACTGAAATAGGACAAGTCTGAAAGGTCATAACTACAAAAATAAGCTGGACACACTGCACGGGCTGACAAAGCCGTTAAACATCTAACTGTACATTACTGTCTACAAGCCTCTACCGGAGTACATGACATAACGTGGTTGGGACAGGGCCTGGCCATACCTATGTAAATGCATATGTAACCATGCTGACTCACAGAGCAACTCCGGAACAAGTGGAGTGCAACAACACTGTCTGCTGAGCTGATATCCTACTAGGAGAGCTGTCAACCTGTATATCAAGACCTGGGGGCATGAAACGCAGGGTCCCCAGGCAAAGAGACGTCAATACGGATAATGTACTGAGTATGTAAGGCATGAAAAATAACATAATAAAGACATAAAGGTAACATGAGATAAAACAGAGTCAACCTGTACATCTGAGTGCCTTTGAGGGCGGATGACATGCATGCTTTCCTTTAAAAAAAACATTTACATACATATATATATATATAAGCCACACTGTGGGGCTATCATCATCATAATATTGTACCCGACCTTAATAGGACTCGGTGTCATCGTACCCAACTGCAATGGTGTGCATAATAGGTGTCGTACCCGGCCGACTAAAGCGCGGCTCGGTGTCATAAAATAGATATATATATATATATATATATATATATATATATATATATATAAAGCATGCATGAGAGCACAAAGAAGTGTTACGACTCTATCGGAGTGACTTAAGGTCGTTGCACCTTCTATTATTTTAATATGGAACTATCATCATCAACATAACTTACTTTGAAGGATCAATAATCATAAGACAAGACCAATATCATCATAGAGAGGTTAAGAACAAAAGCTTCTAGCATATCTAAGAGTAGATTCATTATGGAATGACTTTCGTTTACGTTTCGTTTCGTTATAGATCATGCCAAAATGAAAGAAGAGTTAACCTTAACATACCTCAAGTTGTCCAAGCAATCCACCAATAAGCTTATTACCACTAGCACGCCAATCCTATAACAAGGAAGGTACATACAAACTTAGATGGCGCTAGTAGATTACGTATATCAAATGATAACTTGATTCTAGAAAGAAACGGAAGCATTTTCCCTTAGTCTTTAGTTACAACCACATAAGCAGCAACCACCACCACCACCAATAACAACAAATCCATATAGGTTCCTTATATTCACTTCGACAACCAACAAGGTTATACCTCAAACAATCTCCAAATGTACCAATATAAGATTATGATATACACTTCCTTTCATCTTATCCATTGAAGTATAATCTCAACAACATCAAAACATTACCCATAAACATGGAAATCATCTCAATAACACATCAACAATATGATCAAAACAGTCCATGAACTCAGTATAGTCTCTAACTCACATTTGAACTTCTTTCCATACTTTTACCCTTCAATCAAGTTGTTTAAAGGCTAAATACTACCATAGACATGAAGATGAGATAATAACTTACCTTAGAAACTCAAGAACATCTCAACTCAGATGTTACTTCACTCATAAGTTCTCTCCGAAGCTGCCACAAGCAGCAATATACACTTTCAATATACACACGCAAGTATTAGGTGTCAAATCCTTACTTTGATCTTGATTTCTCTTGGGGGTGATAGGACATGTTTGGGAAAGATTTTTAGAACTTAAATGGACTTGAGGATATGTTAAAATGAAAAGGGAAGGGGCTGAAGTTGAAATATATCAGAAAAAAGAGCTGCACTGCCATAAAAATACGGCCAGGTATACTGGCTGTATATATAAATATGGTCTGTATCATCAATCGTATAATTTATAAGGACCGTAACTTTCACCGTATTTTTCGGATTTGCAATCTGTCAGTTGCATTGGAAAGAAGACTCTCTGAACTTGAATTTAAGTTGTTATGCAGTCCATGACTCCTCATATAATAGGAGATATAACTCCCTCAAGTTGGACCAAAAATCCTGTCCAAAATTCAGCCAAGTTTTCTCAAATCAAGTTCTGTCTCTTCTATGTCCTTAAATACGATCCATATTACAAAATACGGCCCGTATTTCCTATTAAAACGAAAATTCGACGAAACGTATTCTCTTCGATTCACTTATTATCCAATCCTTTCATAACTTACTAAACATAAACTTAAACCCTCATAACCTTAAGACAAGCATGTCCAATCTCGTATAACCTTGAACATAACTCCGGTATCCAAGACTAGGACCACTAACATACGACGAATATCCAAAACGAACTATATCTATATAGCTGACCAAACCATATATACAACCCACATATGTCTACAGACCTCTAAGACTATAACAGAGTCTATGTCAAAAGGATCTGTACCAAAATGACTCAAGCTCAGGAACAATGGAGCTCTCCAAGTAGCTGAGTAGAAGTCCTAAGCGGGAGGATTACCAAACTGAGTATCTGTACCTGCGGGCATGAAACGCAGCCCCCGAAGCAAGGGGGTCAGTACGAATAATGTACTGAGTATGTAAGGCATAAATAATAACATATGCACATATGAAAGGTAACATGGACTAGGAGGGATAACTTGTACATCTTAAAATCATATATACACTAGCACCTATATATATATATACACATATAATATAAGTATTAGTGTTGCGGAACATGCAACCCGATCCATAAATGTTAGTGTTGTGGAACGTACAGCCCGATCCATATATATCATATATTAGTGCTGAGGAACGTATGACCCGATCCATAAATATTAGTGCCGAGGAACGTACGGCCCTATCCATATAAGCTAATGCCGAGGAACGTACGACCCGATCCATATAAGTTAGTGCCGAGGAACGTACAGCCCGATCCATATAAGTTAATGTCGAGCAACGTACGGCCCTATCCATATAAGTTAGTGCCGAGAAATGTACGGCCCGATCCATATAAGTTAGTGCATATACATAATGTAAATAGCATGCATGAAAGCTCATAGGAAGGATATAACTCTATCAGAGCTACATATGGTCGGTAGCCTCCGATTCATGTAATGGAACAACCATTATCGCTATACCTCACCTCAAAGTAACAATTCATAAGGTGAGATCAACAATAATGAATAGAATCGAGGAAATCATGAAATAGCTCAACATTTGCATATCATCGTTGAAATCATAACCTGAGACTTTTAAACATAAAATCATCATCATCGTAATCCTCATAAAAAAATTCTCATTTTAACATCATAAGAAGCTTAAGAGTCATAAACTTCTAGCTTTTGAAATCAAGGAGGTTATGGAAACATACAATAAGAATCATGCCTTTGAAAGAAAGGGACGAGCCTTAACATACTCGTTCAACCTCCAATTACCTACACTTATTCGTTCGAGCTCACAAGTCTACAGTTAAGAGGATTCACACTATCGTTAGACTCATCATAGTATACTTGTGCTAAGCGTTTAAGTTAAACTATTCTATAGCCTGTCGAAAATCGGGCAGCACCTCCCCCGCTTATATGCCTAGCCCATAACCTCAACTCAGAAACCAATAACAACAACAACATTACCAACATCAATAACATCATTTCCAACACCAATATATATATCATAAAATAGCCCACACGCTGTTTTCCCACTTCCATAACTAACTAAATTACTATACAATTATTTAACCACTCTATCTTCGTGAATAAACCAGTATTAACGTAAATTGAAAGAGATCCACAACTTATTCTTGTTGAAGTAGCAATATCCCCAGTATTCGCTTTGAATCCACGGCGAAATCCACCACACAACAATACCACAATCACAGCTGCGCGCTATTCGAACCTAAACTAACACTCCATCACTTAAAATTGCTCACTTTTTGATACCATCACTCCCTCTTTTGATTTCTGGATTTTCTGGGATAAAAATCTGATGAAAAAAGGGGTTTCACCCCTTTATATAGATGGTCAAAGTCGGTGGAACCGACTTAGGAAATGACCTTCGCGAACGCGAGGGTCTCTTGCGAACGCGATGGTCTAGAATATTTCTGGCCATCACGAATGCGGGCCCCCCTGTCGCGAACCGATTTATTACATTTGTGTTTGCATTCATCTCTCTCTATCGATATTTCACTTATCATCGAAAAAAAGAAGGATAAAGAAAATGGCTTGAAATTGTGATATGTACTTTATGACAAGTCACAGATGAGATCTTGATATCATTTACTATTGAATTTGAATCATCCATCTGCATGCATGGTTGGTTACAATGGAAACAATGATAGCCTATGTGGCAAGTGGTAACAATGATAGCCTGTGTGGCAAATGGTAATGATGATAAATGAAATATGGCACTGATGATGAAAGTAATATGGAAACCGTGTTCCGAGATCTTTAGCGGAGCGGTTGGATTGCTCGCTGCTTGAGGTTTCTTGCCGAAATGATGGTGTACATGTACTTCGCGGGTCCCCCATTGGTCATGGCTATTAAGACGTGGAGGTTTCTATCCATTGTATGTGTGTACGGTACAAAAAGTTGGCCAGTGCATTGTACAACATTTGCATAGCATTGCATCCCATTTGTATTGTACTTCATATCATTACATCGCACATTAACTTATCGACTTCTTGTTGGTAATTTAATTGAGTTCTTGATTGTTTGTTAAGTGAATACTTGAGACTTGGTGGACCTGTGAAGTAGAAGCTTGCATCTAGGCTCTGACCAGAGAATATTGAGACCTATTGTGCCTATTATTGTTGTGTAACATTATCCGAACAAGCTTGTTGACTGTACTTGATAGCTTAATTATGCTACTTGTTGATTCTACACATTTGTATGCGTTATCTAATTGTTGTCGGCCTATGATACCTACGAGTACGTCTGTTTGTACTCATGCTACTCTTGCTACACCCTTTTTCCGAGTGTAGAGTTATTCCAGGTTGATATTCGAGCTATTTGGATAGATTCCGAGAATTTCACGGTGATGTCCTGGTGAGCCGCTAGCTGGATATGCATTTTCGGAGTCCCTTCTTTTTACTCTGTCTATTGTAACCTACAGAAGGTGTTTTACTTAATTTTGGAGTCAGTATGTCATTTCAATTCTTGTAATTCATTGTAGAAGCTCTTGTATAGTGTAAGACCATATTCTGGGAAATACGTTTATAAAAGTCTTGTCTCAGCTTTTGTCAATGTTATTAAGGTGTTTAGTTTATTCTTCTAATTGTTTGGATTCCGCACTTGTTCTCTAAAATTGGTCATGACTTTTCGGAAGGGTTCACCCTGTAGGGGATAGTGTAGGTGCCCACATGACTTGTGATTTGGATAGTGACAAGTTGGTATCAGAGCCCTAGGTTCACTGGTCTCACGAGTACAAGAGCAATGTCTAGTAGAGTCTTGAGGAATGGTATGTAGACGTCCGTACCCATCCTCGAGAAGCTATAGGGCATTTAGAAAACTCCCATTCTTTCGTTCCTTTCATGCTACATCATTCGAATCAGTATCTAGTCGATTTAAATTAGTATCTGAACTTCCTCGTCCTATTCTCTTACTGATGGTGGTCGCATATTCTTAAATTCTTACGTGAGCGGTTTGACTACATTGAGAGGTACGGTATGAAATATGTTTCTAAGACACGGGCGCCCGGCCAAGTTCAATTCCAACTATGATTGTGACTCTCTAGTTCGGTATGGGAAGATGGAGTGACAATACAGAGGACTGCGTAAGCTCCCTGTCTTCAATGGTGAGTTGCTCGGAAGTCAAAGGAGTAAATTTATGGTTTCGCCTGAATGAATTGATCAAGGTGTGGTTGGTATGAAAAAGTTTCAATATCGTCAAGATAGTATGATAGGTTTGTGGCATGAGTGTATCAGTGGCAACTTAACAATTTAGCAACGGAAGAGTATTGATGTCAACATCAGAAAATAAGGGTAACGTCGGGAGGATCGTCGGATTCGATAAGAGGAATATGACCATGTTAAGATTGTTACACCTCGGAAATTTTTCGTGAGCCAACAATGAATAGACCAACGAAGGGCATGAGTGTGCGATCTTTTACTAAGTAGGGAATGACTATTTATGAACTTTAGAATTAAGAAAGTTGTAGAATTTCATTTCAACCAGTGGTCGTAAAATGGAATACGGCCCGTAAAGTGATTTACGGACCGTAAAGTGCCATCGTCCTTCAACATTTCAAAAATTTCAACTTTCTATCAAATGCTTCAAATGGTTAAAAACGACTTGGAATACGGACCGTAAATTGAAATACGGCCCGTAAAATGAGTCGTAAACTGCCATGATCTTCAACCAACCTTTCTGTTTCTGATATGCTTAAATACGGTCGCGAAGGACAGACCGTAACCCAGTATACGGCCCGTAAAGTGGGGTTTACGACCACTGTTCATAAAAATCAAATTTTAGCTATTAAAAAGGAGGGACCCAAGTTCATTTTCTCATTTCATCTTCACGAAATTCCTCCCTAGAAATCTCTAGAACACTCCAAACACTTCAACCACAAGAATACCAAGGAAATCAATGATCATCAACACCAAATCTATGAAACAAAGTGTATGAAACCTAATTGGAAGTCATCTCCTTCAAGAAATTCCAAAAGAGGTGAAGAAGGGTTTTGGTGCTAAAGAAGTGATTCCACTCTAGGCTTGTTGCACCATTATCTAAGGTATGTTTCATGACTTTATCATGTTATTTAAGGTATTGGAAAGCTAAGATGCTTGAATTTTAGAAAGACATGGAAAATAGGTCTTAAATGGGAGAATAGTGTCATAATCGAATAGTAGTTGAATGGAACCATAAACGTTGATGTGCCATGATTATGAATATGTTGTAAATGATGTTTAGACCAGGAAATAATCATTATATATGAGAAAACGCGATAACGAACTGCAACCATAAATGTGGAGAAAATAGAGAAAAATGGTGGATTTTGCTCAAAGTATATGAATGACGATTGTTGATACGATATTGTGAAGTGCTGTTATAAATGTTTGGGAGTTGATATAGACTATGAGAAAAGCAGTATAAATAAAGGAAGTGCTGCCCAATTTTCTCTAGAAATAGTGACGCATTCCCGTAGTCGATTAACTAACGTCAATACGAATTCTTTCGTGAAGGTAGCGACGTGACATTAAAGGAGAGCAAGTGAACGATAGCTTAGCTAAATGACAAAGGTTTGTGAGGCTAATCCTTTTCTTACTATGACATGAATCCCATGATATGATTCTTCTTCCTCTCCATGATTCTCCTATATTCCGGAAAGCCAAGAGCTTAAGATCATGAATAGCTATATGAGTCGAGATATGATACGACGTTCCTATAAAGTAAATGATGTCGTCCATTTTATAAACTCACCTTACATACTAATCCCTTCAAGGTGAGGCAAAATGTTCATGAATGCCCATAATGGAATCGAGGGTTCACGACCTTACGTCACCTCAATAAAATACGCTTGTTCTAAAGTCCCTATGCATGCACAATTGTGAGCATATTTTGATAAGCATACTATTATAAGTATTTCATAATGAGCATGTCATAATCATATTACACCGGGCCTAGTTGGCCGGGCAGTCACCGCGAAAGTGGGCAGCTATACGATACACCATGGCCAGTTGGCATAGGCAGACACCACTAGTGGGCGGCATGAGATGGTACCTCGGACGCGGGAGGCCTAGACGCGGGCTAATGTTACTGAATATCACACTACACCTATATGGTCGGGCAGTTTAGATATATATATATATATGATATGCATACATGAGTTGATGACAAGCATAAAAGTAAGTCAGCATGCATTACCTTCCATACGATTCCTAGCCAGGTACAGTTGCTCCATACTTGATGTTTCCTTTATTTTCTTGATGTGTTGTTATTGTTCATGCCTCTCATACTCAGTACAACATTCGTACTGACGTCCGTTTTCTTTGGACGCTGTGTTCATGCCCATAGGTAGACAGGGAGGCGAGCTCGATCCGGATTCTTAGGAGCTGTCAGTTGATTGAAAGCACTCCATTGTCCGGAGGTGCTTATGATTATCTTTTTGGTACATATGTTTATTTTGGGCATGACGGAGTCTCTTTCCGTCTACATGTATAGTATGTCAGTAGAGGCTCGTAGATGCGTAGTGTAGGTTAGATGGTCTCATAAGTTTATTACAGCATACATGTATATTATATATATTATTTTGATGGCCTAATGAGGCATTTGTATATATATATAGACTGATTGTGTTTTCCACCGGAAAATGATTTTCATACAATTATGAATGATAAAGAAGCATAAATGACTATGACAAGTGAGGAAATAAGGGGTGCTCGGTGGTCAGCCTCAAGTACCCGTCCGGGCCCCTAGCCGGGTCGTGACAGAAGTGCTATCAGAGCAGTTCATCCTAGGAAGTGCCTACGAGCCATGTATAGTAGAGTCTTGTTTATGGTGTGTTGCGTGCCACGCTAATAAACAAGAGGCTACAGGGCATTTAGGAAAAATGACCATTCTTCTTCTCTGAGATCGTGCGATAGAACCATGTGTAAGATTTTATCCTCCCTAATAGTCCATTATGATTTCAAAATGCCGCCAAAGGGAAAAGCTACAGCCACCCAAAAGGGTAAGACTACGACAAAGAGGTGGGCAGAAAGAAAGCCTTCGATGAATGTAGAGGAAGGCGAATCATAAAATGAGGCCTCGCCCGATGTGGGAGAGCAAGGAGGAGCTCCAGCTCCAATCCCTCCGGCGGCTGCTTTGGGTCAACAAATGACCGAGGCCATTCAGCTATTGACACAATTGGTTGCCGCACAGGCACAACGGCAAAATGTTGGTTCAAGCGATCGGGCAGCGAGTACAAAGGCCCGTGATTTTATGAGTTTAAATCCTCCAGAATTCTTCGGTTCAAAGCAGGATGAAGACCCGCAAAGCTTCGTAGATGAGATGTTAAGGACATTGAACATTGTCCATGCCTCTGAGACCGAATCCATGGAGTTGGCCTCTTATAGACTCCGCGATGTGGCGGTATTGTGGTATAACAACTGGATAGCATCGAGGACAGAAAATGCACCTCCCCCCGTTGGGCAACAGTTTGTTGCTGCTTTCATTCGCCATTATTTGCCGCCCGAGGTCCGCCGAGCTAGAGCGGACAGGTTCTTGAATCTGAAGCAAGGAAGCATGAGTGCCCGGGAGTATAGCATGCAGTTTAATTCTCTGGCCAGGTATGCCCCGACTATGGTGGCCGATATGGGCGATCGTGTACACAGATTTGTGAGTGGTTTGGGGCCACATTTGTTTAGTGATTGTCTGACGGCCTCTTTGCAAGACGGGATGGATATTTCCCGAATACAGGCACATGGTCAGAATCTTGAGGAACGACAACAGCTGCAAAGAAGTGATCGTGATAATGACAGAAGGCAAGGTAAGAGAGCTAGATCTATGGGAGCGAGCAGTGAATATAGAGGGGGATCGAGACAGATGCATTCTAGGCACTCAGGTCCGTCAGCAATTAGTGCGCCTCCCAGATTCTCAGATAGGAGGTTTGATCGTTCTTTTCAGACAGGATAGGGCCAGAGTTCGAGGGCCTCAGATTCTCAGTTTAGGGGAGTTCTAGTCAGAGGAGACCCTCAGTACCGCGGTGCAGCCAGTGCGGTAGACTGCATTCCGGACAGTGCCGTCAGGGTTCGGATGCTTGCTACTCCTGCGGGCAGGTTGGTCATATGATGAGAGATTAAACTTCAGCAAGGGGTAGAGTTAGGACTCAGCCTACGGGATCAGCAGCTGGGTCTTCTTCAGTACGCCCGATAGCACAGACTCCTTAGACTACAGTAGGTAGAGGCAGAGGCATAGGGGGAGCATCTACCTCAGGTGCCGTTCAGCCCCGCTTATATGCTTTAGCTGGGCGACAGGATCTTGAGTCTTCCCTGGACGTTGTCACAGGTACATTGACTATATTTTCCCGTGATGTCTATGCTCTTATCGATCCGGGTTCTACTTTCTCGTATGTTACTCCATATGTTGCTGATTGTATTGGGGTGAAACCCGAGCCAATTAAACCTTTCGAGGTATTCACTCCGGTTGGTGATTCCGTGATAGCCAGACAAATGTATAAGGATTGTGTCATTGTGATATGTGATCGTCAAACTAAAGCTGATTTGATTGAGCTTGAAATGGTAGATTTCGATGTAATCGTGGGCATGGATTGGCTAGCGTCATGTTATGCTAATGTTGATTGCCGGGCGAAACTGGTCCGATTCCAATTTCCAGGAGAGCCCATACTTGAATGGAAGGGGAATACAGCATCCCCAAAGGGTAGGTTTATTTCGTACCTCAAGGCAAGGAAGATGATAGCCAAAGGCTATATTTATCATCTAGTTCGGGTTCATGACATCGAGGCATAGTCGCCAGCTTTCCAATCTATTCCGGTAGTGAATGAATTCCCAGATGTATTTCCAGACGAACTACCAGGTCTTCCTCCTGAGAGGGAAATTGACTTCACTATTGATGTATTGCCGGACACGGAGCCCATTTCTATTCCTTCTTATCGAATGGCTCCGGCAGAATTGAAAGAGCTGAAGGCACAGTTGAAGGACTTGCTCGAAAAGGGGTTTATAAGGCCCAGTTCATTGCCGTGGGGAGCACCAGTCTTGTTCGTGAGAAAGAAGGACGGATCTCTACGGATGTGCATCGATTATAGACAGCTGAACAAGGTAAGAATAAAGAACAAGTATCCCCTCCCCATAATTGACGATTTGTTTGACCAATTACAGGGTGCTGAGTTGTTCTCCAAGATAGATCTGAGATCTGGTTATCATCAAGTGAGAATTAGAGAAGAAGATATTCCCAAAACAGCCTTCAGAACGAGGTATGGCCACGATGAGTTCCGAGTGATGTCATTTGGGTTGACAAATGCCCCGGCAGTGTTCATGAATCTAATGAATAATGTGTTCAGGCCATTTTTGGATCTCTTCGTGATAGTATTTATTGATGATATTCTAGTGTATTCTTGCACAGAAACAGAACATGCAGATCATCTAAGAATTGTTCTTGGCATTCTTCAAGCTCGGGAATTATATGCAAAATTCTCAAAGTGCGAGTTTTGGCTAAATTTTGTGGTATTACTAGGTCATATTATTTCAGATGATGGCATCTGAGTTGACACTCAGAAAATAGAAGCTGTGAGGACTTGTCCAAGGCCTACAACGCCTACGGAAGTTCGTAGTTTTCTTGGTTTGGCAGGTTATTATAGAATGTTTGTAGAGGGCTTTTCATCTATTTCAGCTCCATTGATGAAGCTAACCCAGAAGTCAGCAAAATTTCAGTGGAACGATACATGCGAGCGTAGTTTCCAAGACTTGAAAGACAGGTTGACCTTAGCTCCAGTACTAACACTTCCAAAAGGGCCAGATGGCTATGTTGTGTATTGTGATGCTTTTGGCGTGGGACTAGGATGTGTATTGATGCAGCATGGGAAGGTGATTGCATACGCTTCGAGACAGTTACAGAAACATGAGAAGAATTATCCAACTCATGATCTCGAATTGGCCACAGTTATTCATGCCTTAAAGATATGAAGGCATTATTTGTATGGTGTGCACGTTGATATCTCTACAGATCACAAGAGTCTCCAGCATATCTTCAAACAGAAGGAGTTGAACCTGCGGTAGAGGCGGTGGTTAGAATTGTTGAAAGACTATGATGTGGACATTTTGTACCACCCCGGTAAAGTAAATGTAGTAGCTGATGCACTTAGCCGCCGATCAATGGGCAGCTTATGTGGAATCCCTCCGGAAAGGAAAGAGATGGTTCAAGAAATACACCGATTAGCAAATTTTGGAGTGCGTATAATTGATTCGGGCGATGCCGGGATTAGTATAAATGATTCCATAATTTCGTCCTTGTATATGGAAGTGAAGGAACGACAATATGAAGATTCTCAATTAAGCCGATACCGAGATCTATCTCGTGAAAAGGAAAAGTCTCCATTTGATGTTTCCATAGATGGGATCCTTAGATATCGAGGCAGGCTATGTGTACCGGATGTGGCAAAATTGCACCAACGGATTTTAGAGGAAGCACACTATTCTTGGTATTTTATTCACCCCGGTGCAACTAAAATGTATCCTGACCTCAAATTTATATACTGGTGGGATGGCATGAAGAGGGACATAGTAGATTTTGTAGCACAATGTCCGAATTGCCAACAGGTAAAAGCTGAACATCAGAAGCCAGGGGGCTTGTTATAGGCAATAGAAATACCTACCTGGAAATGGGAAGTGATCAACATGGATTTCGTCGTGGGATTACCCCGTTCCCGTGGCAGGTATGACTCTATATGGGTGATCGTGGATAGGCTGACGAAAGCAGCCCATTTTCTTCCAGTCAAGACCACGTACTCAGCAGAAGACTATGCAAGGTTATATCTCAAAGAAATTGTGAGACTCCATGGAATCCCATTATCTATTATCACATATAGAGGAGCACAGTTTACAGCTAAGTTCTGGAAGTCTTTTCAAGAAGGTTTGGGCACGCAAGTGAAGCTTAGCACGACGTTTCATCCGCAGACGGATAGGAAAGACGAGTGTACCATTCAAACCTTGGAAGATATGTTACGAGCATGTGTACTGGATTTTGGTGGAAGTTGGGACGACCATTTGCCGCCAATTGAATTTGCATATAACAACAGCTATTATTCCAGTATACAAATGGCTGAAGCTTTATATGGAAGGAAATGTAGATCTCCAATCGGATGGTTCGAAATAGGAGAAGCATAACTAGTGGGCCCTGAATTGATCCAACAAGCAATAGAAAAAGTCAAGGTGATTCAAGATCGGTTGTTGACAGCTCAAAGTCGCCAAAAGTCCTAAGCGGATAATCGCCGACGAGACTTGGAATTTCAAGCCGGTGATTGGGTGTTCTTGTAAGTGTCGCCAATGAAAGGGGTGATGAGATTTGGTAAGAAAGGGAAGCTAAGTCCCAGATACATTGGACCCTACAAAATCATCCGCAAGGTAGGTCAGGTAGCCTATGAATATGAATTGCCTTCGGAGCTTGAACCAGTCCATCCATTCTTCCACGTTTCGATGCTCCGCAAGTGTGTTGGAGACCGCACCAAGATTGTCCCTGTAGCCAATGTGCAAATAACGGAAAGGCTAACCTATGAAGAAGTACCTATTGCCATCCTCGATAGGCAAGTGCGCAAACTTCGAAATAAAGAGGTAGTTTCAGTCAAAGTATTGTGGCGAAACAACATTCGGGAAGAAATGACATGGGAAGCAGAAGAGAGCATGAAATCCAAGTACCCACATGTTATGTCCCGTATTTTCATACGTCGGGACGTTTTAAAATAAGCGCGACGAGTTAAAGGCAAGACTATCTTAAGATATGAAGTAGAGATTTTAACTTCCGGTTTCGCGTCGAGTCACAATTTATTCACAATTCTCGTGTGGCATTAAACTAGTAATGGAAAATTGTTATTAAACTAACCATAATTGGATTAATAAGTGGGATTGGAAAGACCAAAAATCAGTCCATTAAATGGACAAAGCTAGCCGTGTAGCTTGAGTGGAATAGTCAATGGTTATTGACCCAAAATAATGTGATACACATGTCCAAAGCATTGAGGGAGTGTATATACAAAATAATCTGATTCATATCTCACTACATTACACCATTTCAACACTACAAAGTGAGAGAACACTTAGAGAGAGAGAGGGAAACTCTCGGCCAAGAGCTAGCCGAGAGTGAGGTCCAAAAATCTGCCCAGAAATTCCAGTTTTTCTCCATCAAAACTATCCCTCATCTAGTGTGTAAGAAAGTGTATTAGTTGTTGAAGAGAAACAAGAAAGTGAAGCACTCAATAGAGTTGAAAATTTGGCCAAGTGAAGCACAAGATTGAAAGGTAAGAATGTTTGTTGTTTCTTGTGTTGCATGATGATTTGAATGTATAGTTCATGCATGTTGTTGTTGGATTGTGGTTGTAGTTGAAGTAGAGAGTGAGCCGTGTGTGAGGTGAGTTTATGACTGATTTCATTGTGCATGTATTGTTAGTGAATTGAATATGTATCAACATATGTAAATGAACAAAGATTGTGGGAGTTTGGTTGTGATGTTGCATGTTGGCTATTGGACTGTTTTTGCTCGAATTTAAAATGAATCATGTATTGAAGATTCTGATGAAGTAATGCTTAATCTTGTTGAACATGTATTGGAAATGAATTGAATGCATTGTAGTTGGATAAACGAATGAAAATCATGAAGTTGGAGTAGTTGTGATGAAACCGGGTAGGGGGCTGTTTTGGACGAATTCATGGACTGTTTTGGGCTATAATTTGATTGTTGTTGTTGTGGACATTGTAGTGTATTGTATGCATGTTGAATATGTAAATTAAGGTGTTCAAGAAACGAATTATGTTGAGGTGTAGAGGCAGTCCAAAACCGTGGACAGTTTTAAGGTTAGAAGTGAATTTGTGTGTGTTGAATGTTGGTTTTTGTTGCAAACGTGTAGTGAATGTAAAATGCCATGATTCAAGTTAAAACTGAACTGATTGTGGGCTGTTGTAAGAGTGAAGATGATGCAAAAACAGTTCCAAGATTTCATGAAAGTAAAGTCAAGAAAAGTGTTGTGTTGTTGCAAGTTAAAACTGGAAAATTGCTAAGTAAGAATGGAAATGATGTGTGTGTTGGGTTGCCGTGTGTATGAGACTATTTTGGGTGGTGTAGGGACTGCCCAAGTTCCCTAAGTCATGCTTAAACAAGTTTTGATCAATATATGAAAGAACGACTAGCCATGTTAGCTTGTAACGCTAGTTGGGTTAAATGCGAACGAAACGTCGTTTAATTGTTAGAAAGGAGTTGTGAATGTCACAATACGTGTTGAATGCCCTTGTAGACTAATTGTAGTTCTTCACATCTTGATATAGGATAAGTATTGTTGGGCAGCAAGTACAAGTTAGAATACAACTAAACGCAAAAGGTATGTAAAGCCTATTCCTTCTTTCTTTTGGCATGTCCTAGACGTAAGATTGAAACGATATGAACCTTGGGGTAAATTCTATTCTCTAGTTTCATGTATGGCTTATGAATCTATATTTCATTAATGTTATTATCATGTGCCTACAATATGAGTGACTAATGAACAATGCATGAAAGTTCCTAAACTTAAAGAATTGCACAACTAAAGACGTACTTGACTTCCAAAAGCTATACCATATTAAAGTGACATATGTATATGAAATCTAAAACGTTTCTTGTAATAGTTGTTATGAGATTTAAAATGAACTGAATATGAATATTATTTTGACACTTTAGAGCTGGTTAGTTGCTTATCCCTTGAGTCTAAAAAGATGATTTGCATATATGTGGTTGCTTATTATTCTGCTCGCTTACCGCTATATCCTTCACTGAGTCACGGGCCAGGGTACGTTTTCGTGCGCACATTTATTATATTAATCACCCAGCCCCTCACTAGAGGGCCGGGACACGTTATGTATATATATATGATGATGATATGATGATGTGATGATGTGATGATATGATGATATGATGATATGGAGATGATGGTGGCCAGGAGGGCATATTCCTTATTACCGAGTCCCTCAGGAAAGGGCCGGGACACGTCTATGTTTATGTTATGATGCTATGATTTTAAATTACCGAGTCCCTCATAAAAAGGGCCGGGACACGTCATGTATGTTTTATACAGAATGATTATGCAACTTTGACTACAAAACTCTATAATAGCGATGATATGAGAATGATACAGATGAAATATGTTCAAAGGCAAGTTTTATGAAATTCTGTTGTTGCAATGCATCCTATGTACCGTGTCTCAATATAAGTCTATACTATGTTTCAAGCTTTACATATTCAGTACATATTCCGTACTGACCCCCTTCCTTCGGGGGGCTGCGTTCATGCCCGCAGGTACAGACGCTCGTTTTGGAGATCCGCCAGCTTAGATCATCCTTCAGCTATTTTGGACTGCTCCTTTGTTCCGGAGCTAGCTTGTGGTATAACCTCCTTATGTTGTGTCCGTATGTGTTTATTTGGGTACGGCGGGGCCCTGTCCCGCCACATAATACGGTCGTTACTCTTAGAAGTCTGTGGACATCGGTGTGGGTCTGTTTACAGTTGTTGATGCGTTTTATGTTTTGACTTACGTTTGGGGCGTACCCAGTCGTAATGGCAGCCTTGTCGGCTTGCATATGTGTGTATGTTTGGTATTTTGTATATCGTGGCAGCCTTGTCGGCTTGCTTAGGAATATATATAAATGTTGTTGTTTGATAAGTGCAACTCCTCGGGAGATGGATGACTAAGGCATACAGAACTTGACAAATCTAAATAACTCACTATCTTCTTACATACAAATGAGATCACGACATGCTAATTATAAATTATTAGAGTTAACAAATAAATATGAGTGTCCGATTCGGGCACAAGTCACGGCCTACGGGGTTGGGTCGTGACAAAAGTGGTATCAGAGCCAGGTTAAATCCTCGGAGTGTCCACAAACTGTGTCTAGTAGAGTTTTGTTTATCGATGTGTTGTGCACCACGTTTATAAACAGGAAGCTACAGGACATTTAGGATGTCATCTTTTCTTCTCATTCTAGATCGTGCGATAGAGCTGTATTATCAGGATAAATTTTTCCCTAACAGATTGTTATGTTTTCAGCGATGCCTCCAAAAAAGGCGACTGCCGCCCAGAAGGGTAAAGCGGTAGTTGGGGAGACCAGTGGGACCCGGAGGGTCACTAGAGCTTATTCCCAGTATGTGCCAAGGATTAGGATTCAGTCAGCGAGCTCCGCTACACCATCACTATCAGAGGAGCCTAGGGCAGCAGCAGCTGCAGGTCAGGAGACAGACTTACCACCAGCTCTTGCGGCTCCAGCAACCGAGCCTCCAGCTCCCCAGCCAGGGGCAGAGGATAGGGCTATGCGTGAAGCAGTACAGTTATTGACTAGGTTGGTATCGGGACAGGCTCGCAGACGTGGGTTAGGAGGTGATGATGCGGATAGACGCGACAGTTTGAGGGTTCGCGATTTTCTGACTTGTAAACCCACAGAGTTCTATGGGTCAAAGCCCGCAGAGGATCCACAGGAGTTTATTCGACAGATGCTGCGTACGTTGCGGGTGACTAAATCTTCCGAGACTGAGTCGGTCGAATTGGCTTCCTATCAGTTGCGGGATGTGGCAGTTAATTGGTATGAGTCCTGGGAGTTGTCCAGGGGTGAGGATGCTCCACCAGCAGTATGGGACGAGTTCGTAGAGGCTTTTCTGGGTCATTTTCTGCCTCCAGAGATGAGGCGAGCCAGAGTTGACAGATTTATACACCTGAGGCAGAATGGTAGAAGTGTTCGGGACTATAGCATCGAGTTTGATTCGCTGGCTAGGTACGCGCCCGCTATGGTAGCTGACATGACAGATAGGGTGCATCGTTACGTAATGGGCTTGGATAATTATTTGATTGATAGCTGCATGGCAATGGCATCTCAGCCCGGTATAAATATCGCTCGAGTGCAGGCATATGCCCAGGGAGGTGAGGGTCGACAGAGAGGGCGTCGATTTGATAGGGAGCAGGACAGGGGTCAACATAAGAGAGCTAGATCAGCTGGGTATCATTCTGGTGACTTTCGGGGCGGGCAGCCCCAACAGCAGTATAGTCGATATCCTTCCCAGCCGGCACGGAGTGCACCTTCACGATTTACTGGTAGAAGGTTTGATAGCACGGGGTATTCGGGAGCTGGTCAAAGCTCCATGACTTCAGGGTTCCAGACGCACAGGAATTCGGGCCAGATGAGACCACCTGTACCCCCATGTCCTCGATGTGGCAGACGCCATCCAGGGGAATGTCGTCTTATTACTGGTGCTTGCTTTTCTTGCGGCCGTCAGGGCCATACTATGAGGGAATGTCGATTTGGGGGTGGGGCAGGTGGCCCAGCTCAGCCTACGGGATCAGTTGCGGGTTCTTCTTCTTTAGTTGCTATGCGCCCTATGGGGCAAGGTATTCCGACACCAGCAGGCCGTGGCAGAGGCCGTGGAGGGGCTTCTAGTTCTGGCGGTCCTTCCAACCGCTTATATGCTTTAGCCACCAGACAGGATCAGGAAGCGTCGCCAAATGTGGTCACAGGTACATTATCGATTTTCTCCCGAGATGTATACGCATTGATAGACCCCGGTTCCACATTATCATATATTTCCCCTTTTGTTGCTAGTAAAATTGGGATAAAATCTGAACCTATAGAACCATTTGAGGTAGCTACACCAGTAGGGGATTTTCTCTTGGCAGAGCTAGTATATAAAGATTGTTTGGTAGTCATATGTAATCGCTGTACCAGGGCAGATTTGATAGAGTTAGCTATGACTGAGTTCGATGTTATTATGGGGATGGATTGGTTAGCTTCCTGCTATGCTAACGTTGATTGCCGAGGCAAATTAGTTCGGTTTCAGTTTCCAGGGGAACCAATTATAGAGTGGAGGGGGAACACAGCATCGCCGAGGGGTAAGTTTATTTCATACCTCAAGGCAAGGAAGATGGTTAGAAAAGGCTATATTTATCACCTGGTTCGTGTGCATGACTTGAAAGCAGAATCACCGACTCTACAATCTGTCCCGGTGGTTAATGAATTTCCAGGTGTATTTCCAGATGAACTTCCAGGCCTTCCTCCTGAACGTGAGATAGAGTTCACTATAGATGTATTGCCAGACACTCAACCTATATCTATTCCTCCTTACAGAATGGCACCTGAAGAGTTGAAAGAATTGAAGGAGCAACTGAGAGATTTGCTGGAAAAGGGTTTCATTAGGCCCAGTACATCACCTTGGGGAGCACCAGTATTATTTGTACGGAAGAAAGATGGGTCGCTGCGAATGTACATTGATTATAGGCAGCTGAACAAAATCACGATAAAGAACAGATATCCCCTCCCCAGGATTGATGATTTATTTGATCAGTTGCAGGGTGCTAAATGCTTCTCAAAGATAGACTTGCGGTCAGGTTATCACCAGGTGCGGGTAAGGGAGACAGATATTCCGAAGACTGCATTCAGGACTCGATATGGACATTACGAGTTTAGAGTGATGTCTTTTGGACTGACCAATGCTCCAGCAGTGTTCATGGACTTGATGAACAGGGTGTTTAAGTCATTCCTTGACTTGTTCGTGATTGTATACATTGATGATATTCTGATCTATTCACGATCGGAAGAAGAGCATGCAGAGCATTTGAGAACAGTACTCAGGGTACTCCAGCTCCAAAAGTTATATGCTAAGTTCTCTAAATGTGAATTCTGGTTGACTTCTGTAGCATTTCTGGGGCATATTGTTGGAGCAGATGGTATTCGGGTAGATTCGCAGAAAATTGAGGCCGTCAAAACATGGCCTAGACCTACGACGCCTACTGAGGTACGTAGTTTTCTGGGGCTGGCAGGGTATTACAGGAGATTTGTAGAAACGTTTACCTCTATTTTAGCGCCTTTAACAAGGCTAACACAGAAGGCAGCCAAATTCCAGTGGACCGATGCTTGTGAACGGAGTTTTCAATTATTGAAAGATAAGTTGACTACAGCTCCTGTTCTAACTCTTCCTGAGGGGCCAGATGGCTATGTTGTTTATTGTGATGCTTCCGGTGTTGGGTTGGGTTGCGTGTTGATGCAGCACGGCAGAGTTATAGCCTATGCCTCCCGACAACTCAGGAAACATGAGAGAAATTATCCTACACATGACCTGGAGTTGGCAGCAGTGATACATGCTTTGAAGATATGGAGACATTATCTGTATGGCGTGCATGTTGATATTTATACAGATCATAAGAGTCTCCAGTATATTTTTAAGCAGAAGGAACTGAATTTGCGACAGAGGAGATGGTTAGAGTTGCTGAAGGATTATGATGTTGATATTCTATATCACCCAGGAAAGGCTAATGTGGTAGCAGATGCACTCAACCGTAAATCTATGGCTTGTTTGGCCGGCGTACAACCAGAAAAGAAGGAGATAGTTCGTGAGATCCATCAGCTAGCTAGTCTTGGAGTTCGTTTGGCTGATGCTGATAATGGTAGCATTATTGTACGAGGTGTTGCTGAGTCCTCTATTGTAGAAGAGGTAAAGAGACGGCAATATGAGGATCCTGTTCTGGTACATTATAGAGATACAGCACTTCAGAAGGATGAGACCCCATTTAAGATGTCAGCCGATGGAGTACTACGATACAAAGACAGATTATGTGTACCTGAGGTTGCAGGGTTGCGGCAGCAGGTAATGGGGGAAGCACACTATGCTCGTTATTCTATTCACCCGGGATCGACAAAAATGTATCATGATCTTAGGTGTTTGTACTGGTGGAACGGCATGAAAAAGGACATAGCAGAATTTGTGGCCCAGTGTCCAAATTGTCAGCAGGTCAAGATAGAGCACCAGAAACCCGGAGGGCTATTGCAGGAGATGGAAATTCCAACCTGGAAATGGGAAGTAATTAATATGGACTTCGTCACAGGTTTCCCTCGCACTCCACGGAAGAATGACTCTGTCTGGGTTATTGTTGATAGACTGACAAAATCAGCCCACTTTCTTCCAGTCAGGACTACGTACTCAGCTGAGGATTATGCCCGATTGTATCTTAAGGAGATAGTGAGACTTCATGGAGTTCCCACAGCTATTATCTCAGATAGAGGGGCCCAGTTTACAGCTAACTTCTGGAGATCCTTCCAGGAGGGATTGGGGACACAGGTGAGTCTCAGCACCGCATTTCATCCTCAGACTGACAGGCAGGCTGAGCGTACCATCCAGACGCTACAAGATATGTTGAGAGCTTGTGTTATTGATTTCAAAGGCAGCTGGGAGGATCACTTGCCGCTTATCGAGTTTGCTTACAATAACAGTTACCACTCTAGCATTCAGATGGCGCCGTACGAAGCCCTGTATGGCAGGAAATGCAGATCCCCTATAGGCTGGTTTGATGTTGGCGAGGCTAAGCGGATAGGCCCAGATATGGTTCTGCAGGCTGTCGATAAGGTGAAGCTTATTCAGGAAAGATTACTGGCAGCTCAGAGTCGGCAGAAGGCGTATGCGGATAATCGACGTCGACACTTGGAATTTCAGGTTGGCGATTGGGTGTTCTTGAAAGTGTCACCCATGAAGGGTGTTATGAGGTTCGGCAAGAAAGGGAAGTTGAGCCCAAGGTACATTGGACCTTATCAGGTCATTCGTAAGGTAGGCCAAGTTGCTTACGAGTTAGACCTGCCAGCGGATTTGGCAGCAGTACATCCGGTCTTCCATGTGTCCATGCTTCGGAAGTATATAGGCGATCCTTCCAGGGTGTTCCCTACAGACGATATTCAGGTAACAGAGGAGCTATCATACGAAGAGCAACCTATTGCCATACTTGATCGACAAATCAGGAGGCTACGAACAAAAGATGTGGCGTCGGTTAAAGTGTTGTGGCAGAACAATAATAGGGAGGAGATGACTTGGGAGGCTGAAGAGGAGATGAAAAAGAAATATCCTCACTTGTTTTCCACATCTACAGGTAAATTAAACTCCTTCCCTTGATTGTGTTAAATTATCTACTCAATTTATATGTTAGCAATAAGGAAAACCCTTCCCAAAACCCTTATAGAACCTAACGGGATAAAAGCGACATTCGACGACGAATGTTCTAAAGGGGGGGAGGATGTTATGTCCCGTATTTTCATACGTCGGGACGTTTTAAAATAAGCGCGACGAGTTAAAGGCAAGACTATCTTAAGATATGAAGTAGAGATTTTAACTTCCGGTTTCGCGTCGAGTCACAATTTATTCACAATTCTCGTGTGGCATTAAACTAGTAATGGAAAATTGGTATTAAACTAACCATAATTGGATTAATAAGTGGGATTGGAAAGACCAAAAATCAGTCCATTAAATGGACAAAGCTAGCCGTGTAGCTTGAGTGGAATAGTCAATGGTTATTGACCCAAAATAATGTGATACACATGTCCAAAGCATTGAGGGAGTGTATATACAAAATAATCTGATTCATATCTCACTACATTACACCATTTCAACACTACAAAGTGAGAGAACACTTAGAGAGAGAGAGGGAAACTCTCGGCCAAGAGCTAGCCGAGAGTGAGGTCCAAAAATCTGCCCAGAAATTCCAGTTTTTCTCCATCAAAACTATCCCTCATCTAGTGTGTAAGAAAGTGTATTAGTTGTTGAAGAGAAACAAGAAAGTGAAGCACTCAATAGAGTTGAAAATTCGGCCAAGTGAAGCACAAGATTGAAAGGTAAGAATGTTTGTTGTTTCTTGTGTTGCATGATGATTTGAATGTATAGTTCATGCATGTTGTTGTTGGATTGTGGTTGTAGTTGAAGTAGAGAGTGAGCCGTGTGTGAGGTGAGTTTATGACTGATTTCATTGTGCATGTATTGTTAGTGAATTGAATATGTATCAACATATGTAAATGAACAAAGATTGTGGGAGTTTGGTTGTGATGTTGCATGTTGGCTATTGGACTGTTTTTGCTCGAATTTAAAATGAATCATGTGTTGAATATTCTGATGAAGTCATGCTTAATCTTGTTGAACATGTATTGGAAATGAATTGAATGCATTGTAGTTGGATAAACGAATGAAAATCATGAAGTTGGAGTAGTTGTGATGAAACCGGGTAGGGGGCTGTTTTGGACGAATTCATGGACTGTTTTGGGCTATAATTTGATTGTTGTTGTTGTGGACATTGTATTGTATTGTATGCATGTTGAATATGTAAATTAAGGTGTTCAAGAAACGAATTATGTTGAGGTGTAGAGGCAGTCCAAAACCGTGGACAGTTTTAAGGTTAGAAGTGAATTTGTGTGTGTTGAATGTTGGTTTTTGTTGCAAACGTGTAGTGAATGTAAAATGCCATGATTCAAGTTAAAACTGAACTGATTGTGGGCTGTTGTAAGAGTGAAGATGATGCAAAAACAGTTCCAAGATTTCATGAAAGTAAAGTCATGAAAAGTGTTGTGTTGTTGCAAGTTAAAACTGGAAAATTGCTAAGTAAGAATGGAAATGATGTGTGTGTTGGGTTGCCGTGTGTATGAGACTATTTTGGGTGGTGTAGGGACTTCCCAAGTTCCCTAAGTCATGCTTAAACAAGTTTTGATCAATATATGAAAGAACGACTAGCCATGTTAGCTTGTAACGCTAGTTGGGTTAAATGCGAACGAAACGTCGTTTAATTGTTAGAAAGGAGTTGTGAATGTCACAATACGTGTTGAATGCCCTTGTAGACTAATTGTAGTTCTTCACATCTTGATATAGGATAAGTATTGTTGGGCAGCAAGTACAAGTTAGAATACAACTAAACGCAAAAGGTATGTAAAGCCTATTCCTTCTTTCTTTTGGCATGTCCTAGACGTAAGATTGAAACGATATGAACCTTGGGGTAAATTCTATTCTCTAGTTTCATGTATGGCTTATGAATCTATATTTCATTAATGTTATTATCATGTGCCTACAATATGAGTGACTAATGAACAATGCATGAAAGTTCCTATACTTAAAGAATTGCACAACTAAAGACGTACTTGACTTCCAAAAGCTATACCATATTAAAGTGACATATGTATATGAAATCTAAAACGTTTCTTGTAATAGTTGTTATGAGATTTAAAATGAACTGAATATGAATATTATTTTGACACTTTAGAGCTGGTTAGTTGCTTATCCCTTGAGTCTAAAAAGATGATTTGCATATATGTGGTTGCTTATTATTCTGCTCGTGCTTACCGCTATATCCTTCACTGAGTCCCGGGCCAGGGTACGTTTTCGTGCGCACATTTATTATATTAATCACCGAGCCCCTCACTAGAGGGCCGGGACACGTTATGTATATATATATATGATGATGATATGATGATGTGATGATGTGATGATATGATGATATGATGATATGGAGATGATGGTGGCCAGGAGGGCATATTCCTTATTACCGAGTCCCTCAGGAAAGGGCCGGGACACGTCTATGTTTATGTTATGATGCTATGATTTTAAATTACCGAGTCCCTCATAAAAAGGGCGGGGACACGTCATGTATGTTTTATACAGAATGATTATGCAGCTTTGACTACAAAACTCTATAATAGCGATGATATGAGAATGATACAGATGAAATATGTTCAAAGGCAAGTTTTATGAAATTCTGTTGTTGCAATGCATCCTATGTACCGTGTCTCAATATAAGTCTATACTATGTTTCAAGATTTACATATTCAGTACATATTCCGTACTGACCCCCTTCCTTCGGGGGGCTGCGTTCATGCCCGCAGGTACAGACGCTCGTTTTGGAGATCCGCCAGCTTAGATCATCCTTCAGCTATTTTGGACTGCTCCTTTGTTCCGGAGCTAGCTTGTGGTATAACCTCCTTATGTTGTGTCCGTATGTGTTTATTTGGGTACGGCGGGGCCCTGTCCCGCCACATAATACGATCGTTACTCTTAGAAGTCTGTGGACATCGGTGTGGGTCTGTTTACAGTTGTTGATGCGTTTTATGTTTTGACTTACGTTTGGGGCGTACCCAGTCGTAATGGCAGCCTTGTCGGCTTGCATATGTGTGTATGTTTGGTATTTTGTATATCGTGGCAGCCTTGTCGGCTTGCTTAGGAATATATATAAATGTTGTTGTTTGATAAGTGCAACTCCTCGGGAGATGGATGACTAAGGCATACAGAACTTGACAAATCTAAATAACTCACTATCTTCTTACATACAAATGAGATCACGACATGCTAATTATAAATTATTAGAGTTAACAGATAAATATGAGTGTCCAATTCGGGCACAAGTCACGGCCTACGGGGTTGGGTCGTGACACCACACTTATTCCAACCCCCGGGAGAGACCCAAGACGAAACGCCGACGATATGAGGCATGTACGCTTCATTTTTATGCTTTTGGTCGTGTTTGCCCACGGATATGTTGATATTGTTATGTAGCCCTGTGAGGCGATGATATTATGGGTTGTTGTGACAGGTTGGTAGCGTCAAATTATAAGGGAAACTCTGGCGGAATTTTCGTAGAATCCTGAGTGTTTAACATTCGAGGATGAATGTTTCAAAAAGGGGGGAAGAGTGTTACACCTCGGAAATTTTTCGTGAGCCAACAATGAATAGACCAAACGAAGGGCATGAGTGTGCGATCTTTTACTAAGTAGGGAATGACTATTTATGAACTCTGGAATTAAGAAAGTTGCAGAATTTCGTTTCAGCCAGTGGTCGTAAAATGGAATACGACCCGTAAAGTGATTTACGGACCGTAAAGTGCCATCGTCCTTGAACATTTCAAAAATTTCAACTTTCTATCAAATGCTTCAAATGGTTAAAAACGACTTGGAATACGGACCGTAAATTGAAATACAAACTGAGTCGTAAACTGCCATGATCTTCAACCAACCTTTCTGTTTCTGATATGCTTAAATACGGTCGCGAAGGACGGACCGTAAACCAGTATACGACCCGTAAAGTGGGGTTTACGACCACTGTTCATAAAAATCAAATTTTAGCTATTAAAAAGGAGGGACCCAAGTTCATTTTCTCATTTCATCTTCACGAAATTCCTCCCTACAAATCTCTAGAACACTCCAAACACTTCAACCACAAGAATACCAAGGAAATAAATGATCATCAACACCAAATCTATGAAACAAAGTGTATGAAACCTAATTAGAAGTAATCTCCTTCAAGAAATTTCAAAAGAGGTGAAGAAGGGTTTTGGTGCTAAAGAAGTGATTCCACTCTAGGCTTGTTCCACCATCATTTAAGGTATGTTTCATGACTTTATCATGTTATTTAAGGTATTGGAAAGCTAAGATGCTTGAATTGTAGAAAGACATGGATAATAGGTCTTAAATGGGAGAATAGTGTCATAATTGAATAGTAGTTGAATGGAACCATAAACGTTGATGTGCCATGATTATGAATATGTTGTAAATGATGTTTAGACCAGGAAATAAGCATTATATATGAGAAAACGCGATAACGAACTACAACCATAAATGTGGAGAAAATAGAGAAAAATGGTGGATTTTGCTCAAAGTATATGAATGACGATTGTTGATACGATATTGTGAAGTGCTGTTGTAAATGTTTGGGAGTTGATATAGACTATGAGAAAAGCAGTATAAATAAAGGAAGTGCTGCCCAATTTTCTCTAGAAATAGTGACGCATTCCCATAGTCGATTAACTAACGTCAATACGAATTCTTTCGTGAAGGTAGCGACGTGACATTAAAGGAGAGCAAGTGAACGATAGTTTAGCTAAATGACAAAGGTATGTGAGGCTAATCCTTTTCTTTCTATGGCATGAATCCCATGATATGATTCTTCTTCCTCTCCATGATTCTCCTATATTCCGGAAAGCCAAGAGCTTAAGATCATGAATAGCTATATGAGTCAAGAGATATGATACGATGTTCCTATAAAGTAAATGATGTCATCCATTTTATACACTCACCTTACATACTAATCCCTTCAAGGTGAGGCAGAATGTTCATGAATGCCCATAATGGAATCGACGGTTCACGACCTTACGTCACCTCGATAAAATACACTTGTTCTAGAGTCCCTATGCATGCACAATTGTGAGCATATTTTGATAAGCATACTATTATAAGTATTTCATAATGAGCATGTCATAATCATATTACACCGGGCCTAGTAGGCCCGGCAGTCACCGCGAAAGCGGGTAGCTATACGATACCCCATGGCCAGTTGGCATGGGCAGACACCACTAGTGGGCGGCATGAGATGGTACCCCGGACGCGGGAGGCCTGGACGCGGGCTAATGTTACTGATTATCACACCGCACCTATATGGTCGGGCAGTTTTTATATATATATATATATATATATATATATATATATATATATATATATATATATATATATATATATATATATATATATATATATATATATATATATATATATATATATATATGATATGCATACATGAGTTGATGATAAGCATAAAAGTAAATCAACATGCATTACCTTCCATACGATTCCTAGCCAGGTACAGTTGCTCCATACTTGATGTTTCCTTTATTTTCTTGATGTGTTGTTATTGTTCATGCCTCTCATACTCAGTACAACATTCGTACTGACGTCAGTTTTCTTTGGACGCTGTGTTCATGCCCACAGGTAGACAGGGAGGCGAGCTCGATCCGGATTCTTCGGAGCTGTCAGCTGATTGAAAGCACTCCATTGTCCGGAGGTGCTTATGATTATCCTTTTGGTACATATGTTTATTTTGGGAATGACGGAGTCTTGTTCCGTCTACATGTATAGTATGTCAATAGAGGCTCATAGATGCGTAGTGTGGGTTAGATGGTCTCTCAAGTTTATTACAGCATGCATGTATATTATATATATTATTTTGATGGCCTAATGAGGCATTTGTATATATATATATAGACTGATTGTGTTTTCCACCGAAAAATGATTTTCATACAATTATGAATGATAAAGAAGCGTAAATGACTATGACAAGTGAGGAAATAAGGGGTGCTCGGTGGTTTGCCTCGAGTACCCGTCGCGGCCCCTAGCCGGGTCGTGACAAAGATATTGAGAAATGAGTTGAGGATAAGGAAATGAAAGGCGACTTTTGTGGTAAGGTATTATGAGGTAAGATTTCTTAGGGTATGTTGGTAAGAGAACTTTCTATCTTATGGGACGGAGGCCTAAGGAAGAGGATTTAGATAGATCAATCTTCACTGTAGGAAGGGAACATTTGGTATCTGACGTGCTTGTCATGATAAGGTTGCAAGATGTACGAGGGTGGATTTTGTATACAGTTTGGAAAAGTTGTTGGGCTTCTACATGATAGAATGTTAGTGGTGGAGTAAGAACTATTGGTTTGTGGGTTCCTTCAGGAAAATGATTATCGGTTCTAGATCAGAAAGCAAGTTTACTTTTGATGAGTGGAGACTTAAGTTATTCAGAAGTTGTGGTCTGTCAGTAAATAAGGTGTTCGTAGGGTCGTATGTGTTTAGAGGATTGGTGAGGGGATCATTTGAAACAAGAGCTTGTTGATTCGAGAGCTATGTTGCGGGTATACAATGTAGAGTGGACACGTAAGTGTTCATGGAGGAGTTGGTATGTTCGGTAGGCTAGTGGGGGTCAATGGTTGACTAATAGAAAGGACTCTTGGGATGGTAAGTGTGAAGTTTTAGTACTCAAGGAGTTATCGGGTGTTGCATCTAATCTTGGACAGGGGGCATGGACATTGTATCTGTTGTGTAAGTTTTGGCTAGTTCCTGCTTCTACTGGCGTTATGACTCTGTTTAGTTGATCGAATAAGAGGGATAATTGTACAACTTGATTAAAGGTGTTCTGGTTCGGTAATTAAGGATCGCCTTACGAACTATGAATCGGTTCAGTGGTGGTACGACATATTGCATCAAAAATGATTTATTTCTATTGGGATAACTCGGGTTGGTCGGTAGTTTCTAGTGGGAAGACTTCGTGAAGAATGGTTTATGTGATATGCCAGATTTTGAGTGGTTCTCAGTTGAAGTTCGGGTGAGGCGGGGGAAACTCTCAATTGTTTGAGTGTGCGGCATAATACTATCTCCAGGGTTGACTCGGCTATTCAAAAGGACTTGTGATTTCACGGCATACTTTTGAGTGGGTTCGAGTGATGGTCGGTCGGTGGCAGTGGATGTGATCTAAAGGGAACAGAGAAACTGAAGTATTTATATAAAGGTATAGTTGATCAAGAATCGGAAGAAACAAAGTACATTTTGGGGAAAGGAAAGGATTCAGATTCAAAGAAACGGTATTACTTGGGTTAGCTATGGATTGTGGTGTTGTTGTCTTGCATCGTTCAGATGAGGTGTGATTGTTAAGTACGCTTAAAAAAAGAAGTCTACAGATAAGGACTAAGTGTTATGACAAAGTTTCATGAGGTTTTCTGATCAGTCCTTGGTGAGAAGAAAGATTTTAGGTGACCGAAATGTTAAGGTTTATGGGAAGTGGCTTGCGTTTTACCAAGTTGGATAATTTCGTAGCACTCATCAATGGATGAGCTAGAGTGGTCTAATGGAAAGGAATTTTGGGAATCTCTATAATTTGAAGGCTACAGTTATATTTTCTAGATGAGACCGTATTCGTGGTAGTGAATTATGTTGTAAGTATTACTGATTGGATGGTTTGAGTGAGCATCTTGAACATAAAGACTTAGGGGTAGTTGCGCAAGATGGGTGCAAGAAATTGCGAGATCAGATACTTTCAGAATTGTGATAGGCGTATCAAGGGTTACAATTCAAGATTCGATGGTTAAAGGCGTATTAAGTGAGGCTACAGGTTTGTGATGAAATATTCGAGATCGTGTGTAAGTTAAGAGGAAGCTCGAAGAGAATTTGATGTTTTTAGGGTTCGGGGGATTCAGTTAGATTTGCGTATCGGGTGGAGGTTGAGAAACATGAAGAGTGCAATCATGAGGTATATTTCTTTGCTACTAAGTTGACGACTTGGATAGAATTCAACTTTTGGAGTCGAGGGGGACAGACATAATTGATTATTCATAGGACTGTCATTGGTGTCGAAAAGTTTGGAGTAAGTTCGGGTGACTTTTAGTGATATTCAAGGGCTTGTGCATTCTTCCAGGTTAGAATTGTTCGATTAGAGCAGGGTGGCCTATGTTTATAATACCAAAAGGACTTATAGGTTTTCTAGTAAATCACCTTCAAGGATTCAATGGGTTTTAGTCAGAATCAAGGGTTGCGAGTTGACTAGATGATATCTTACCGAGGGCAGCTATTTAGGATAGTTATAATGGGCTACGTCGGCACTTGGTGACGGTTTGAAGAGGTACAAATGGGTATGGAAAGTCTTTAGAGTGATCAGATAATTTTCTACGGGTTTGGGCTCGGTAAGGTAATCAGTAGATATGCTTACAGTATGGTGATCTGAAGATTTGAGAAGGCTTGTAACATGACCCTAAACTGGAGGGCTAATGGGCACCCAAGACTTACTTGCTAAGAACCTCTATAACTTGCTTTCATAACATAATCATAGATAAAAGGGGGGGGGGGGGGGGGACCACGAGGGCCACCACATGACAACCTGATAACTCATAGGAGAAATAGCTAAAAAGGGACAAGTCCAAAAGGACATGCATATATAAACATACTAGACCCAATAGTCCGAGCTAACAAGGCTCTCACGAACATATGTCCAGAAAAACACAGGCCAATAAGGCCATACAACATCTAACAACATCATAACTGTTTACAAGCCTCTATTGGAGTACATGACTGTCATAAGGTTGGGACAGGGCTCGCCATACCCATATGTTCATCAAATATATCATACCAAGACTAGACAACAACTCCGATGTAAGTGGAATGCCCCAATACCAAGCTGAACAGGCGTCCTAATGATGTGAACTGTCACCCTATCTATCAAAACCTGCGGGTATGAAACACAGCGTCCCCAGGAAAAAGGGATGTCAGTACAAATAAAGTACTGAGTATGTAAGGCAGGAAAGTAACATAGAAAAGACATGAAGTTAACGTGAGATAAAAGAGTTAGCTTGTACATCTAAAAGACCTCTGAGGGCCATGCTATACATAAGTACAGTATATATATGCGTATATAACACTGTCAAGCCTCTGTGGGCATCATCATCATGGCCAATAGATCAGTGGTGCGTATATAACACCATCGTATATATATGTGTGTGTGTGTGTGTGTGTGTGTGTGTGCGCGCGCGCGCGCGTGTATATAAAGCCATCGGCCTCTGTGGGTAATCATCATCATAATACATATATATGTATTATGCATGTGTAAGAGCCAAAAGAGAACATCATGATCTCATCAGAGTGATGTAAGGTCGTTGCACCTCGACTAATGTTATGGAACTAACATTATTATCATAACTGGCATCTAAGGATCAATGAGTCATATGACAATATTCAGTGTCATTATATAGAGGGAAAGAATATAAGCTTCTAGTATTTCGAAGAATGGAGTCATTATGAATATCGTTCGTTTATGTTGCATTTTGTATAGGTCATGCCAAGAGAAGAAAGGGTTAGCCTTAATATAACTTGATTCCCCTGAATCCTCATCACCTCTCAAGCGATTCTCAAAGTAATTCAATCTACAATAGAACCATAAGGCCTATGATTAATACTAAGCAAAAACCAAGTTCGTAACTTAAGCTAGTAGCTCGTCTAAGTAAATTTGGGAAGCATATCCCCTATATCATGAACTTCCTCCAACTCCATATATACACAACAACAACCAAAAAAATTCAGCAAGTATAAACATTAACCACAAGGCACAATATATCAACAAGAAGCTACCAATATCTCACAACGAGCGGCAAGCTCAAATTGGAACCCATATAAATCATGTCACCCCTTAAGAATCTCATACTTTGACTCAAATTTACTCTTATCATGATAACTAGAATGTTCATCAAATTTTTCAACTTTAAACCATACAAAAATGACAAGAAAACAGTCCACAAGGCTCAATAACTTTAGCCAGCATTTGCAGGCAATAGTTCATGTTCCTTCCAATTATTTACACCAACTAACATCGATTTGAACTCAAGCTCAAGAAAGATGATAGTGTTCTTACCTTATACAGTAGCCTCAACTGAGAATCCAAGCCCTTGATAGCTTACAATAACCTTCAACATCACAACAACATCCTAGAAGTGCTTCTCCATACCTTAGCTAATCATTTATGTTGGTTTAGGATAAAAGGGTTGACTTTCACCTTATATTTCTTCAAGAACTAGTAGAGAGAGTTTAGGGGAGTATATGGACGAAATTTTGGGTGTAAATGATGAAAAATGATCCCTTAAACTCATTTAAAACATCAAATGTCGGCCACCACCTCCACCTCTACGGTGGCTTTTACACCCTGTTGAATCATTCTATGGTGGCTTGCCAACTGTGAAATGTTTCACCGTCCATGAAAGGCCACTGTGAAACAGCCCCCCAAATTAAATTTTCTGACACCAATTCTACGCTGGAGCCTCCACTTTTCACGGGCTGTAAAACCATTCTACGGTCCGTGAAAATGACAACAATTTCAAACTTTTCAACGAACTTATTTCCTTCGATTCGTTCAAATCCGAAACCTTAAGGTACATAATAAACACTTGTTAAAAATATTCCTTAACCTTATAGGGGTCTCATGACCTCTCTGGGCTTACATTAGTTCAATTACGATGCAAACGACACAAAATCTTATGAGGTGTAACATCCTTATCCCCTTAGGAACATTCGTCCTCGAATGTTAAAGTATAAATCATACAACGCATCATGTATATAGTCTCATGCAAAAATTTACATAGGTACTCTGTTAAGAACTCACCTTAGGTGTTAGAAGTTCCATCTTGGGCCACATCTCTTCTCGATCAGCGTCTAATATAAGTTACCAATTTAGCATCATTTTGAACATATTGAAAGGGGAAATTACTTTAGTATCAAAATCATATAGAACCTTTAGTCTAGAATAGGTGTGGATACTTCGATTTTATTTCTTCTTCCACCTCCCACGTAACCTCTTCAACATTCTTGTTGCGCCATAGGACTTTCGCGGAGGCAACCTCCTTTGTCCTCAACTTACAGACCTGCCTATCTAGTATAGCTACCGGGACTTCCTCGTATGATAGGTCTTCTGTCACTTGTACATCATCAATCAGTACTACCTGTAAAGGGTCTACAATGCACTTCCTCAATATAGACATATGGAAGACTGGATGAACAAATTCTAACTCTGGAGGCAATTCCAATTCATAAGCCACTTGACCTATTCATCGAACAACGCGATATGGGCCAATGTACCTCGGGGTAAGTTTGCCCTTCTTGCCAAATCTCATTACGCCTTTCATAGGAGAGATATTCAGGAATACCCAATCATCAACTTGGAATTCTATATTTCTCCGTCGAACATCAGCATATGACTTCTGAAGACTCTAAGCAGCTAATAAACGATCCTTAATAACTTTTACTTTCTCTATAGCTTGATGCACCAAATCTGGTGCGAGTAGTTCTGACTCTCCAACCTCGAACCACCCTATGGGAGATCAATATATTCTCCTATACAATGCCTCATAAGGAGCCATCTTAATGCTGACATAATAGCTATTGTTATATGCGAACTTAATCTTGAGCCACGAACTCTGCGATGTTTTTCTTCATATCGTTTGTTACACCTCGAAAATATTTCGTGAGCCAACAATGAATAGACCAACGAAGGGCATGAGTGTGCGATGTTTTACTAAGTAGGGAATGATTATTTATGTACTTTGGAATTAAGAAAGTTGCAGAATTTCATTTCAGCTAGTGGTCGTAAAATGGAATACGGCCCGTAAAGTGATTTACGGACCGTAAAGTGCCATCGTCCCTCGACATTTCAAAAATTTCAACTTTCTGTCAAATGCTTCAAATGGTTAAAAACGACTTGGAATACGGACCGTAAATTGAAATACGGCCCGTAAACTGAATCGTAAACTGCCATGATCTTCAGCCAACCTTTCTGTTTCTGATATGCTTAAATACGGCCGTGGGGGACGGACCATAAACCAGTATACGGCCCATAAAGTGGGGTTTACGACCACTGTGCATTTCAACTACTATTCATAAAAATCAGATTTTAGATATTAAAATGGAGGGACCCAAGTTCATTTTCTCATTTCATCTTCACGAAATTTCTCCCTAGATTTCTCTAGAACACTCCAAACACTTCAACCACAAGAATACCAAGGAAATCAATGATCATCAACACCAAATCTATGAAACAAAGTGTATGAAACCTAATTGGAAGTCATCTTCTTCAAGAAATTCCAAAAGAGGTGAAGAAGGGTTTTGGTGCTAAAGGAGTGATTCCACTCTAGGCTTGTTCCACCATCATCTAAGGTATGTTTAATGACTTTATCATGTTATTCAAGGTATTGGAAAGCTAAGATGCTTGAAATTTAGAAGAACATAGAAAATGGGCCATTACTGAGTGAATAGTGTCACAATTGAAGGACAGTTGAATGGAATCATGAACGTTGATAGGTTGTGATGATGAATACATTATAAGTGGCGTATAGACCATGGAATAGGTGTGAAGTAAGCAAAATTATGATGATGAGCTAAAACCATTAAATGTGGAGAAATTGGAGAAAAATGGTGGATTTTGCTAAATATAGATAAGTGATGAATGTTGATACGATATTGTGAGTGTTGTTGTAAATGTTTGGGAGTTGAAATAGAACATGAGAAAAGTAGTAGAAACAAAGGAAACGCTGCCCAATTTTCCTTAGAAATAACGATGCGTTCTTATGGTCGATTGACTAACTATAATGTGTATTCTCTCGTGAAGGTAGCAACGTGACATTGAAGGAGAACAAGTGAACGATAGCTTAACTAAGCGACAAAGGTATGTGAGGCTAATCCTTTTCCTTCTATGGCATGAATCCCGTGATATGATTCTTCTTCCTCTCCATGATTCTCCTATATTCCGGAAAGCCAAGAGCTTAAGATCATGAATAGTTATATGAGTCAAGAGATATGATATGGCGTTCCTATAAAGTAAATGATGTCGTCCATTTTATACACTCACCTTACATACTAACCCCTTCAAGGTGATGCAGAATGTTCATGAATGCCCATAATGGAATCGAGGGTTCACGACCTTACGTCACCTCGATAAAATACCCTTGTGCTAGAGTCCCTATGAATGCACAATGGTGAGCATATTTTGATAAGCATATTATTATAAGTATTTTATAATGAACATGTCATAATCATATTACACCGGGCCTAATTGGCCGGGCAGTCACCGCAAAACCGGGCAGCTATACGATACACCATGGCCAGTTGGCATAGGCAGACACCACTAGTGGGCGGCATGAGATGATACCCCGGACGCGGGAGGCCTGGACACGGGCTAATGTTACTGATTATCACACCGCACCTATATGCTCGGGCAGTTTATATATTATATATATATATGATATGCATACATGAGATGATGATAAGCATAAAAGTAAGTTAGCATGCACTACTTCTCATACGATTCCTAGCCAAGTACATTTGCTCCATACTTGATGCGCCCTTTATTTTCTTGATGTGTTGTTATTGTTCATGCCTCTCATACTCAGTACAACATTCGTACTGACGTCCGTTTTCTTTGGACGCTGTGTTTATGCCCACAGGTAGGTAGGGAGGTGAGCTCGATCCGGATTCTTAGGAGCTGTCAGCTGATTGAAAGCACTCCATTGTTCGGAGGTGCTTATGATTATTCTTTTGGTACATATGTATATTTTTGGCATGACGGAGTCTTGCTCCGTCTACATGTATAGTATGTCAGTTGAGGCTCGTAGATGCGTAGTGTGGGTTAGATGGTCTCACAAGTCTACTACGGTATGCATAAATATATTATTTTGATAGTCTACTGAGGCATTTATATATATATGTATAGACTAATTGTGCTTTCAACCGAAAAATCATTGTCATGCCTTTATGAATTTATGAATGATAAAGATGCGTAAATGACTATGATAAGTGAGGGTATAAGGGGTGCTCGGTGGTCAGCCTCGGGTACCCGTCGCGGCCCCCAGCCTGGTCGTGACATCGTTCTACCAATACAACTCCTTAATGTTGTGATACATCTTTGTTTCCCCTAGATGAGTAGAATAGCGCAAATAATGAACTTCATTCAGAATCTTGTCTCGTAACCCTATTGCATCTAGAACACACAATCAACCCTGATATCTTAAGATCCCCTGTTCATCAAGTTCAAAGGCTAAGGTATTTTTTTTCTGAACACCCTCTCTGATCTTCCCTAAAATGGGATCCTCATGCTGATGCTCCTTCACTTCAGCTATAAGAGATGATTCTATGGTATTCTGAACCATAACACATCCATCAACTGAATCTATCAGTCGTACTCTTAAGCTGGCTAGTTAATGAAGTTCCTGCCTCAATTCTTTCTTCTCCAGCTGCACATTCACTCCGCTACCCATAGACTTGTGGCTAGTTGATGAAGTTCCTGCCTCAATTCTTTCTTCTCCAGCTGCACATTCACTCCGCTACCCATAGACTTGTGACTAAGCGCATCTACCATAACATTTGTTTTGCCAGGATGGTATAGAATATCCACATCATAATTTTTTAATATCTCCAACCGTCTTTTTTGTCTTAGGTTCAACTCCTTCTGCCTAAATATATATTGGAGACTTTTGTGATCTGTAAAGATATCTGCATGAACACCATACAGATAATGCTGTTAAATCTTCAGTGTGTACACCACAGCTGCTAACTCCAAGTCATGGGTAGGGTAGTTCTTTTCATGCTTCTTCAATTGCCTCGAAACATAGGAAATTTCTTTCCCGTACTGCATTAATATGCATCCCCAGCCTGTACCTGAATCATCACAATAAACCACATATCCTTCTGTACCCTCTGGAAGAGTAAGTTCAGGTGCAGTCATCAACCAATTCTTCAACTCCTGGAAACTGTGCTCACAAGCTTCAGGCCACTGGAACTTGGCCCCCTTCTGAGTCAATCTTGTCAGTGGGGTTGATATGGTAGCAAACCTTTCTTTGAACCACCTATATTAGCCGGCCAAGCCCAGAAATCTACGAACCTCTGATGGAGTCGTGGGCCTTGGCCAATTCATTACGGCTTCAATCTTCTGAGAATCTACCTGAATGCCCTCATCGGAGATAATGTGACCAAAGAATGCTGCTGAACTTAACCAAAAGTCACATTTAGAGAACTTGGCATATAACTTCCGATCCTGGAGTATCTGCAATACATTCCGTAAATGATCTGCATGCTCTGGTTCTGAACGGGAGTAAACCAGAGTATCATCAATGAAAACAATCATGAACATAACCAGGAAGGGACAGAATACACTATTCACTAGGTCCATAAATGTTGTTGGAGCATTCGTTAATTCATTAGCCCAAATGACATCACTAGGAACTCAAAGTGTCCATACCTCGCTCTGAAAGTTGCCTTCGGAATATCCTTCTTCTTAACCCTCATTTGATGGTAAGTCGACCTTAAATCGATCTTCCCAAAACATTTAGCACCCTGTAACTAATCAAACAAGTCATCAATCCGGGGAAGGGTTTACTTATTCTTGATGGTAACCTTATTCAACTATTGGTAATCGATGCACATACGTAACGAGCCATCTTTCTTCCATACAAATAATACTGGCGCACCCCAAGATGAAGTGCTAGGCCTGATAAACCCTTCTCCAATAAGTCTTTCAATTGCTCTTTCAATTATTTCAGGTCTGCTGGAGCCATCCTATAGGGAGGAATATATATCGGCTGAGTATCCGACAACACATCAATACCAAACATAATCTCCCTTTCAGGAGAAAGACTTGGAAGTTCGTTTGGATACACATCAAGAAATTCGTTGACTACTAGGACTGACTGAAGAGTTGGTGGATTAGCCTCAACATCTCTGACATGAACAATATGATAAATACAGCCTTTGGAGATCATTTTTCTAGCCTTTAGATAGGAAATAAACCTACCCGTAGGCGTAGCAGTGTTACCCTTCCATTCAAGGACCGGCTCACCCCAAAACTGGAATTGAACCATCTTTGTTCTACAATCAATGTTAGCATAACTAGAGGTCAACCAGTCCATACCCATAATAATGTCAAAATCTACCATATCTAATTCAATCAAGTCTGCTGCTGTATGACGATTACAAATCGTAACCATTAAATCTCTATAAACTCGTCTAGCTATGACCGGATCACCAATAGGTGTAGACACCTCAAATGGCTTAATCGACTCGGGTTTTATCCCAAACTTACCAGCAATGAAAGGAGTAACATATGATAAAGTAAAACCTGGATCTATTAATGCATACACGTCATGCGATGAAACCGATAGTATACCTGTAACAACATCGGGTGATGACTCAAGATCTAGCCGACCAGCCAATACATATATATATGATTTTGAGAACTGCTCAAAGTAGATGCTACACCTCTACCTCTTCCACGGACGACTGACGTCTGAGAACCCTACCTAGAAGGGTGCACAAATAAAGAAGAACCGGCTGGAGACCCAGTCGGTTGAGCCATACCTCTGTCATCCCTCGTCGGACAATCTGGCATAATGTGGCCTGGAAAGCCACAAGTATAACACACATTTGAACCCAACCAGTACTGTCTGGCATGCAACTTACCACACTGAGCACACCATGCCAAAGACGAACTCATATGGCCTAAATCACTCATGTACTGAGAACTGGAAGATCGAGAACCCTGGCCTGCTCTCAAATAAGTAGATCGATTAGGTCTCGACCTCGGAAGCTATGAAGGGGCACTAGCCGCTGGATAGGCTGAACGCCTCAGAAACTGTGATCTATGACCTCCCCGAAACTCACTGTAAGAACCTGTCAACCTAGCCCTCTTATTTTGACCTTTATCACGATCTCGATCGGCTCACTGCTACTGTTTACGCTCCTCTAAGCCTTGAGCATATGTCTGAATACGAGCAATATCCCTACCTTCCTAAAGTGAGGGCGTCATGCAATCATTAATCAAATGCGACCCAAGTCCAATCACAAACCAATGTACCCGATCCTCCATCTCATCTATAATTGTGGGAGAATACCTAGCTAGTGAGTCAAAGGGAAGAATGTACTTCCGAACACTCAGATTCCCCTAGCGTAGTTCAGAAATTTGTCAACTCGAGCCTGTTGGGTCTCCACTGGCAGATATTATCGGAGAAAAGCCTCTGTGAACTCCTGCCACACTGCTGGAGGTGCATTAGTCCCTTGGGACAACTCCCAAGTCATATACCACTAAATAATAATATCTTGCAACCGGTAAGAAGCCAACTCTACTGACTTAGTGTCAGAAGCATCCATCACCCACAATCTACTCTGCATCTGATCTATAAAGTTCTGCGAGTCCTCATCTGGATCTGATCCTGTAAATACTAGAGGGTCCAAATTGATGAAGTCTCGAACACTGGCACTAACAACCCTATCATCATAACAAACACCTGTACCCAGCCACTGGGCCTGAGCGGCCACCAACCGAGTCAATTATCATATAGCATTTCGTATCTCTTGGCCCGGTGCATCAGGTCGAGGAACTGGGGGTACTGTACCCCCCTCCCTCCCAAGTTCCTCTGGAGCAGGCGGAGTCTGAGAAGTCTGAGATAGGGCCTCACTCTGAGACTCACCCTAGCCCACATCTACAGGTGGCACTCGACTGGTACCCTCATCTGCCACAACTTTGCCTCTCTGGCTAGCTGAAGCTTTCCGCGTCACAGGCATTGCTATAAGCAAAACACGTTAGTAGAAAATGAATTCTTACGGCATAGATCTATCACACGATCTAATATGAAAAGAAAGGACAACCACCCTAAATGCCCTTGTCTTGACCCAACCGGAGGGCCGTGACGGGCACCCGGTGCTATCCCACCCGGGCACCCCTTATCATACATTTACATTTATATCTAGGTGAGCCACACACTAAATCATACATTTCTATTTGTCAAACATACTAGTCCCATTGGACAACCATACCTTTATATCATCATTGACATCTATGCCCATATCAATGTACATAAGCCGACGAGGCTAACAAAATGAAATCCAAAATATAGGTCGACAAGGCCAAACACATCTAACCATATACACATGCCTACGAGCCTCTAAGAAGAGTGTGTCATATCATATAGGCGGGACAGGACCCTGCTATGCTGATAATTATGTACACAAAAGAATCAATACCAAAAGCTATAGCTCCGAATGAAATGGAGCTCCGTTATGTAGTCCCTGAGAAATGTAGCTATGGGCCAAGTTTGTCTCCCTAGGCACCTGCGGGCATGACGCAGTGTCCACAAACAAAAGGACGTCAGTACGAAGAATGTACTGAGTATGTAAAGCATGATCAATATCAATATAGAAGCATAATAATCAACATGAGAAATAGCATAAGATGGGAGATAGCAGTATCAATGTCATAAGCACTTACTTGCCTTTCATAGGGACTTTCCATTTCTAGCACGTATTCATGTACATACATCCATATCCATATCCGTACTCGTTTACATTTCGTATCCATACTCGTATCCATATACATATCCTTATTCACATTCATATCATATACATATTCTTATTCGTATTCATATCATATCCGTATTCATACTCATATCTATATCATATACATATCCATAACATATACATAACATTTACATAGCATGCCCGACCACGAAGGTTCGGTGTTTCACATACCCGACCATGGCTAGGATCGGTTATCATACATACTTGGCCAACCAAGGCTCAAGGTTACACATACCTAGCCCTACCAAGGCTTTAGGGTTATCTGTACCATCTGCAGAGGTGTGCACGCTTTACATCAATATATACATATTCTACCCGGCCTTGTAAGCTCGGGGTTCCACAATAGTCATACATAGATATATATACATAATAGCTCATAAGCATCTTTACTATTATCATCACTATCATTATCGTCATCGCTATTATCGTCGTTATCGTATCGTTATCACTATCATCGTCGTTCATTACATCTATCCTTATAGGATTACTCGTCATATGAGGAACTTAGTACAATCGTAACATATCGAGAATCATAAGCTTAATAGCTTTTAAAGATAGAGTCATTTGGAGGACATCATAGACTTATAAAAGATTTAGAAGAGTGGCCAAAGAACCATGCCTTATGAAAGAAGGGTTAGCCTTACATACCTTTCCATTCAACTATTTTACCACTTGCGCATTCTCCTCCAACGCTCACGTTTCTACCTTCATTAAAGTCATACTATCATTAGAAATCGATGGCTAGCATACACGACTAAAACTTAGAGAAAATCGGACAGCATCTCCTTTATTTATACGACATTCCTCCATATCGGATATCAACTCTCAAACATCAATAACACATTCACAATATCATAACAATAGTCTCTATTCATCCACATTATCCATACCTCTCAATTCACTTCCAATTGTCCATATCCATGGTCATAACACACATTTACATTCATTCATATACAATGTCTATCTCACGTTCTTAACATCATTTATAACATATTCATATCACAACACATCAAGAATCATAACTAAATTCAAGCTATTACTCAAAATGGCACTATTCCACATTCATGACCCATTTTCCATATCCTTCTACAATCCAAGTACTTCAACTTTAAAATATCTTAAACAACATGGAAATACCATAAATCTTACCTTAGATGTTGTAGGAACAAGCTTAGGTGGAAATACTTCACTTGAGCCAAAACCCTAGTTCATCTCTAATGAGATTTCTGGACTTGGATGATCCTTAATGGGTTTTCTTACACTTGATTCACTTAGTTTATGTTGTTGATCACTAATACCTCTTGAATTCTTGTGGAATAAATGTAGAGAGATGTTTTAGAGAGAAGGGGTGTGATATGAAAATGAAATGAAATGAAACTTAGATCCCCTATTTAATGAACCAGTCTGTCCCCGACCAGGTATACGGACCAACATACGGTCCGTACATTTTATACGGGCCGTATGTTTGGTCCAGTGAAGTATGTCATTCTGGGCTGATTATACGGTCCAACATACGGACCGTATATTTTATACGGCCAGTATGTTTGGACGTATAATCCCCAGTGTTCCGAAGTTCGTTTTCGTCGACTCGTTTGATCTCCAATCCTTATGGGACCTTCTCAGCACTTGTTTACCACCTCATTAACTATCTAAGGGACGTTATAACTCTTCTCCAAAGCATCTCTAAATCCTTGTTAACTTGTTACTCGTAATTCCTTTTCGATATCTATCGTAAGCCTTGCCTTCTCTTGGCAAACTTTCTCCCCCTATCTCAAACATCTTTGAAATCTTAATTAGGGTAATCGAATGTCATTTCTTACTTATCGAAATACCGTATACTTCGTGCTCTTCGTTGGTCTATTCACTGTGCATCAATGGAAATATTTTCGAGGTGTAACATTGCAACCTCATGTTTATAAGTGTGGCGCACAACACACCCATAAAAAAGACTCTACTAGACACGACTTGTAGACAAATCTAGGACAGGCCTACTCTGATACTAAGTTTGTCATGACCCCAAATCTTAGGGCCATGACGGGCACCCGAGCCTTACTTGACGAGCACCTCTATAACTTTCTTTCATAACAAAATCATATATAAAGGGGGGACCAAGAGGGCCACAACACGACAACCTGCTAACTCATAGGAGAAAATAAGCTTAAAAGGGACAAGTCTGAAAGGACATGCATAGCATACTGAACCTAATAGTACGAGCCGACAAGGCTCTCAAGGACATCTATACAGAAAAACACAGGTCGACAACGCCATACAACATTTAACTATAGCATAACTGTCTGCAAGCCTCTACTGGAGTACATGAATGTCATAAGTTCAGGACAGGGCCCCTCCATACCCATACGTACATCAAAAAATTCATACGAAGAATAGACAGCAACTCCGATGCAAGTGGAGTGCCTCAATACCAAGCTGAATAGGTGTCCTACTAATGCAAACAGTCACCCATTCTATCAGAACCTACGGGCATGAAACACAACATCGCAAGCAAAAGGGACATTAGTACGAATAAAATACCGAGTATGTAAGGCAGGAAAGTAACATAGAAAAGACATGAAGGTAACGTGAGATAAAAGAATTAACGTGTGCATCTGAAAGGCCTCTGAGGGCCATGATATGCATAATTACTATGTATATATGTGTATATAATGTCGTTCATACATATATATGCGTATATAACGCCATCAAGCCTCTGTAGGCATCATTATCATGGCCAACTGATCAGTGGTGCGTATATAACGCTGTCGTACATATATATATATATATATATATATGTGTGTGTGTGTGTGTGTGTGTGTGTGTGTGTATAACACCATCGGCCTCTTTTGGAAATCATTATCATAATACATACATACATATATATATATATATATATATATAATGCATGTGTAAGAGCCAAAAGAGAACATCATGATCTCATCGGAGTGATGTAAGGTCGTTGCACCTCCGACTAATGTTATGTAACTAACATCATTATAATAAATTGCATCTAAAGATTAATGAGTCGTATGACACTATTTAGTGTCATTATATAGAGGGCAACAATATAAGCTTCTAGCATTTCTAAGAATGGAGTCGTTACGAATATCATTCATTTATGTTGCGTTTCGTAAAGGACATGCCAAGAGAATAAAAGGTTATCCTTAACATACCTTGATTCCCCTGAATCCTTATCACCTGTCAAGCGATTCGCAAAGCAATTCAATCTACAATAGCACCATAAGGCCTATGATTAATACTAAGTAGAAATCAAGTTTGTAACTTAAGCTGGCAGCTCGTCTAAGTAAATTTCGGTAGCATCTTCCCTATATCATGAACTTCCTAAAACTCCACATATACACAACAACAACCAGAACAATTCAGTATGTATAAACATCAACAATAGGGCACAATATATCAACAATAATCTATCAATATCTCACGACGAGCTGCAAGCTCGGATTATAACCCATATAACCTGTGTCACCCCTTAAGAATCTCTTACTTTGACTCAAATTTACTCCTATCATGATAACAAGAATGTTCATCAAATTTTCCAACTTTAAACCATATAAAAATGACAAGAAAATAGTCCACAAGGCTCAACAACTTTAGCTAGCATTTCCCGGCGCTAGTTCGTGTTCCATCAAATTATTTACACCAACTAACATCGATTTGAACTCAAGCTCAAGCAAGATGATAGTATTCTACCTTATACAATTGCCTCAACTCAGAATCCAAGTTCTTGATAGCTTACAATAACCCTCAACATCACAACAACATCCTAAAAGTGCTTTTTCGTACCTTAGATAATCTTTTATGCCGGTTTAGGATAAAACGATTGAGTTTCACCTTAGATTTATTCAAGAACTAGTAGAGAGAGTTTAGGGAAGTATATGGATGAAATTTGGGGTGTAAATGATGACAAATGACCCCTTAAACTCATTTAAAACATCAAATGTCGGCCACCGCCTCCACTTTTACGATGGCTTTTACACCCCTTAGAACCATTCTATGGTGGCTCTGCCACCATGAAATGTTTCACGGGCCTTCAAAGGCCATCGTGAAACAGCCCCCCAAATTACATTTTCTGCCACCAATTCTACGGTGGAGCCTCCACCTTTCACGGGAAGTAAAACCATGCTACAGTTCGTGAAAGTGACACCAACTTCCAACTTTTCGACAAACTTATTTCCTTCGATTCGTTCAACTCCGAAACCTTAAGGTACAAACTCAACACTTGTTAAAAGTCTTTCTTAACCTTAAAGGGGTTTCATAACATCGCCAGGATTATGATAGTTCAATTACGACGCAAACGATGCAAAATTTTACAAGGTGTAATAGCTTGAGCGATGGGTTTTGGCTAAGTGGTTACAACAAAGAAATACAGAATTAACATACTTGAAACTAGCGAAATTGGCCTTGAGTAAGATCAGTTTTGATGGAATTGCTTAGAGCTTCTCAGAAGGAGCAAGGATTCTTTCCTAGCAAGAGTAAGTCATGGTTGGGGCTTGTGGAGTGTGTCTGTATGGTTCGAAAGAATCTTGATGCGGGAACAACCTTGGAAGTTATGCCAGAAGGATTAGTGGAATCATAATATTTTACCAGTTCAGAGTGGGCTATGTTTTGTGGCGATATCTAAAGGATTGCGTTGTTTGGGGAATTTTCGTGGGACATATCGATTGTGTTTTGAGGGTGGTTATATAAAATTTGAGAAATCAAGGGTAGTCAATTCTTATATTCAGGGGTCAATTGTGAAAGAAGCTCCGAGTATGGAAAAAATGAAAATTCGGGTCTTTGAGCTATGTTAAAGCAGGTTTTGATTGATAAGGTAAACGAGCAGTAATATTAGTGTATTTCTTGAATTTGAAGGCTTCCGTGTGGTTATAATGAAGACTCCTTACCTGTGGAGGCTTCCGTGTTTAATTGGTATCTGAAGTAATGATCCGTTTGGTCGTTTAGGAATTTTGACCCTTTTACCCCTATTGACTCTTCCCATAGCCTCGTTAGAGTGTATTTGACTTGTGGGGATGGGTGGCGCAGTTCCCGAGGTGATCGGGTGAGCCTTGTTTGACTTTTGAGGAATTTAGAAGCTCTAAGTTGAATATGTAAAAAATCATTAAGTAATAGTTGACTTTTAGATAAACGGACCCTTTTAGATTTTTGTCAGTTCCATTAGGTCCAGAGGGTTGATTATAACTGTCACGGCCCAACCCCGTGGGCCGCGACTGGTGCCCGAGCTGGACACTCATACACACTTACTTACCAAATCGATATATCTAGGACTTATCCATATTTATCATACATTAGGTCTTACAGATACTGAAGTCAGATATCTCCTTAAGCGGTCATATATAGCAAATATCATACCGAAGACGGCAAGGCTGGCGGAAAATACATCGCCCAAATATACACATCCATACACACACATACGGGCCGTTTCGGCCATCACAGCAAAATGAACCGCTTAAGACATAAATCACAGACATAGCCAAACCATAACGACCCATGACCCACATATACGTCTACAGGCCTTTACATACCACAACAGAGACATATGACGGGACAGGGCCCCGCCGTACCCCAAATAGTCATATATACAGAAACATATACAACAAAAGATATGTACCAAAAATATGGGCTCCGGATCAAAGTAGTACTCCAAAGTAGCAGAATATGTATCCTACCCTGGCGGATCACCAGAACGAACGTCTGCACCTGCGGGCATGAAACGCAGCCCCCGAAGAAAGGGGGTCAGTACGAAATAGGTACTGAGTATGTAAAGCATGAAATACAATAATCCAAATCATAACTGAAGTGAGAAGTACGGAAAATGGATACAGAGTTAGTATATCAAAACCTTTTCTGAAAACATAAATCATACAAATAAAAATCATGCATAGGGCTCAGGAACGTGGTCGCCACTCCGACGCTGGCGCCACAACACATCATACTCCAGAAGGTTTCAAATATCCGTACAATCCCCGAACATATCGTATCATCATAACATATCACATCATGATGCCGTATATAAGCGGTACCCGGCCCTATGGCGAGGAACTCGGGAACCGTAACACATCATACTGCCGAATATAACGTAGAGTGCACGATAACAAAACCGGCCCGGGACCCGGCGAACGATGTAATAGTAGTATGCACGAGCGGAGTAGTAAGAAAACCATATGCATATAAATAAATAAATTTCAAAACTCGATGGACAAATATATTTACCGACATCTGAAGGCTCAGAAACAAGTTTCGGGTCAATCGGAATTAGTATAAGAAAGTTGCGAGCTTTTGAAGTACAGAACCTTCTAAAAACATTTCATAAGCCATATTTGGAAATTCAAGTATCATTCATATTAGGTAACTTTCGAATAACATTATGGATCAAATCAAATGGAGACTTTAGGACCATATTTACGTATCAAAGTATTCATCAAAGACTTTAGTCATCTCGATTTTCTTTCGAACAACATTCGGAAACATAACAACTAGAATCTTCGAACATCATAAATACGTATCAAGCCATATGGAATTGCTTATGGAAGTCAAAGATATTAGCCATCCTAGTGGCTCTAAGAATAGGATTTTCTTTAGAAGCATACACATACGTTATTTGTTCATTTCATAAAGGTCATGCCAAAAGAAGGAAAGGTAGGCTTTACATACCTCGATCGCTCGCTAAACAAATCCCGACTCAAGTCTCGGGCTCTCCAAGATCTACAATAACGCCATTAATTACCAAACGTTAGCTACAAGTACTTAGAAATTCAATTCTAACTAGCACTTGTCTACAAAAATTTCGGCAACATCTCCCCTATAAATTCAACATCCCCGAGAATTTAACTCGGCCAAATTTATCAACAACCATACCAACAATCATTTCAACAATACCAACAATTGATTTAAAACGCATTCTAACATTAGTAACCTTCTTCTCTACGTAGCTTATCACATTCAATTCAACTACGTACATTCAAGCCAATATCAACGCTCACATATTCATTACCAATCCGAGATCATTCAAACACAATTCAAGAACATTTCAAACAATCTATACAATATTCAAACAACTCCACCAACACACCATACTCCACCCGAAATCTCTACAAATGCAACAAAACTACAACATCACATTTTCTTCCTTCAAATTCATAAACTACAACAACAATTCACACTTTAGCAACTTCACTTTCATAATTATATAAAACCATTTTAAAATCACATTAGTTTCCTACAACAACCCACAACAAATTTCAATGCCTTCTTGAACCATTACACCTTCTTTTACATCATAAGGGCCACAACAACACAACTAACATGCTAAATAAAATTAACTCATCTTCCCTTCACCATACAACATCACACGGCCACAAACACACACACACCCACACGGCCCACACACAACACATAATATTTCAATGATTTTCATTCACTTCTACTTACTACAACGTACATAACCTTCCATAACATTTAAAAGAAGAGAAATTCTTACCTTTTCTTCAATTTTCCACTTGAATATAATTTTTGGACTTGCCACAAAAGTAGTTTTCTTGCTCTAATAATTATACCACGTTGAAGAGGGTCTTTGAATTAGTGGGAATACAAGAAAAATATGATTTTTGGATCAAAGATTGATGGCCTCAATTTTTTTCTTCTTTTCTCTCTTGGCCGAACCTTGTCTCTCTCTCTCTCTCTCAAGTTCTTGTTGTTTTTTTTCTTGAATGTTCTAAAGTGTTGAATAATGGTGGCCCTTTCCTTTTATTTACTTAGATTTAATTCTACATGGGCCTTGGCCCAAGCCCCCTATGGCCGGCCACACATTGGGCCTTTTTTGTTTTTTTTGATTTTCCAAGCCCAATTACTTATGACCAATGTTTTGTAATTCATGAATCTATTTCCAAAATTCCAATTTTTCCCATAGCCTTCCTCAATATTTCCGCATCAATATTTTTCATGAACAACTTATAAATTAAGTAAGATCAAAATATTGCCTTATCTCTTACTAGTCACAATTATTTCAAATTTTCCGAACATGCAAAATACGGGATATAACAAAAATTGTTATATCCCGTATTTCGCATATTCGGAGAATTTGAAATAATGGTGACTTGTAAGAGATAAGGCCATATTTTGATTGTGGTTAATATATGTTGTCGTTCATGAAAAATATTGATGCGAAAATGTCGAGGAAGGCTAAGGGCAAAATTGGAATTTCGGAAATTTGTTCCGTGAATTACAAAATATGAACCATAAGTGATTGGGCTTGGAAAACAAAAAAAAATAATAGAAAAGGCCCATGAAGTGGCCGGTTGGGCCAAGCCCAAGTAGGGGCCAAAGTGTGTAATTAAAAAAGAGAAAAGGGCCATTTTTATTCAACAATTCACAAAAATTCAAGAAAAAAGAAAAGAGAGAGCTCAACCAAAGGGCCTATTCGGCCAAGTCCCATGGAAAATCAAGTCATGGAAATCTTGTTCCAAAAAATTGTTTCTTCATGTATTCCTACTAATTTGAAGGCCCTCTTTAACATGGTATAGTTGTTGAAGCAAGAATCTTCCTCTTTGTTGCAAGTTCACAAGTGTAGTTAAGTGGGGAAGTTGAAGAAAAAGGTAAGAATTCATTCCTTTTATATGTTATGAATGGTTTGGTATGTTGTGGTATGTGGGAAAGAATGAAATTCATAAGAAATATGGGTGTATGTTGTAGCCGTGCATGGTATGTGTGTAGCCGTGCATGGTATGTGTATGTGTGGCCGTGTATGTGTTATTGTATGTAAGGATGATGAACTAATTTTACGTAGTGTGTTGGTTGTTGTTGTAATGCATGGAAAAGGATGAGAATTCATGAAAATATGTGGTGTGTGTGTGTGGCTGAATATAGTGGCTTTGTATAAGAAAGATGAAATAATTTTATTTAGTAGTTTGATTGTTGTGTTGTGGATCTCATGATGTAAAACGAATATTTAATGGCTTGAAATGAAGTTGTAGTCGTTGAAGTATTGTTATGGAAGGTAATCAGACGCTAACATAAATTCTTATAATCGTATGAATTAAATCGTTAATGTAGATTGTTGATGGAATTCATGAATTTGGAGAAGAAAAGAATGTGTTGTTGTGATTCTTATGGAGTTGGAAGATCCCGGGTGTGTGTGTTTGTTATGGCCGAATGGGGGCTATATTGGTAAGATGTAGTGAATTGATTTTACTTAGTATTTTGAGTGTTGTTGTGGTTGATTGGAATGTAAATGAAATGCCGTTGAATCGTGTGAAACAGGTTATTAATGTTAGAATACGTTTTGAATAAATTGTTGAAGTTGGAAGAATAAATTGTTGGTATTGTTGTTGATATTGTGGCCGAGTTAAATTCTTAGATTTGTTGTTGTGTTTTTGGCCGAGTTGAATTCTTGGGGATGGCGCATTTACAGGGGAAATGCTGCCGCAATTTCTGTAGACAAATGCTAATTCAAGATGCAACTTCTAAAGGCTTCTAATTAATATTTGGTAAATGTGACCATTTGTAGATTTTGGAGAGTTTGGAACTTGAATTTGGAGTAGCGTAAGAAGCGGAAAAGGTATGTAAAGCTTTACCATTCTTTCTTTGGCATGTCCTAGATATAATAGGTTATGACATGAGCCTCGGGGATGATTCTACTCCTAGAAATATGAGCTTAGATTGGGCCCTTTTTCATCAATGGAATTGAATTAGAAACTCTATGTTTTGTTGGAAAATAACATAACCATTTATAACTTCCACAAATGGGACCGAATTACCATAAGAATTTCATAAGTGACCCCGTAAAGCTTAATGTACGTAATTTGTGTCCGCCACCTCGGCTGACCCGAGGTGGGCCCACTATTTTCGAATCCGCCCCTATTGTATTATTGACTTGTTTTCGAGCAATAAGTAAAGGAAACTTTTAGCTACTCCCTCAACTATTGAATGATAGTTGTTTTAACTGTTCCATTGAGTTCTATGATATATTTTGATATGTACAAACGATCTCAAAAAAAAAACCTTTGCTATGACATAATCTGTCGGAGCATCCGAAAGGTATTTAATATGATAATATGTCCGGTTGTCTTATCGAACCTTCGATATGTTTGATATGTGTATAAGATTCCAAGTTCTATTTGATTTGATTCATAATGATATCCCAAAAAGGATTTTGACATGAGGATGGCTTCTGGAATGCTTATTGGGCGTTCTGTACTTCAATGGTTCGTAACTTTTGCATACTAATCCCAATTGACCCGAAACTTATTTCTGAGCCTTCGGGTGACGATAAGTGTGTTTGTATATAAGTATGTATTTTGTACCACACTTTTGGACTTACTTTCGCACGGTATTCAAAGGGAGCTTTTGATCATTGTTCCGCTTACCAGACGCTAAGTGTTGTAACTATTCCAATGAGTCTTATAATGTATTTGAATATGTAAAACGATTCTAAAGGCCTTATTCTGATACCATCCTTCGTGCCATCCAAAGGTATATATATATATATATATATATATATATATATATATATATATATATATATATATATATATATATATTCATTATGACTATCGTCCGATTCCTTCGAACTAATCTGTCATTTGGATTTGCTTTGGAATGTCCGTAAACGTTCTGTGGTAAAAATGTCTGTAACTTTCACATATTAACTCCGATCGATTCGGAACATGTTTATGATCTTCGAATGTCGGTAAGTGTTTGTATCTGTCGAGTCTGGATATGTGTGCATATGGTTTCTCACTGCTCTGTTCGTGCAAACCTCAGTATGTTATTCACTGCGTCCCGGGCCAGGTTCTGTTATCGTGCATCTTCCTCTGCATTGTTCACCGCGTCCCTCTCCCCTGCGGGCCGGGTTCTGTTATATGTATGTTTATGATGATACGGGGCGGTGGCCAGGATGGCATATGATATGTGATTCACCGTGTCCCGCAGCAGAGGGCCGGGTTCTGTTACATGCATACATGACATATGACTTACCGCGTCCCTCAGTAAAGGGCCGGGATCTGTTATCTGCATACATGTTATATGATTCTAATATTCATCGATAATTCTGTTCACCGCGTCCCTTCCTAAAGGGTCGGGATCTGTTACATGCATATATGATATCTGACTTTGGCATCTGATGATTCTGTCCACCGCATCCCTTATTAAGGGCTGGGATCTGCTATCTGATTCTGTTCACCGCGTCCCTCACGAAAGGGCCGGGATCTGTTCTATGCATATATACAATATACGATTCTGATCTGTTTGATTTGTGTTTGGAAAGCAAACGTTTTGGCATTCTGTACCTTCTGCATTTCTTCCGACATACGATATCAGCATACACGATCTGTGTCTGGAAAACAACCGCTCTGACATTCTGGATCCTTACATCTACTGACTTATGACTTCGGCATACATGCTCTGCATTTGGAAACAAACCTTCTGGTACCCTTGATCTGTACCTTTTTTCTGGCATATGACCTGCATTTGGGAAATAAGTATTTTGGTATTCTGTATGATTTGCTTACTTCTGTACTCCTTCTGACATGTGACATAGGTATGTATGATCTGCGTCCGGAAAATAAGCTTTAGTACTTTGGGTAGAGTATTTACTGTTTGTACTGTCTGTTTCGATTATGGATCAGTTTTTCTGTATTCCATGCTTTACATACTAAGTACATATTCCGTACTGACCCCTCTTCTTCGGGGGATGCGTTTCATGCCACGCAGGTACACCCAGATGATGTGCAGTTTTATAGAAGATGTTCCAGCGGAGATGGCAAGCTCCACTTGCTCCCGGAGTGTTGCCGAGTCAGAGTTTGTATGTTATGATTTCTGGATGTATGTTAGAGACTTTGCAGACAGCGTCGTTGGTATTGGTTGTCAGTCTGTAAGCGGCTCCATCAGCCGATATGTCATTCTGTGTTATGTAATAAATTTTATATAATTACAGATTTTGTTTAATTTTGAGAACGATAAAAGAAAGATTTCGAAAGCTTAGTATGTGTTTTACTTTTATTTGATTTTTCAGAGTCTGAAGAAAGTATGTGTGTAATAAGAATCTGTGGGTTGGCTCGGCTCCGGATGTGGGGTCGGGTGCCCATCACACCCTAGTGGAATCAGGGTGTGACAAAGTGGTATCAGAGCAGGTCTGTCCTAGGGATTGTCTGCAAAGTCGTGTCCAGTAGAGTCCTGTTTATGGTGTGAAGCGCGCCACATTTATAAACAGGAGGCTACGGGGTATCTAGGGATTGTTGACCTTCTTTCTGTCATAGATCGTGCGATAGAGCCAAGCCATAGGAAATAAGATTCCTTACGTAAGCTTTACATACGGCGAAAAATGGCAAGTGGTGACATGGAAGGTCATAAGGATAAATTTGGATATATTTGTTCTGTTACCTGAAACGGAAAACTCTGGATGGTTGGAATGTGATATATAGCTGTATGTTCTGTGAGATATTGTTGATATTTCCATGTGCAGATTCTGAATAGCAGGAATGGTAAAGGAGATTGTTATGTAAGAATAGTGAGTAAAAGTCCGAACGGGCCGATATTCAAAATATTCGTAAGTAACGGCGATGAAGGTATGTTCGCCACCATCAGGAATCTGGAAGCCCAGAACAGGCAATAATTATACACATAAGTGAAGAGTGAACATAGGGAATCAAAAAGGGTAAAATAGTAATCGTACAAAGAAGGACGTGTTACGAGAATGCCTCGGAATCCGTAAGACCTCGACTGGCCCCAAATCATGTAGTAAAGGTCATACGAAGAAGCGGACGCGATTATATCGGCATTAAGGCACCGAATTCCGCCAACGTTTCGGGGTTAAGCGTGCTAAGGTGGGAGGATGGGTGACCCCCCTGGGAAGTATGCAAGATACTGTCACGACCCGACCAGGGGCCGTGACGAGTACCCGATACTTGTACCGAGCACCCCTTAGCTATCCTGTATAAACAGTGCCATATTTTTTTTTCTAAACATTAACATTTGCAGTAAACTTTCTAATATCGCGTTACACCAGAACGCGGACCATTCGGAATAAAATACATTAAACTGTACATAGCTGACTGTGTATATCTGTCTACGAGCCTCTAGATATAGTACATTTATACAGAGAAAGGGCCGAGTACTGTCGCGCCCGAAAATACATACACAAAATAGTACCGATGAAATAAGGCTCCGGAACAACTGGAGCGCTATCGAATGCTGCTGATAGGGCACTAGGAATCTGGTCCGTATACCTGCTGACCTGCGCGGCATGAAACGCAGCGTCCACAAGAAGGGACGTCAGTACGAATAATGTACCGAGTATTTAAGGCATGGAAAACAATGCAAGCAGTAACATAAAGTACGATCAATAATAATATCACGGAGCCATAGGGCGTATAACGAGGCAAGAACGTAACCTGTACATAGGAAGGCCCCTCTTTAGGCCGGCTGTCATGTAGGCTTTTCTTTTCATCTTTGAAACGTTTCTTTTCATAGGCATAGGAATCAACATTTTTATATTACTTATTCTCGTGTACAGAAAACAGTACATTTCAGTAACGGTATCTTTTGCTCACATTTACAGACGCCGAATACAATCGGCTCTCCCAACCCCCTCGGTGTCCCTTATTCATGTATACAGAAAACAGTACAATTCAGTAGACGGTATCTTTCATTTACATTTACAGACGCCGAATACAATCGGCTCTCCCAACCCCCTCCCCAACGATGACCCAACATATTACATCACATATGTATCACACATTATATATATATATATATATATATATATATATATATATATATATATATATACAGACGCCGCGTACGGCTCATCCCATATCCCGCGTCCAGGATGGAATCCAGCTGAATCAGGTGGTGATATAACAGTGGCCCTTCCCTTTTTCCCCACATACACATACATATACATTTACTCATCTTTTATGCATATACATGTCTTATATACATTTACTTTACCATATATATATACATACCCATACACGTATACCCGTTTTATGTACCTATATCATATAAGCACACAAGAGAGCCAAGGAAAATCATGTATCCATCGGAGTGACATAAGGTCGGAGACCTCCGATTACATTACGGAATGCTAGTGATAGCTTCGTCTCACCTTGAAGGAACAAGTATTTTAAGGCGAGACTATCAACGGAGAATAGTGTTACAGTAACCGAAAACGAAATCTTAAGCATTTTAGATGACAGTCATAGGTTTTGGAATCTAAGAAAATAAAGTTATAGCTAGAAAATATAAATATGATTCAAAAATTAGTTTATCGCTTTCATGTTTATATTAGGTACTTGGCTTAGCCTTAGAGTCGTTCCGGTCGTACTTATCATAGCTACATTCTCTTGTCCGACATTGTCATTATCATTATCATCATAGAAACACTCCCGCTGGAGTAGTCATAGTACTTATCACTTGGTGACGAAATCGGGATCAAAGGCCCCCTTTTGATTCACTTCAAGTACGTTAACCAAGATTATAGGAAAATCCGAGAGTAACGGGCCCACCTCGGGCCGGACGAGGTAGCGTATATAATTTACCCATATTACGTGTCATAACGTTACTTGTATGAGTCTTAGGGTAATCGGGTCCCACTTAGGCAAGTTATAGGGGTCTAGAAGGTCTTTTCATCATTTTGCACACTTTCTACTTCAATTCAATTGAACGAAAAGTTGAAAACTTTAGGTGCGGATTCCAGGGATTAGGGTTGTCCCCGAGGCTCGTACCTGACTTCTTTTAGTTAAGACATGTCATAGAAAGAAGGGTGAAGCCTTACATACCTCTTTCCGCTCCTTTAGCTACTCCAAATTCACGTCACAATCTCGTCGAAATCTGCGAATTGGTCATTTTTACCAAAACTTTCATCAGTACACTTTGAATTAGAATCTTAAGGAAACACTTGGCTACCGAAATTTTGGCAGCATTTCCTCTGTAATTATACCATCCTCGACATTCAACATATTCAAATTCGCATCAATCACAATCCGGGAATTCAAACCCGGCCAAACTATCGATATGAATTCAACGACTACACTAGCAACTTCCATATTCAAACAATTCACTACTTTTTTTTTCAAAAACCGTCCAACTTCAATAAAATCAATAACGAGCTCATGTATACGTTCCAACGACATCACACTAATCGTATAGTCTTTCATGCATACAAAGAAACATTACATTCCATTCGTTTAACTTCTAAAGCAAGTCTCCACCATTTCAACTTTGCTAAGGTTCATAGATAATCATTAACACAAAGAATCTGCAACATAACGACAATCAAAGCACTACATAAAATTGACTCGTTCTCCTCCATATTATACCACAACCACACGGCCACACCACTACACACAACACACGGCCACACCACTACACACAACACACGGCCACATGCATGCATACTACAATCTCTCCTAAAATTCATTCAACTTCCATTTTCCACATTTCATTCACAACCATAACAACCAACACTAGGCAAGATAATTAAAACACACTTTCTACACACATATATACATATACATACACGGCCATGCTTCATATTCCTCTCCTTCATGATTTTCATCAATTTTAACATACTACTACACATATAAACCATGCATAACTCATAAAACAAGATCAATACTCACCTTTCTTCTTCAACTTCTCACTTGCCTATCTTTTGGAAACTTGTAGGATTATGAGTTGTTCTTGCTCCAACAACAACTCCACCTTGTTAAGCACCTTTAGCTTGGTAGGAAATGATTTTTGGAAGAATTTTATCAATTTTCCTTGGGAAATTTTACTATGGCCGAAATGCCTTAGGGTTTTCTCCTTCTTTCTTTTGTTCTTGTTTTTCTTGAAATTTCTAGAGCTTGTTGTGATAAAGATGACTTAGTCATCTTTTTATTGACCAAATTTTTATTCACTATGGGCTTGACCCATATGCATGGACGTTTGGGCCACAAATTTCCTTAAAAAAAATATGTCAAGCCCACTTTATATTCTTAGCTAGTTCTTGTAATTTATGGAAACAATTTTTCCAACTTCCAAATTTGCCCTTCGTCATTCTCCATATTTCCACTTCTAGACTCTTCATAAGCAACTCATGTGCCAAACAAAATAAAATATTGCCTTGCTTGTTGTTTTCCCGCATTTGTCTTGAATTATCCGATTGCATAAAATGCGGGATATAACATCCTCCCCCCCTTTAGAACATTCGTCCTCGAATGTTAAATTTGCCTCATAGCGTAGTATAATATTTCGGGGAGGTCTCCTTTGTAAATACCTCCTGTCTCTTAGCATATTCATCTTAGAAGCTTAGGTTGCCCTTTTTACGATCTTTACGGTTGAAATTCCTTCTTCATGGCGTCCGCTGCGTCTATCCCCTCACTAGACATGTTCCCGTATATCGTCATATCAGGGATTTATTGCCTTAGCTAGTGTGGACTCAATATCGGTCTCACCCTGTGACACCTGTACTTTTCTCCGTCATCCTTAAAGCTTTCTGTTGTCATGGCTTTTCTTTTTCTGTTAGTTTAATCCGTCTCGGCCTATATGGCTCGTATGGGGTTTCTCACCTCTTTCCACACCCCAATTTACTCTGGGCTGCCTACTTTTACACTCATCTCTTGTTTTCACATTTACAAAATTTTCAGCATATTTCCCAGGGGGTCACCCATCATGGGATTACTCCCACCTGAGCACGCTTAACCTTGAAGCTTTAATGCATTTGGATGTCTCGGTGTCAATATTTTTACTTCCGCTTCCTCGTACTACTTATGCCGCATAATATGGAACGAGTTGGGGTCTCGGCAGTTTTCGAAACGTCCGCGTAACACGTCTTTTCCTTTATTTACAGTTCTAACCTTCGCAATTTTCGGGTTTTCGCCTTTTACCTATGCGTATGGCCACTTTCCGTCCAAATTTCCAAATTCTCAATGTGTTCAGTAATACAGAGGACAGTACAGGGAAAAAAAATAAATTTCGAATTAATTAACACACGTCTATCACAGAGGATACTGAAAAAGTACCTGTGGCCGCGTCTGCGGAAGGCTCAGGGTCCTGTCGTCCTGTCAGTGCATATAGGCGGTGCGGAGGACCGGCTGAACTAGGTGCTCCTCCTCTACCTCGGCCGCGGCCTGCTGGAGCCTGAGAAGTCTGTCCACGAGGGCGCACGGTCGACGACGAACCGATCGCTGATCCGGCTGGCTGAGTTTGGCCTCCTCCATCCTTTAGTGGGCAATCACGTACAAAATGGTCAGTCCGACCACAGGCAAAACAACCACCGGTGTCTAGGTAGCACTGCCCAGAGTGTGGCTTGCCACACCGAGCACATCGTGGTGGGGGAAGCCCCGTCCTGCTAGAATCGGCTCTGTACTGGAGTCTTGAAGCCTTAGAGCCTTGTCCTGTTCCTGAATTGGTAGGTCGGTCAAATCCCCATTCCGCAAATCGAGGAGGTGCACTGGCCGCTGGTTGGCCCGAATACCCAGATTGCTCTTGTGCCTTCCCCCCTCTATACTCGCTCCTACCCCTGGAAAATCTGCCTCTTTTTCTGGAACCCCTATCTGGATAGCTTTCCTCTCTCCGTGTCTGATACTGCTCTTCCAGATTTTGGGCGTGGGCCTGGATGCGGGTAATAGTCATCCCGTCTTGGAGTGAGGCCGTCAAACACTCCTTAACCAAATGTGGCCCTAGCCCACTTACAAACCGGTGCACATGGTCTCCCCTATCGGCTATCAGGGCGGGGGCATACCTAGCTAGTGAGTTGAAACGAAGACTATATTCCCGAACGCTCATATTTCCCTGTCTCAGGTTCAAGAACATATCGGCTCGAGCCCGTCGAACCTCTGGCGGTAGGAAATGTCGTAGGAAAGCCTCAGTGAACTCCTGCCAAACCGGAGGGGGTGCATTTTCTCCCCTCGATGATATCCAGTTACCGTACCACAGAACTGCCACATCCCGCAGCCTCTATGAAGCCAACTCTACGGACTCCGTATCCGAAGCATGTATGATCCTCAGAGTCCTCAGCATCTCGTCTATAAAACCCTGCGGGTCCTCCTCTAGCTTCGATCCATAGAACTCTGGCGGCTTCAGGGTAATAAAGTCTCGGGCCCTTGCGCTTACCGCCCTGTCACCTGTGTCCACATCTTGCCGCTGAGCTTGTGCGGCGACTAGCTGGGTCAATAACTGGATGGCCTCTGCCATCTGCTGGCCCGGAGCTGCTGGCGGTGGAACTGGAGGTGCGGGGGCTGGAGCTGGAGCTCTTCCCTGCTCTGCCGGTGCAGGGGGTGCAGGAACAGTCTGAGGGGGAGCTTCATTGTGAGATTCTTCTTCGTCTAGCTCCTGTTCAACTCTGCGGGCCGCCACCCCCTTGGCTTTCTCGGCCGTCGTAGCCTTTCTCTTCGGCGGCATTACTGAAAACATAACATCGGTTTTAGAAAAGGAGCATGGAAGCCTGGTAACATAGCTCTATCGCACGATTTCAGAATACAAAGAAGGTCACATTTCCTAAATGCCCCGTAGCCTCCTGTCTATAAGTATGGCGTGCTACATACCCATAGACAAGACTCTACTGGACACGGCTCGTAGACAAACCTAGGACCGAACTGCTCTGATACTACTTCTGTCACGACCCGACCAGGGGCCGTGACGAGTACCCGATACTTGTACCGAGCACCCCTTAGCTATCCTGTATAAACAGTGCCATATTTTTTTTTCTAAACATTAACATTTGCAGTAAACTTTCTAATATCGCGTTACACCAGAACGCGGACCATTCGGAATAAAATACATTAAAATGTACATAGCTGACTGTGTATATCTGTCTACGAGCCTCTAGATATAGTACATTTATACAGAGAAAGGGCCGAGTACTGTCGCGCCCGAAAATACATACACAAAATAGTACCGATGAAATAAGGCTCCGGAACAACTGGAGCGCTATCGAATGCTGCTGATAGGGCACTAGGAATCTGGTCCGTATACCTGCTGACCTGCGCGGCATGAAACGCAGCGTCCACAAGAAGGGACGTCAGTACGAATAATGTACCGAGTATTTAAGGCATGGAAAACAATGCAAGCAGTAACATAAAGTACGATCAATAATAATATCACGGAGCCATAGGGCGTATAACGAGGCAAGAACGTAACCTGTACATAGGAAGGCCCCTCTTTAGGCCGGCTGTCATGTAGGCTTTTCTTTTCATCTTTGAAACGTTTCTTTTCATAGGCATAGGAATCAACATTTTTATATTACTTATTCTCGTGTACAGAAAACAGTACATTTCAGTAACGGTATCTTTTGCTCACATTTACAGACGCCGAATACAATCGGCTCTCCCAACCCCCTCGGTGTCCCTTATTCTTGTATACAGAAAACAGTACAATTCAGTAGACGGTATCTTTCATTTACATTTACAGACGCCGAATACAATCGGCTCTCCCAACCCCCTCCCCAACGATGACCCAACATATTACATCACATATGTATCACACATTATATATATATATATATATATATATATATACAGACGCCGCGTACGGCTCATCCCATATCCCGCGTCCAGGATGGAATCCAGCTGAATCAGGTGGTGATATAACAGTGGCCCTTCCCTTTTTCCCCACATACACATACATATACATTTACTCATCTTTTATGCATATACATGTCTTATATACATTTACTTTACCATATATATATACATACCCATACACGTATACCCGTTTTATGTACCTATATCATATAAGCACACAAGAGAGCCAAGGAAAATCATGTATCCATCGGAGTGACATAAGGTCGGAGACCTCCGATTACATTACGGAATGCTAGTGATAGCTTCGTCTCACCTTGAAGGAACAAGTATTTTAAGGCGAGACTATCAACGGAGAATAGTGTTACAGTAACCGAAAACGAAATCTTAAGCATTTTAGATGACAGTCATAGGTTTTGGAATCTAAGAAAATAAAGTTATAGCTAGAAAATATAAATATGATTCAAAAATTAGTTTATCGCTTTCATGTTTATATTAGGTACTTGGCTTAGCCTTAGAGTCGTTCCGGTCGTACTTATCATAGCTACATTCTCTTGTCCGACATTGTCATTATCATTATCATCATAGAAACACTCCCGCTGGAGTAGTCATAGTACTTATCACTTGGTGACGAAATCGGGATCAAAGGCCCCCTTTTGATTCACTTCAAGTACGTTAACCAAGATTATAGGAAAATCCGAGAGTAACGGGCCCACCTCGGGCCGGACGAGGTAGCGTATATAATTTACCCATATTACGTGTCATAACGTTACTTGTATGAGTCTTAGGGTAATCGGGTCCCACTTAGGCAAGTTATAGGGGTCTAGAAGGTCTTTTCATCATTTTGCACACTTTCTACTTCAATTCAATTGAACGAAAAGTTGAAAACTTTAGGTGCGGATTCCAGGGATTAGGGTTGTCCCCGAGGCTCGTACCTGACTTCTTTTAGTTAAGACATGTCATAGAAAGAAGGGTGAAGCCTTACATACCTCTTTCCGCTCCTTTAGCTACTCCAAATTCACGTCACAATCTCGTCGAAATCTGCGAATTGGTCATTTTTACCAAAACTTTCATCAGTACACTTTGAATTAGAATCTTAAGGAAACACTTGGCTACCGAAATTTTGGCAGCATTTCCTCTGTAATTATACCATCCTCGACATTCAACATATTCAAATTCGCATCAATCACAATCCGGGAATTCAAACCCGGCCAAACTATCGATATGAATTCAACGACTACACTAGCAACTTCCATATTCAAACAATTCACTACTTTTTTTTTCAAAAACCGTCCAACTTCAATAAAATCAATAACGAGCTCATGTATACGTTCCAACGACATCACACTAATCGTATAGTCTTTCATGCATACAAAGAAACATTACATTCCATTCGTTTAACTTCTAAAGCAAGTCTCCACCATTTCAACTTTGCTAAGGTTCATCGATAATCATTAACACAAAGAATCTGCAACATAACGACAATCAAAGCACTACATAAAATTGACTCGTTCTCCTCCATATTATACCACAACCACACGGCCACACCACTACACACAACACACGGCCACACCACTACACACAACACACGGCCACATGCATGCATACTACAATCTCTCCTAAAATTCATTCAACTTCCATTTTCCACATTTCATTCACAACCATAACAACCAACACTAGGCAAGATAATTAAAACACACTTTCTACACACATATATACATATACATACACGGCCATGCTTCATATTCCTCTCCTTCATGATTTTCATCAATTTTAACATACTACTACACATATAAACCATGCATAACTCATAAAACAAGATCAATACTCACCTTTCTTCTTCAACTTCTCACTTGCCTATCTTTTGGCAACTTGTAGGATTATGAGTTGTTCTTGCTCCAACAACAACTCCACCTTGTTAAGCACCTTTAGCTTGGTAGGAAATGATTTTTGGAAGAATTTTATCAATTTTCCTTGGGAAATTTTACTATGGCCGAAATGCCTTAGGGTTTTCTCCTTCTTTCTTTTGTTCTTGTTTTTCTTGAAATTTCTAGAGCTTGTTGTGATAAAGATGACTTAGTCATCTTTTTACTGACCAAATTTTTATTCACTATGGGCTTGACCCATATGCATGGACGTTTGGGCCACAAATTTCCTTAAAAAAAATATGTCAAGCCCACTTTATATTCTTAGCTAGTTCTTGTAATTTATGGAAACAATTTTTCCAACTTCCAAATTTGCCCTTCGTCATTCTCCATATTTCCACTTCTAGACTCTTCATAAGCAACTCATGTGCCAAACAAAATAAAATATTGCCTTGCTTGTTGTTTTCCCGCATTTGTCTTGAATTATCCGATTGCATAAAATGCGGGATATAACAGATACTCTAAATATTTAGCCGTCAGAGACAAATGAAAAGACAGAGTAACCTAAAGGGAAATTATCGTATATGGAATGGTTAGAGACCCTAAACGGCCATATAGCACGCGATAGGTTAGACTAGTGGGGAGACGGAAAGTACGTCACGGCCTTGGAACTTAGATAGGCTTGAATAGCGTTTGGAAGTATTTTGTGGGCTAGTTAATAATAATTATATGTATATGTATGAATACGTATGATATCTCCTTTGAGATTGTATCAGTGGATACGTGTGTCCCAGCGACCGGTGCTACGATATGGAAGGCACCAACTGAGTAAGGATACCGAAGTTCAAGTTACAGCAAAAAATAAATGGTGCAAGTGTTATAAAATAAGTTGATGTTATTCCTGCTACAAGTTAAGAATAGATAAGTCTTAATACAAGGATATTGGAAAAAGAATGAGTATGAAGATGTGGACAAATGAGGATATAGACATAAAGTGAGAGAAAGACTTATGGTAAGAAGTTTTCGATATGTTAGGCATAGGATTGGAAAGAAAGACAAGGAGTGAAGTATAAATGGAAACTTCACAAAAAGAACTATCGGCGTATCAGGAGCCCCTTATAAGGGGAGGGGGGGGGATAAATATATTATATCAGACTTAAAGGAGGAAAGGCATCCTAAGAGAATGATTTTGCCAACATGAATTATGACATGTTTATGTTAGGATTTGAATCCCTCTTATCAGGCAACTCGCGTTGTACCTAGGTACAATGTGATATGTTATACAAGGTAACAAAGAGAGCAAGAAAGGTCTACAAGCCAAGTGCACAAAAATTAAGGGAGAAACGATAAAACCCAAAAGATATCTCGGATAACAACGACTATTATACCGAAAGTATTGACAATTGGTGATCGGGAAATTTTTGAAGGAAAGAAAGAACGCGGCTCCTATGAATGAAATAAAAGAGGTCCCTGGATACTAGAAATAGCTCATGGACCTTCAATTATACAGAACGTGAAAATTGCATACCAATGACATGACTTCTATTAAGATATTGTAACGAAACAGTACTGAGACGAGGTGATGTGGGAAGGACAACGATAATGAATTGGCGCATCGAATTAGAAAGACTCATGACACGGAATGAGGATCTATGTAAAGACCGAGGAGTCGATTATAAGGAACGGGCATGAAGGAAAGGACGACTATAAGAACCCCTCCCGAAGTGTTACAAGACCCCATAAGGTCAGTTGAACATTCGAGGATGAATGTTATAAAGGGGGGGGGGGGGGGAGGATGTTATATCCCGTATTTCGCATATTCGGAAAATTTGAAATAATGGTGACTTGTAAGAGATATGGCCATATTTTGATTGTGGTTAATATATGTTGTCGTTCATGAAAAATATTGATGCGAAAATGTCGAGGAAGGCTAAGGGCAAAATTGGAATTTCGGAAATTTGTTCCGTGAATTACAAAATATGAACCATAAGTGATTGGGCTTGGAAAATAAAAATAAATAATAGAAAAGGCCCATGAAGTGGCCGGTTGGGCCAAGCCCAAGTAGGGGACAAAGTGTGTAATTAAAAAAGAGAAAAAGGCCATTTTTATTCAACAATTCAAGAAGCTTCAAGAAAAAGAAAAGAGAGAGCTCAACCAAAGGGCCTATTCGGCCAACTCCCATGGAAAATCAAGTCATGGAAATCTTGTTCCAAATATTTGTTTCTTCATGTATTCCTACTAATTTGAAGGCCCTCTTTAACATGGTATAGTTGTTGAAGCAAGAATCTTCCTCTTTGTTGCAAGTTCACAAGTCTAGTTAAGTGGGGAAGTTGAAGGAAAAAGTAAGAATTCATTCGTTTTATATGTTATGAATGGTTTGGTATGTTGTGGTATGTGGGAAAGAATGAAATTCATAAGAAATATGGGTGTATGTTGTAGCCGTGCATGGTGTGTGTATGTGTGGCCGTGTATGTGTTGTTGTATGTAAGGATGATGAACTAATTTTACGTAGTATGTTGGTTGTTGTTGTAATGCATGGAAAAGGATGAGAATTCATGAAAATATGTGGTGTGTGTGTGTGGCCGAATATAGTGGCTTTGTGTAAGAAAGATGAAATAATTTTATTTAGTAGTTTGATTGTTGTGTTGTGGATCTCATGATGTAAAACGAATATTTAATGGCTTGAAATGAAGTTGTAGTCGTTGAAGTATTGTTATGGAAGGTAATGCGACGCTAACATAAATTCTTATAATCGTATGAATGAAATCATTAATGTAGATTGTTGATGGAATTCATGAATTTGGAGAAGAAAAGAATGTGTTGTTGTGATTCTTATGGAGTTGGAAGATCCCGGGTGTGTGTGTTGGTTATGGATGAATGGAGGCCATGCTGGTAAGATGTAGTGAATTGATTTTACTTAGTATTTTGAGTGTTGTTGTGATTGATTGGAATGTAAATGAAATGCCGTTGAATCGTGTGAAATGAGTTATTAATGTTAGAATACGTTTTGAATAAATTGTTGAAGTTGGAAGAATAAATTGTTGGTATTGTTGTTGATATTGTGGCCGAGTTAAATTCTCGGATTTGTTGTTGTGTTTTTGGCCGAGTTGAATTCTCGGGGATGGCGCATTTACAGGGGAAATGCTGCCGAAATTTCTGTAGACAAATGTTAATTCAAGATTAAACTTCTAAAGGCTTCTAATTAATGTTTGGTAAATGTGACCATTTGTAGATTTTGGAGAGTTTGGAACTTGAATTTGGAGTAGCGTAAGAAGCGGAAACGGTATGTAAAGCTTTACCATTCTTTCTTTGGCATGTCCTAGATATAATAGGTTATGACATGAGCCTCGGGGATGATTCTACTCCTAGAAATCAGAGCTTAGATTTGGCCCTTTTTCATTCAATGGAATTGAATTAGAAACTCTATGTTTTGTTGGAAAATAACATAACCATTTATAACTTCCACAAATGGGACCGAATTACCCTAAGAATTTCATAAGTGACCCCGTAAAGCTTAATGTACGTAATTTGTGTCCGCCACCTCGGCTGACCCGAGGTGGGCCCACTATTTCCGAATTCGCCCCTATTGTATTATTGACTTGTTTTCGAGCAATAAGTAAAGGAAACTTTTAGCTACTCCCTCAACTATTAAACGATAGTTGTTTTAACTGTTCCATTGAGTTCTATGATATATTTTGATATGTACAAACGATCTAAAAAAAAAACTTTGCTATGACATAATCCGTCGGAGCATCCGAAAGGTATTTAATACGATAATACGTCTGGTTGTCTTATCGAACCTTTGATATGTTTGATATGTGTATAAGATTCCAAGTTCTATTTTATTTGATTCATAATGATATCCCAAAAAGGATTTTGACATGATGATTGCTTCTGGAATGCTTATTGGACGTTCTGTACTTCAAAGGTTCGTAACTTTTGCATACTAATCCCAATTGACCCGAAACTTATTTCTGAGCCTTCGGGTGACGATAAGTGTGTTTGTATATAAGTATGTATTTTGTAGCACTCTTTTGGACTTACTTTCGCACGGTATTCAAAGGGATCTTTTGATCATTGTTCCGCTTACCATACGATAGGTGTTGTAACTATTCCAATGAGTCTTATACTGTATTTGAATATGTAAAACGATTCTAAAGGCCTTATTCTGATACCATCCTTCGTGCCATCCAAAGGTATATATATATATATATATATATATATATATATATATATACATTATGACTATCGTCCGATTCCTTCGAACTAATCTGTCGTTTGGATTTGCTTTGGAATGTCCGTAAATGTTCTGTGGTAAAAATGTCCGGAACTTTCACATATTAACTCCGATCGATTCGGAACATGTCTATGATCTTCGAATGTCGGTAAGTGTCCGTATCTGTCGAGTCTGGATATGTGTGCATATGGTTTCTCACTGCTCTGTTCGTGCAAACCTCAGTATGTTATTCACTGCGTCCCGGGCCAGGTTCTGTTATCGTGCATCTTCCTCTGCATTTGTCACGACCCAACCCCGTAGGCCGTGACTAGTGCCCGAGTTGGACACTCATATCACCTGTTAACTATAACCATTTACAGCTAGCATATCGAGAACTTATTTGTATAAAAGGGCAAGACGTTATTTTTAAGCCGTCACATATATGTATGTCATAGCCACCTGTCTCCTGAGGAGTTACAATTTCCAACAACAAACATATATATATCTACGCAAGCCGACAAGGCTGCCACTACACGCAACATCCCAAACATATATATATATATATATATATATATATATATATATATATATACGCAAGCCGACAAAGGCTGCCACTACGAATGGGTACGCCCCAAACATAAGTCATATCCTACGACGAAACAACAACTATATACAGACCCACACAAATGTCCACAAACCTCTAAGAGTAATGACAGTGTCATATGACGGGACAGGGCCCCGCCGTACCCCGAACAAACACATATATATACAACAAAAGGGATTTATACCACAAGCTAGGCTCCGGAACAAAGGAGCAATCCCAAGTAGCTGAATAGATATCCTAGGCTGGCGGATCTCCGAAACGAACGTCTGTACCTGCGGGCATGAACGCAGCCCCCCGAAGAAAGGGGGTCAGTACGGAATATGTACTGAGCATGTAAAGCATGAAATATAGTAAATAAAATCATACTGAGACAAGGAGTGTAGGATCTAATGCAACAAACAGAAATCCATAAAACTTACCTTTGAACATAATTCATATTTATCAACCTCATACCAATATCAATATAGAGTTTAGTAGTTAAAGCTGAATAATCATTCTGAACATAACATATATAACGTGTCCTGCCCTCTAGTGAGGAGCTCGGTAATTAAAATCATAGCTTTATAAACATGTACATATACGTGTCCCGACCCTCTAGTGAGGGACTCGGTGAAATAATGATCATATGCCATCCTGGCCGCCATCCCCGTATCATCATGTCATCATATCATCATACCATCATATCATCATATATATATATATATATATAACGTGTCCCAGCCCTCTAGTGAGGGACTCGGTGAATAATATAGTAAATATGCGCACGAAAACGTGTCCTGGCCCGGGACTCAGTGAAGGATGTAACGGTAAGCACGAGCAGAATAATAAGCAACCACATACATACAAATCATCTTTGGAGACTCAATAGATAAGTGACTAATCAGCTTTCAAGTGTCAGGATTCATATACTTGTATCAATCTAACATGATATGGCTTTTGAAAGTCAAATATGACTCTAATTATGCAATTCTTTAAGAGTAGGAATTTTCATACATCATTTGTTAGTCAATCATATAGTAGGCTCGTGATAATAACATTAAGGAATGAATAGAATCATAAGTCATGCTTGGAACTAGAGAGCAGAGTTTACCCCAAGGTTCATATCATTTCATACTTACGTCTAGGACATGCCAAAAGAAGGAAGGATTAGGCTTTCCATACCTTTAGCGTTTAGTCGTATTATAACTCGTACTCGCTGCCCAATAGTACCTTATCCTATATCTAGATATCAAGAGTTACTATTAGTCCACGAGGGAATTCAATACGTGTATTTTAACGATAATAATCCCTTTCTAACATTTTGACGACGTTTCGTTCGCATTCAACCCAACTAGTATTCCAAGCTAATATTGTTAGTCATACTTTCAAGTACCGACCCGGGATTATTTAAAATAGTCCCCTATTCACGGCCAAACAGCCCACACAACATTACTATTTTCAATTCGAAATTTTCCAACTTCAATTACAACGACAACAAAACAACATTACTTATATGATTATTCGAACTGTTTTAGCATCATTTTAATTCTTACAACAGCCCACAAACCATTTCAATTTCAACTTTAATCATTAACTCCTTCTTCACTAAACGTCCATAAAAACAATCAACATTCAAAATACACTAATCTACCCCTTTCATTAAAACAGTCCACGGTTTGGACTGTTTTTCTACTTCAACATAAATCATTTATTTTACACCTCAACTCACATATTCATAAGGCATACAATGCACCACAATGTCCATAACAACAACAATTAAAGCATCACATAAAACAGTCCATTAATCCCTCTAAACCAGCCCCTACACGACTTCAACAAAACCAAAACAACATCATGATTTTCATTCGTTTATTCATACTTCAACACATTCAATCCATTCCCAATACATGTACAAGAAGATTAAGCATTATTCCCTATAAGCCTATAGCACACAGCTCACTTCAACTTCAACAACAATAGTCCAATACCAACATGCACAATCATATACATTCAATTCACCACCAAACATATGAAAGATGATCAACTCTTACCTTGTCACTCAATCCTTCAATCGGCTAGCCCTTCAAATTCGCTTCTTGAATTTCAACACTTGTTCTTGCTATTCCAATGAATGCTACACGTTATTGTACACCTTCAAAGGGGTTAAATTTCTTGAGAAACTGAATTTTGATCAACTTGGAGCAGCCCTATTCTCGGCCAGCTCTAGCCGAGACCCTCTCTCTCTATCTCTAATGTTCTTAACTTTGTGAAGATGCAAATGATTTAGTTAGTGTAGAATGAATCAGCATTCTTACTATTTATATGATGTCCATGGGTTGGACATGTGTCCCACTCCATATTTGAGTCAATTATCATTGACTATCTCCACATACATACACGGCCACACTTGGCTTTGTCTAATGGACTGATTTAGTTTTTAATCCCACTTAATAATCTAATCATGGTTAATTTAATCCCAACTTTCCATTAATACTTCTATACCAACGAAATTTTATGGGCAACTTGTGACTTGAAACGAAATCGAAAGTTAAAGTCTCTACTTCGTACCTTAAATAGTCTTGTCTTTAACTTGTCGCGTTTAGCTTAAAATGTCCCAATGTATAAAAAAACGGGATATAACATCCTTCCCCCCTTTAGAACATTCGTCCTCGAATGTTAAATTAATCCCGTCGGGTTTTATAAAAGTCTTGGGAAAGGTTTTCTTTATTTACCAACATACAGATTGATCAGACAATTAACACAACCAAGCAAAGGGGTTTAGGTTACCTGTAGGCGTGGGAAAAAAGTGAGGATATTTATCTTTCATCTCCTCTTCAGCTTCCCAAGTCATCTCCTCCCTGTTATTGTTCCGCCATAACACTTTAACCGAAGCCACGTCTTTGGTTCGCAACCTCCTGATTTGTCGATCAAGTATGGCTATAGGCTGCTCTTCGTATGATAGCTCCTCCGTTACCTGGATATCATCTGCAGGAAATACCCTGGAAGGGTTACCAATGCATTTGCGAAGCATAGACACATGAAACACTGGGTTTACTGCTTCTAGATCAGATGGTAGGTCTAATTCGTAGGTAACCTGGCCTATTCTGCGAACAACCTGATAAGGCCCAATGTACCTCAGGCTTAACTTCCCTTTTCTACCAAACCGCATGACCCCCTTCATGGGTGACACATTCAAGAACACTCAGTCACCAACCTGAAATTCCAAGTGTCGCCGTCGGTTATCTACATATGATTTCTGCCGACTCTGGGCTGCCAGTAATCTTTCCAGAATAAGCTTCACCTTATCGACAGCCTGCTGAACCATATCTGGGCCTATCAACTTAGTCTCACCAACGTCAAACCAGCCTATGGGTGATCTGCACTTTCTGCCATATAAAGCCTCGTACGGTGCCATCTGGATACTAGAATGGTAACTGTTATTATAAGCAAACTCAATAAGCGGCAAGTGATCATCCCAGCTACCTCTAAAATCAATAACACAGGCCCGTAACATGTCTTGTAATGTCTGGATGGTTCGCTCGGCCTGTCCGTCAGTCTGAGGATGAAACGCTGTGCTGAGACTCACTTGTGTCCCCAGTCCCTCTTGGAAGGATCTCCAGAAGTTAGTTGTAAACTGGGCTCCTCTATCAGAGATGATAGCCGTGGGAACTCCATGAAGTCTCACTATCTCCTTAAGATACAACCTGGCATAATCTTCAGCTGAATATGTAGTCCTGACTGGAAGGAAGTGGGTTGATTTCGTCAATCGATCAACGATGACCCACACAGAATCATATTTCCGTGGAGTGCGAGGTAGACCTGTGACGAAGTCCATATTGATTACCTCCCATTTCCAAATCGGAATCTCCATCTCCTGCAATAGTCCCCCAGGCTTCTGGTGCTCGACCTTAACCTGCTAACAATTCGGACACTGGGCAACAAATTCTGCTATATCTTTCTTCATGCCATCCCACCAATACATGCATCTGAGGTCATGGTACATCTTTGTTGACCCTAGATGAACAGAATAACGAGCATAGTGTGCCTCTCCCATAACCTGTTGCCGTAATCCTGCAACCTCAGGTACACATAATCTGCCTCTGTATCGTAGTACCCCATCAGATGAAATCTTGAATGGGGTCTCGTTCTTCTGAAGTGTTGTATCTTTATAATGTACAAGAATAGGATCCTCATATTGGCGTCTCTTTACCTCTTCCACAATAGATGACTCAGCAACACCTCGCACAAAAATGTTACCATTATCTGAATCTGTCAAACGAACTCCCAGACTAGCTAACTGACAAACCTCATGGACTATCTCTTTCTGCCCTGGGGGTACAGCTGCCAAACTACCCATAAATTTACGGCTGAGTGCGTCTGCTACCACATTGGCCTTTCCTGGGTGATATAGAATATCAACATCATAATCTTTTAGCAACTCTAGCCATCTCCTTTGCCGCAAATTCAGCTCCTTCTGCTTAAAGATATACTGGAGACTCTTATGATCTGTATAAATATCAACATGTACGCCATATAGATAATGTATCCATATCTTCAAAGCATGAATCACCGCTGCCAACTCCAGATCATGGGTAGGATAATTTCTTTCGTGCTTCCTGAGTTGCCAGGAGGCATAGGCTATAACTCTGCCATGCTGCATTAATACACAACCTAGCCCAACACCTGACGCGTCACAATAAATAACATAGCCATCTGGCCCCTCAGGAAGAGTTAGAACTGGAGTTGTAGTTAACTTTCCCTTCAGCAACTGGAAGCTCCGTTCACAAGCATCGGTCCATTGGAATTTGGCTGCCTTCTGTGTCAGCCTTGTTAAAGGCGCTGAAATCGAAGCAAACTTTTGTACGAATCTCCTGTAATATCCTGCTAGCCCCAGAAAACTACGTACCTTAGTAGGTGGCATAGGTCTCGGCCAAGTCTTGACAGCTTCAATCTTTTGTGTGTCTACTAGGATACCATCAGCTCCAATAATATGCCCCAAGAACGCTACTGACGTTAACCAGAATTCACATTTAGAAAATTTAGCATACAACTTCTGGTGCTGGAGTATTCTAAGTACCGTCCTCAGATGATCTGCATGTTCCCCTTCTGATCGCGAATAAACCAGAATATCATCAATAAATACAATCACAAACAGATCAAGAAACGACTTGAATACTCAGTTCATTAAATCCATGAACACTGCTGGAGCATTGGTCAGCCCAAAAGACATCACCCTAAACTCATATTGCCCGTATCGGGTCCTGAATGCAGTCTTTGGAATATCCGCCTCTCTTACCCGCACCTGATGATAACCTGACCGCAGGTCTATCTTCGAAAAACACCTAGCGCCCTGCAGCTGGTCAAATAAATCATCGATCCTGGGGAGAGGATACCTGTTCTTTATTGTCACTTTATTCAGCTGCCTATAATCAATACACATCCGCAGCGACCCATCTTTCTTTCTTACAAATAACACCGGCGCTCCCCACGGTGATGTGCTGGGCCTAATGAAGCCCTTCTCTAATAAATCTCTTAGTTGCTCCTTCAATTCCTTCAATTCTGCAGGTGCCATTCTGTAAGGAGGGATAGATATGGGCTGAGTGTCTGGCAATACGTCTATAGTGAACTCTATCTCACGCTCAGGAGGAAGACCTGGAAGTTCATCTGGGAATACATCTGGAAATTCATTAACCACTGGGACTGACTGAAGGGTCGGTACTTCTGCTTTCAAGTCATGCACACGAACCAGATGATAAATATAGCCCTTCCTAACCATTTTCTTTGCCTTGAGGTATGAAATAAACTTACCCCTCGGCGATGCTGTATTCCCCTTCCATTCTATAATTGGCTCCCCCGGGAACTGAAACCGAACTACTTTTCCTCTGCAATCAACGTTAGCATAACAGGAAGCTAACCAGTCCATCCGCATAATAACATCGAACTCAGTCATATCTAGCTCTATTAAATCTGCCTTGGTGCAACGATCGCATAGGACCACCAAACAGTTTCTATACACTTGTTTTGATATAACAAAATCCCCTACTGGTGTAGCTACCTCGAATGGTTCTATAAATTCAGATTTTATCCCAATTTTACTAGCAACAAGGGGAGAAATATATGATAATGTGGAGCCTGGGTCTATTAATGCATTTACATCTCGGGAGAAAATCAATAGTATACCTGTTACCACATTTGGTGAGGCCTCCATATCCTGTCTGCTAGCGAAAGCATATATGCGGTTCGAAGGACCGCTAGAACTGGAAACTCCACCACGGCCTCTGCCACGGCCTGCTAGTGTCGGAACACCTTACCCCATAGGGCGCATAGCTACCGAAGATGATGAACCCGCAACTGATCCAGTAGGCTGAGCTGCGCCACCTGCACTACCCCCAAATCGACACTCCCTCATAGTATGTCCTTGACGGCCACAAGAGAAACAAGCACCAGTAATGCGACGGCATTCCCCCGGATGGCGCCTGCCACATCGAGGACACTGAGGTATAAATGGCCTCATCTGGCCTGAATCCCTGTGCATCTGGAAACCTGAAGTCATGGAGCTTTGACCAGCTCCTGAATACCTCGTGCTGTCAAACCTCCTACCGGTGAATCGTGGCGGTGCACTCCGTGCCGGCTGAGAAGGATATCTGCTATGCTGCTGCTGAGGATGCCTGCCTCGAAACTCACCAGAATACCCAGCTGATCTAAATCTCTTGTGCTGACCCCTATCATGCTCTCTATCAGTTCGACGCCCTCTACGTCGGTCCTCAACTCCCTGCGCATATGCCTGCACTCGAACAATGTCCATACCGGGCTGGGAAGCCATTGCCATACAACTACCAATCAAGTAATTGTCCAGTCCCATCACGTAACGATATACCCTATAATCCATGTCAGCTACAATAGTGGGCGCATACCTAGCCAGCGAATCAAATTCGAGACTATAATCTCGAACACTTCTGCCATCCTGTCTCAGGTGTAAAAATCTATCCACTCTGGCCCGCCTCATCTCCGGAGGCAGAAAATGGCCCAGAAAGGCCTCCACGAACTCGTCCCATACTGCTGGAGGGGCATCCTCACCCCTAGACAACTCCCAGGACTCATACCAATTAACCGCTACATCACGCAACCGATATGAAGCCAATTCAACCGACTCAATCTTAGAAGCTTTAATTATTCGCAACGTACGAAGCATCTGTGGAATAAAATCTTGTGGATCCTCTGTTGGCTTTGACCTATAGAACTCTGGGGGGTTACAAGTCAAGAAATCACGGACCCTCAAACTATCATGTCTGTTCGCATAATCACCTCCCAATCCGTGTCTGTGGGACTGCCCCGACATTAACCTGGTCAATAACTGGACTGCGTCTCTCATAGCCCTGTCCTCCGCCCCTGGCTGGGGAGCTGGAGCCTCAGGTTCTGGAACCTCAGAAGCTAGCGGTGGAGCCATCCCCCGATCTGCAGCCGCTGCTGCCCTAGCCTCCGCTGGTAATGGCGGGGTAGCGGAGCTCGCTGACTGGAGTCTAATCTCAGGCTCAGATTGGGCATAAGCCCTAGTAATCCTCCGGGTCTGGCTGGTCTCTCCAGCTATGGCCTTGCCCTTCTGGGCGGCTATCGCCTTCTTTGGAGGCATCGTTGTAGACATAACAATCCGTTAGGGAGGAATTATCCTGATAATACGGCTCTATCGCACGATCTAGAATAAGAAAGAAAGATGACACCCTAAATGCCCTGTAGCTTCCTGTTTATAAATGTGGTGCACAACACATCGATAAATAAGACTCTACTAGACACGGTCTATAGACACTCCGAGGATGAACCGCTCTGATACCACTTTTGTCACGACCCAACCCCGTAGGCCGTGACTAGTGACCGAGTTGGACACTCATATCACCTTTTAACTATAACCATTTACAGCTAGCATATCGAGAACTTATTTGTATAAAAGGGCAAGACGTTATTTTTAAGCCGTCACATATGTGCATGTCATAGCCACCTGTCTCCTGAGGAGTTACAATTTCCAACAACAATCATATATATATCTACGTAAGCCGACAAGGCTGCCACTACATGCAACATCCCAAACATATATATATATATATATATATATATATATATATATATATATACGCAAGCCGACAAGGCTGCCACTACAAATGGGTACGCCCCAAACATAAGTCATATCCATACGACGAAACAACAACTATATACAGACCCACACAAATGTCCACAGACCTCTAAGAGTAATGACAGTGTCATATGACAGGACAGGGCCCCGCCGTACCCCGAACAAACACATATATATACAACAAAAGGGATTTATACCACAAGCTAGGCTCCGGAACAAAGGAGCAATCCCAAGTAGCTGAATAGATATCCTAGGCTGGCGGATCTCCGAAACGAACGTCTGTACCTGCGGGCATGAACGCAGCCCCCCGAAGAAAGGGGGTCAGTACGGAATATGTACTGAGCATGTAAAGCATGAAATATAGTAAATAAAATCATACTGAGACAAGGAGTGTAGGATCTAATGCAACAAACAGAAATCCATAAAACTTACCTTTGAACATAATTCATATTTATCAACCTCATACCAATATCAATATAGAGTTTAGTAGTTAAAGCTGAATAATCATTCTGTACATAACATATATAACGTGTCCTAGCCCTCTAGTGAGGGGCTCGGTAATTAAAATCATTGCTTTATAAACATGTACATATACGTGTCCCGACCCTCTAGTGAGGGACTCGGTGAAATAATGATCATATGCCATCCTGGCCGCCATCCCCGTATCATCATGTCATCATATCATCATACCATCATATATATATATATATATATATATATATATATATATATATATATATATATATATATATATATATATATATATATATATATATATATATATATATATATATATATATATATATAACGTGTCCCAGCCCTCTAGTGAGGGACTCGGTGAATAATATAGTAAATATGCGCACGAAAACGTGTCCTGGCCCGGGACTCAGTGAAGGATGTAACGGTAAGCACGAGCAGAATAATAAGCAACCACATACATACAAATCATCTTTGGAGACTCAATAGATAAGTGACTAATCAGCTTTCAAGTGTCAGGATAATAATCATATTCAGTTCTTTCTAAATCTTATTACAAACCATAGCAAGGAACGTTTCAGGATTCATATACTTGTATCAATCTAACATGATATGGCTTTTGAAAGTCAAATATGACTCTAATTATGCAATTCTTTAAGAGTAGGAATTTTCATACATCATTTGTTAGTCAATCATATAGTAGGCTCGTGACAATAACATTAAGGAATGAATAGAATCATAAGTCATGCTTGGAACTAGAGAGTAAAGTTTACCCCAAGGCTCATATCATTTCTTACTTACGTCTAGGACATGCCAAAAGAAGGAAGGATTAGGCTTTACATACCTTTAGCGTTTAGTCGTATTATAACTCGTACTCGCTGCCCAATAGTACCTTGTCCTATATCAAGATATCAAGAGTTACGATTAGTCCACGAGGGAATTCAATACGTGTATTTTAACGATAATAATCCCTTTCTAACATTTTGACGATGTTTCGTTCGCATTCAACCCAACTAGTATTCCAAGCTAATATTGTTAGTCATACTTTCAAGTACCGACCCGGGATTATTTAAAACAGTCCCCTATTCACGGCCAAACAGCCCACACAACATTACCATTTTCAATTCGAAATTTTCGAACTTCAATTACAACGACAACAACACAACATTACTTATATGATTATTCGAACTGTTTTAGCATCATTTTAATTCTTACAACAGCCCACAAACCATTTCAATTTCAACTTGAATCATTAACTCCTTCTTCACTAAACGTCCATAACAACAATCAACATTCAAAATACACTAATCTACCCCTTTCATTAAAACAGTCCACAGTTTTGACTGTTTTTCTACTTCAACATAAATCATTTCTTTTACACCTCAACTCACATATTCATAAGGCATACAATGCACCACAATGTCCATAACAACAACAATTAAAGCATCACATAAAACAGTCCATTAATCCCTCTAAACCAGCCCCTACACGGCTTCAACATAACCAAAACAACTTCATGATTTTCTTTCGTTTATTCATACTACAACACATTCAATCCATTCCCAATACATGTACAAGAAGATTAAGCATTATTCCCTATAAGCCTATAGCACACGGCTCACTTCAACTTCAACAACAATAGTCCAATACCAACATGCACAATCATATACATTCAATTCACCACCAAACATATGAAAGATGATCAACTCTTACCTTGTCACTCAATCCTTCAATCGGCTAGCCCTTCAAATTCGCTTCTTGAATTTCAACACTTGTTCTTGCTATTCCAATGAATGCTACACGTTATTGTACACCTTCAAAGGGTTTAAATTTCTTGAGAAACTGAATTTTGATCAACTTGGAGCAGCCCTATTCTCGGCCAGCTCTAGCCGAGACCCTCTCTCTCTATCTCTAATGTTCTTAACTTTGTGAAGATGCAAATGATTTAGTTAGTGTAGAATGAATCAGCATTCTTACTATATATATATGATGTCCATGGGTTGGACATGTGTCCCACTCAATATTTGAGTCAATTATCATTGACCATCTCCACATACATACACGGCCACACTTGGCTTTGTCTAATGGACTGATTTAGTTTTTAATCTCACTTAATAATCTAATCATGGTTAATTTAAACCCAACTTTCCATTTATACTTCTATACCAACGAAATTTTATGGGCAACTTGTGACTTGAAATGAAATCGGAAGTTAAAGTCTCTACTTCGTACCTTAAATAGTCTTGTCTTTAACTTGTCGCGTTTAGCTTAAAATGTCCCAATGTATAAAAATACGGGATATAACAGCATTGTTCACCGCGTCCCTCTCCCCTGCGGGCCGGGTTCTGTTATATGTATGTTTATGATGATATGGGGCGGTGGCCAGGATGGCATATGATATGTGATTCACCGTGTCCCGCAGCAGAGGGCCGGGTTCTGTTACATGCATACATGACATATGACTTACCGCGTCCCTCAGTAAAGGGCCGGGATCTGTTATCTGCATACATGTTATATGATTCTGATATGCATCGATAATTCTGTTCACCGCGTCCCTTCCTAAAGGGTCGGGATCTGTTACATGCATATATGATATCTGACTTTGGCATCTCATGATTCTGTCCACCGCGTCCCTTATTAAGGGCTGGGATCTGCTATCTGATTCTGTTCACCGCGTCCCTCACGAAAGGGCCGGGATCTGTTCTATGCATATATACGATATACGATTCTGATCTGTTTGATTTGTGTTTGGAAAGCAAGCGTTTAGGCATTCTGTACCTTCTGCATTTCTTCTGACATACGATATCAGCATACACGATCTGTGTTTGGAAAACAACCGCTCTGACATTCTGGATCCGTACATCTCCTGACTTATGACTTCGGCATACATGCTCTGCATTTGGAAACAAACCTTCTGGTACCCTTGATCTGTACCTTTTTTCTGGCATATGACCTGCATTTGGGAAATAAGTATTTTGGTATTCTGTATGATTTTCTTACTTCTGTACTCCTTCTGACATGTGACATAGGTATGTATGCTCTGCGTCCGAAAAATAAGGTTTAGTATTTTGGGTAGAGTATTTACTGTTTGTACTGTCTGTTTCGATTATGGATCAGTTTTTCTGTATTCCATGCTTTACATACTCAGTACATATTCCGTACTTACCCCTCTTCTTCGGGGGCTGCGATTCATGCCACGCATGTACACCCAGATGATGAGCAGTTTTATAGAAGATGTTCCAGCGGAGATGGCAAGCTCCACTTGCTCCCGGAGTGTTGTCGAGTCAGAGTTTGTATGTTATGATTTCTGGATGTATGTTAGAGACTTTGCAGACAGCGTCGTGGGTATTGGTTGTCAGTCTGTAAGCGGCTCCATCAGCCGATATGTCATTCTGTGTTATATAATAAATTTTATATTATTACAGATTTTGTTTAATTTTGGGAACGATAAAAGAAAGATTTCGAAAGCTTAGTACGTGTTTTACTTTTATTTGATTTTTCAGAGTCCGAAGAAAGTATGTGTGTAATAAGAATCTGTGGGTTCGCTCGGCTCCGGATGTGGGGTCGGGTGCCCATCACACCCTAGTGGAATCAGGGTGTGACAATAACTTTGTAGGATGATTGCCTCGGTAACCCGAGGCACTCGAGAGTGTTTTGGTCCCTTGATTTGAAACTTGTTTTTGGCCATTTGGGGCCTGATCGAGTCAAGGTGATCTCCGTTGGGAATTTCGAGGCCGCAATTGGGTTGGTAGCATATTTTTACATGTGTCTGCATATCTGGTTTGCATTCGGGAGGTCTCAGATGGATGTCGGGTTTTGGGATTGAACATGGTGAAAATTAAATTTTTCTGTTTTTCTGGTCTGTCGCGTATGCGGAGGTTTGGCTGTATCTACGGAGCCTGGTCCACATATGTTGGATTTTAATGAGTTGGGGAAATCCACATCTGTAAAGTTTCTTCTGCAGGCGTTGTGTCGCTTTAGCAATGGGTGTTCTATTTCAGTGGTGTTATAGCCCGTATTTTGTACCTTCGGATAATTCGAGATAATTGCGAGAAGTTAAGGGCAAGACCATTTTCCAAAGTTATTTTAATGTACAAGTTGTTATGAATATTACTTATGAATATTATTAGTATGGAAATATTGAGAAGAGTTAAGGGTAAAAAGGAAAATTCGCAAGATGACTCATAGAAATACGGAAGAAGGCTAAGGGCAAATTTGGAATTTGGAAAAAAATAAATTTTCATGAAGTGCAAAACAAAAAAAAAAGTGGGCTTGAGTTGTTGGGCCAAGGTGGCCGTCCAACATTCATGGGTCAAGGCCCATATGGGAGCAAGATTAAATAAGTCCAAAGATGACCAAGTCCTCATAATTTTCATCTTATTTCCTAGAAATTTCAAGAAGCTTGGACAATTAAGCGTAGCTAATAGGATGCGGAACAGGTATGCTAATGCTTGTCCCTTTCTTTCAAAGACATGATCCCGATGTTATGATTTCATAATTGTTTCCATATCTTACTTGTTTTCAAAGTAGGTGTTTATGATGCTAAGGCATGATTCCCTTCCTAATAACCCGTAAATGTTTTCCAAAATGTCTATACTTTTCCAAAACAAAGGTTATGATTTAGTAAGCTTTTATGACTATAACGACGGACATGTTTTTATAATGAAAATGATGTTGTCAAAGATGAGAATATGTCTATGATGATCATGATGAGAATGGTTCCATGTTTGAAAGTCTCAAGTCATGGATTCAATATGAATATGAGAATATTTTTATGATGACTATGATAAGAATGATTACATGTTTAAAGATACTTGATATGAGGGTTGCCTTAATTTTCCAAAAATAACTTCTGAAACATTCATAGAAAGTTCTGTACTAAAACGTCCATAACTTTTTCATACTAACTCGGATTGACATGAAACATGTTTATGACACTCAAGTGTCGATTTATGTACGTACCCATCGAGTCTTAACACTGTTATTCGTTGATAGTCTCCCCTTATAATTATCGTTCCTTCAAGGTGAGACAAAGCGACCATGGTTATTCCATAATGTAATCGGAGGTTTCCGACCTTACGTCACTCCGATGGATACATGACTTTCTTTGGGCTCTCATGCATGCTGACTATATGATATATGTATATGACATATGTAAATGTATATGGGGGATATGGGGAAAGGGAGATATGTTGTGCTATAGACGCATTGCCACCTGGTCAGCTGGAATGATTTATCATCCCGGACGCGAGACATATGTGGGCGAGCCGGCGTTGTTCGGCGCTATGACATGTTTTATTTTCTATGTATATGAAAAAGAGATGTTTTCAAAAGGGGAGATAAGCATACATGGCGTCTGCCCTAAGAGGCGCTCACATGTACAGTTTACTCTTTTATCTTATGATATGCTCTATACTTCCATTCGGTTATTATTCATATTTACATTCATTATTATGTTACAATTCATGCCTTACATACTCAGTACATTGCTCGTACTGACCCCCTTTCTTCGGGGGCTGCATTTCATGCCGCGCAGGTACACCCAGATGAGCTGAAGCTATTATAGAAGGTGTTCCAGCGAAGTTGGCAAGCTCCACTTGTTTCTGGAGTGTTTCCGGGTCGTCGTACTACGTTATGATGTCTTGTTCGAAGTTAGAAACTTTGCAGACAAAGTTGTGGGTATTGGTTGTCAGTTCAGTAAGCGGCTCCATCAGCCGATGTGTTATTCGTGTTATAATATAAGTTTCATGTGATTACAGATTGTGTCTGACTTGAAAGTAACGAAAAGGAAAATTTCTGGAAATTTTACTATGCATTTCATCTTTATTTGATTTAAAAATTCCAAAGGATTATGTATGTGTTAACAGTTAGTGGGTTCGCTCGGCTCTAAGTAAGGGTCGGGTGCCCATCACACCCTAGTAAGGTCGGGGTGTGACAGGTGGAGTACCATGTCATTTAATGAGTCTGCATCTGCTGACACTTCTCTATCGACGCGGGATTGCGTAAGCGGATACAACTTCTGCGTAGGAGAGATCGCTGAATCAGAAACCTTAAATTCTCAATTCCGAACCCATTTGCCTCATTCACTAAATGGGAGACTTAGAGAGATAATGAGGGCGATTTCTGAAGAGCTTTGGGGTGATTCTTCCTTGGGTAAGTCCTTTCATTCTATTGCTGATTGTATTATGATTTTAGTTATGAAACCATGGTTTTAGTTGGGGAAGGTGGGGTTATAAACCCTAGTGTTGATTTTATGGATATTATGCTATGTAAATGGGTTTTGTTGAGGAATCTTATTAAATCTAGTCATGAAATCATAGGGATAACTAGATACTAAGCTTGAATCTCTTTTCCAACTAAGATTTTGATTATGGAAAGTTAGGATTTTCTCTAAATTGGAGATTTTCGACTAATGAAGAAATTGAGGCTAATTTGGGGTTAGTTTGTGTTGATAATTAGTGTTTGAACTTCATAAGCCTTTGGTAAACCTTTTTCAACTTGAGATTCCTATTTTGCCCTTGTGGGATCTATTTCCTCTTTTAAAGGTTGTTTTTTGATTCGAATAAGTTTATGGCAATATGGGTATCGTTAGTTTAAGTTTTTAATGTAGATTAACTTGTTGATTAGACTTTCATCATTCGGAAGCTCAAGTGGATCATTTCATGGCGCCTGTTCGGCTTCGAGGTAGGTTACGAATTACTTATGCTTAGACTCCTATTAAGGACACGTATGAAGATGGTAGTTATTGACGAGGAAAGAATGATAGGCCTTCGGGCATGGTGTGGAGGTGAATTCCAAACTAGGTTGGTATTGTTAGCTGTTATGTGGGCTTGATGCCATCTTTGTGGTTTTGTGATCCGGGCTTGTCGCCATCGTTGTGATATTTATGTATCTAACATACTTGCCTCTCTCTCTCCCTTGTTGTTCCATTGTCATATGAAAGAGGAAGGTTGTTATTGCGAAATAAAATGTTGATATGCATACTATAATATGAATTTGATGTGATTAATTGAGGTTGAGGTAGTACAAGGCATGCATCCCATACTTCATATGTGATTTGTTACATTTGTGTTTGTATTTATCTCTTTCTATCGATATTTCACATATCATCCGGAAAAAAAGAAGGATAACAAAAATGGCTTGAAATTGTGATATGTACTTTATGACAAGTCACGGATGAGATCTTGATATGATTTACTGTTGAATTTTATTCCATGCATTAACATATCATCCATCTACATGCATGATTGGTTACAATGGAAACAATGATAGTTTGTGTGGCAAGTGGTAACAATGATAGCCTGGGAAAATGGTAACGATAAAAGAAATATGACATTGACGATGAAAGTAATATGGAAACCGTGATCCGAGGTCTTTACCGGAGCGGTTCAAGTACTCGATGGCCAGGTTTCTTTTCGGGACGAGGGTATACATGGACATCGCGGGTCCCTCCTGGGTCATGGCTATTGAGACGTGGAGGCTTCCATGCTAAGGAAGGAAACCTCCACGTCTCAATAGCCATGTCTCATGGGGGAACCACGAAGTCCATATACACCCTCGTCGCGGCAAGAAACCTCGGGCAGCGAGTACTCGAACTGCTCTGGTAAAGACCTCGGATCATAGTTTCCATATTACTTTCATCATCAGTGCCATATTTCTTTTACCATCGTTACCATTTGCCACACAGGCTATAATTGTTCCCATTGTAACCAATCATGCATGTAGATGAATGATATGTCAATGCATGGAATCAAATTCAATAGTAAATCGTATCAAGATCTCATCCGTGACTTGTCATAAAGTAAATATCACAATTTCAAGCCATTTTCGTCATCCTTCCTTTTTCCGAAGATAAGTGAAATATCGATAGAGAGAGATGAATGCAAACACAAATGTAACAAATCACATATGAAGTATGGGATGCATGCCTTGCACTACCTCAGCCTCAATTAATAACATCAAATCATAAAATCCTCAGATTCATATTATAATATGCAAATCAACAATCCATTTCTCAATAACAACCATCTTCTTTCATATGACAATGGAACAACAAGGGAGATAGAGGCAAGTATGTCAGATACATGAATATCACAACGATGGCGACAAGCCCACATCACAATACCACAACGATGACATCAAGCCCACATAACGACTAACAATACCAACATAATTTGGAATTTACCTCCGCATCAAGGCCTATCATGCTTTCCCCATCAATAACTAACATCTACATACGTGTCCCTAATCGGAGTCTAAACATAAGTAAGCTGTAACCTACCTCAAAACCGAACTAGCGCCATGAACTAATCTGCTTAAGCCTTTCCTTTACGAAGAGCTTCCGAACGATCAAAGTCTAATCAATAATTTAATCTTCGTTAAAAACTAAAACTAACGATACCCATATTGCCATAAACTTATTCAAATCGAAAAACAACCTTTAAAAGAGGAGACCGGGCCCACAAGGGAAAAATAGGAATTTCAAGTTGAAAAAGGTTTTCCAAAGGCTTATGAAGTTCAAACACTAATTATCAACACAAACTAACCCCAAATTAGCCTCAATTTCATCATTAGCTGGAAATCCCCAATTTAGAGGAAACCCTAACTTTTTATAATCAAAATCTTAGTTGGAAAAGAGATTCAAGCTTAGTATCTAGTTATCCCCATGATTTCATGACTAGATTTAATAAGATTCCTCAACAAAACCCATTTACATAGCACAAAATTCATACAATCAACACTAGGGTTTATAACCCCACCTTCCCCAACTAAAACCATAGAATTAGCATGGGTTTCATAACTAATGACTTGACTTGGTCAACCCCCAAACGACCAAAGATAAGTTTCAAATCAAGGGACCAAAACACTCTCGAGCGCTTCAAGAACCGAACCAATCATCCTACGAAGTTATAATCGACCCTTCAGACCTAATGGAATCGACAAAAATCTCAAAAAGGTCCGTTTATCCAAAAGTCAACTATTGGTCAAAGGTTTTTCACATATTCATCTTAGAACTTCTAATTTTCTCAAAAGTCAAAAAAGGTTCGTCCAATCACCTAGGGAACCGCGCTACCCATCCCCACAAGTCAAACACGCTCTAAAGAGGCTAGGAGAAGAGTCAACAAGGGTAAAAGGGTAAAAACGCCTAAACGACCAAATGGGTCGTTACAACATCAAAATTGCATATACTAATTTTTTGAACTATTTATGTAGGTTGTGCCCAAAAATCACCTTCAAAAGTTGATCGACCATTTTGACCATTTATTACACATTTTCTTTTTACTATTATTGTACAAATATGTAAATATACGTTATAAATTCTACTATGGACTAACACTCAATTGGAAGTTATAATTAGCAAGACAACATAGAGTTATTTAATTATATATCTTTTGAGGAAGTATTCGTACATCTGAACAAACCATCCTACTTTATAATAGATAAAGCAAGAAATTTTTTACATCTTGAAACAAGAAAAATCAGATGATGATTGCTTCAAATTATAAGCCAAGTCTCTACAAAAGCTTATAAGCGAGTACAACATTAAGGAGCTAAACATGCATCTTATTTATAATAGGTGCATAATAAATTATGTTGTGTTTGTATATATTGCTTTAGGTTTTACCATATTAATGAATCGAAATACATATGACATTGATGAAATTTTAATTATGTTACTAATTTTCATACACGTGTAACGCACGTGCCGAGAAACTATTACTCTTAACAAATCTAAGACTAATAAGAGTTAACAATAGCAGTGGGTTTATTAACTCTAAAAGAAGCACTTGATCTGCACGAAACCATTATGGACAGAAGCTCGTGCAACCTCATCATTCTGATTTTTTGTAGTATCACTATTTTTGGACCTAAATTCATACACACAACAAAGTGGTTAGAGAATGTCACGATCCATTTCGCGAGTCACGAGGGCACCCACACTATCCCCCTGGTGGGCATACCCTTCCCTTAAAAGCATTATTTGAAAGAAGAAATGCAGACGTAAAGACAGAAATTATACCAAGTCATAACAGATATATAAATAACATAAGTGCGGAAGTGCTAAACAACTAAAACCCCAAAACCTGGTCTGAACTCGTACAAGGGCTTCTAATACTAATACAACATCTGAAAAATTGAATACAAGTCTCAAAATACATAGATAGTAACTGTCTGTGGAATCAAAATAGATAGATATGCAAAGGAGGGGATAGGCTGCAGATCTGGCAAGTGATAAATTAGAAAAGAGAGAGAGAGATTTTTTTTTACATCTTGAAACAAGAGGAATCTAAGGCCGATAGCTTCAAGAATAAGCCAAGTCTCTTAAAAACTTACAACTAAGTACAACATTGAGGAGCTAAGCATGCATCTTATTTATAATATGTGCATAATAAATTCTGTTGTATTAATAGATATTGCTTTAGATTTTACAAATTTAATGAATAGAAATATATACGACATTGATGAAATTTTGATGATGTTATTAATTTTTATAAATTCAAACAAAATTATGTAGGACATGACTTGGCATACAGATGCAATGCACGTGTCGAGAAAATAATACCTTTAAGTAATCTAAGACAAAAAGGAGTTATCAACTGTAACAGATTCATTAACTTTAAAAGAAGTACATGACCTGCACGAAGCAATGATAAACAAAAGTTTGTGGAGTTTGTGGAAGCTCGTCATTCTGATTTTGTGAGATATCAGAGTTATTGGGCCTAAATTCATACATACACCAAAGGTTTTAGAGAATTAAAAAAAATGTAGTGAAAATTAGAAAAAAGAAAGAGAGAAACTGTTTACATCCTGAAACAAGAGAAATCAGAGGATGATAGCTTCAAGAATAAGCCCAGTCTCTTCAAAAACTTACAACTAAGTACAACATTGAGGATCTAAACATGCATCTTATTTATAATAGGCGCATAATAAATTCTGTAGTATTTATAGATATTGCTTTTGATTTTACTATATTAGGGAGTAGAAATACATATGACATTGAATAAATTTTAATTATGTTATTAATATTCATAAATTCAAAAAATATTATGTACAACATGACTCGATATACACGTGCAACATACATGCCGAAAAGCTAGTAGCTATAAACAATCTATGTTATATTAAAAGCACGAAGGGCCTTAGAAATGTTGATTGAACTTTTTGCCCCCCATTAAAAGACTCTACAATAAACAGAGTTGTTATTTACTATTTTTCTATAATTATTATTTAAATATTTTACCTTATAAAACTATACCACCAGATATTTTGTCCAACTAGATTTAGGAGTACTAATTGCTTACGTTCAAGTCCATTTAGGTTTAGGAGTATTAATTGCACCTATAGATTTTTCGTACATTTATATATAGATTTAAGAGTATTAATTGCTTAGGTTCGACTCCGTTTAGATTTTGAAGTATTAAATTAGTTTTTATAAATTCAAATAAAATTATGTATGATATGACTCGCCATACACGTGCAACCCATGTACCTAAAAACTAATACCTTTTAAAAAATCTATGATTAATAAGAGTTAACAACATTAATGGATTCATTAGCTCTAAAAGAAGTACCTGAGCTGCACGAAGCCATGATGAACAAAACTTTGTAGAACCTCGTCATTCTAATTTTTTGAAATACCAATATTTTTGGACCTAAATACATCCATACAACAAAGTGTTTACAAAATTAAAAAGATCTAGTGATAAATTAGAAAAGAGAAAGAGATAAACTTTTTATATCTTGAAACAAGGGAAATTGGAGGATGATACCTTAAAAAATAAGTCAAGTCTCTACAAAAACTTACAATTGAGCATATCATTGAGGACCTAAACATGCATCTTATTTATAATAGGTACATAATAAATATTATTGTGTTTGTAGATATTATTTTAGATTTTACAATATTAACGAATAGAAATATATATGACATTGATGAAATTTTATTATGTTATTAATTTTCATAAACGCAAACAAAATTATGTACGACATGATTCGGCGTACCCGTGCAACGTACATGCCGAGAAACTAGTACCCTTTAAAAAGTCTAAGATTTACAAGGGTTAACAACAGCAATGGATTGATTAACTTTAAAAGAAGCACTTGAGCGCACGAAGGAATGATAAACCGAAGTTTGTGGAACCTCGTCATTCTGATCTTTGAGATATCAATGTTATTGGACCAAAATTCAGACATACAACAAAGTGTTTAGAGAATTAAAAACCATTGTGATAAATTAGAAAAGAGAAAGAGAGAAACTTTTTACATATTGAAACAAGAGGAATCAGAGGATGATAGCTTCAAGAATAAGCCAGTCTCTTAAAAAACTTACAACCGAGTATAACATTGAGGAGCTAAACATACATCTTATTTATATTAGGTGCACAATAAATTCTGTTGTGTTTATAGATATTGTTTTAGGTTTTACCATATTAATGAATAGAAATATACATGACATTGATGAAATTTTTATTATGTCATTAATTTGTATAAATTCAAATAAAATTATGTACCCCATGACTCGTGATACACGTGCAACTCACGTGCCTAAAAACCAGTACCTGCAAAAAATCTAAGACTAATAAGAGTTAACAACAGTAATGGATTCATTAACTCTAAAAGAAGTACCTGAGCTGCAAGAAGCCATGATAAACAGAAGTTTGTGGAACCTCGTCATTCTGATTGTTTTTAAATATGAATATTTTCGGACCTAAATACATCACAACAAAATGCTTAGAGAATTAAAAAAATCTAGTGCTAAATTAGAAAAGAGAAAGAGAGAAACTTTTTACATCTTGAATCAAGAGAAATCAGAGGATGAAACCTTCAAGAATAAGCCAAGTCTCTTCAAAAACTTATAGTTGAGCATATCACTGAGGAGATAAACATGCATCTTATTTATAATAGGTGCATAATAATATTGTTGTGCTTGTAGATATTACTTTACATTTTACAATATTAATGTATACAAATATATATGACATTCATGGAATTTTGATTATGTTATTAATTTTCATAAACTCAAACAAAATTATGTACGACATGACTCGGCATAGACGTGCAACACATGTACCTAGAAACTATTACCCTTTAAAAATGTAAGACTAACAAGAGTTAACAACAGTAATGGATACATTAACTTTAAAAGATGCACTTGAGCGCACGAAGGAATGATAAACAGAAGTTTGTGGAACCTCATCATTCTGATCTTTGAGATATCACTATTATTGGACAAAAATTCATACATAAAACATAGCGTTTAGAGAATTAAAAAAATACAGTGATAAATTAGAAAATATAAGGAGATAAATTTTTTACATATTGAAACAAGAGGAATTAGAGGATGATAGCTTCAAGAATAAGCCAGTCTCTTCAAAAACTTACAATAGAGAACAACATTGAGGAGCTAAATATGCATCTTATTTAAAATAGGTGCCCTATAAATTCTGTTGTGTTTATAGAATTGTCACGCCCGGACTATGGCCTGAGCGTAACACTGCACTCGGTGCCTGACTGCATGTGACCGAGGAACCACATGGCTTGCTGAATAACATGGGACATGCTATACTAGTCTATGGAACCTCTGAACATGAGTCTGAATGCTAAACTGTTTACCAAGACAAGGCCCCAGGCCTACCTCTACTGCATGACATGACGCAAGTACATTTGAATTGTAATTGTATGTAAAGCGACTGAATGAAAGAACTGTAAGTGGGTGCTCAGATAATGGACAACCCAAATTAATAACATGGATATATGAAGTAATACGAAACTGAAATTGTACCTGCAAGCTGTAACTGAAACATGGACATGATCATGATTTGGCGTGATAAAGCTGTACCATGAGTAAATCATTTTACGTGGGAAATCCTTAGTATAATCGACAAAATGAAATCACCACGTGAGTACGTGGAGTCTGGTACCTGGCCCGACCAGCAGAGCAATCCCATACCTTGCCAGGATATGAGACATGAAGATGACATGAAAAGATCCAATCAATAGTCTGAAGGTATCGTCCTAACTGGGCAGAGCGATCCTTACCTTACGTTGGCATACGTAGTTTCAGGTGGTCTGCACCTTTTCGGTAAACCTATGCTACACCCAAAAATACTAAATATGTACATGGTTGGCTTAAAAGCTCATAAATTTCATAAACATGGTTTGTAATTAGTTTCACATGAAAATCTGTATAAATACATGTATATAATTTCTGAGATATGAAAACAAGTAAACATTCATTTAATGGAACAAATCTGAGTTCATAACTGATATGTCACACCATGGAAAATTTCGCTATCTTACGACGTAAGCAAGCTGGTATGAGTGGGACAAGTTTCAAGAATTTCTAGAGTTAAGAAGACAAGATAAGATTCGTGTCACTCCTTCCCCGTACTTTGAGGTTCTATAATGATCTTAGTAATTTAGACTCGTGTCAAGGATATATTGGGAAAATTGTATAAGTAGCTCACGAACGTGTCTTAAAGGAAGATATAATCATCAACTTATGTCTTAGAGAATGTGAGAGTCGGGAGTTAAGTGAATCAAGAAAGAATACGCTGCTACGCCTCTCATTTGTTGCATTGATGTATTTGGTACACTAGTCGTCTTGGTCTCGAGTGTCAGCCTTTGAAGTTATGAGGTATTGGATATGTTATCCCTCATATATGAAGGTTTAAGTTCATATGTAACAAGTATTGGAAGTTAGGACGTCAAACGAATCAAAGGAATTTAGTTGTCGAGACTTTGGGAGAACTTGGCAGATTTTCAGACAAGATTTTTGGGTCCACTTGTGAGGGGCATATCTCCTAGCATACGAGGAGTTTCGGAATCCATAATCTTTGCAAACGTAAGTTCAGAGAGTCTTCTTTCCAATGGAACTGACAGATCGTCATTTGGAGATGTACAGTGGAAGTTATGAACCGTCGAAGATCGACAGTCCGTAAATGCACAAAGACGAACCGTCAGTGTACAGGCGGTGGCCGACTTTGCTTTAATATATATTCGTTTCCTGCCTCATTTTTCATTATCTTCAACCAAAAACTCATCCCACAGCTCCTTAAAACCCTCCCCAACAGTTCCCAACCATTCAAGGGCCAGCACAAATATTTAATACAAGTTTTACCTTGGGAGTTAGCTAAAGTGAAAGCAAATCACTTCTATTGCGTTGTATCGTTGTTAAGGGTGAATACAAGTTAGGAGATGGTTGGAATTCGACTTGAGGCTACTGTATAAGGTAAGTCTCTATTGTTCTTGGGTGTGCTTATAATTATCTTGATGTTGGCCATGGAGAATTGATGGAATAAACACGAACTTGTGAATAGAATCTTCATTTGGTAAGAGTTGAGGTTGTGGGCTGTTTTCTTGTTATAATTATATGATATAAGGCTGGAATTTGTAGTAAATGATTTCCTTATCATGTTGAGAATGTTATTGAGTTAAGAAGAAAACATACAAAAAGTGCTATGGGTTGTATAGATCCTAATTCGAGCTTGTCGCTCGTTATAAGGTATTATGAAGTTGTTATGGATATATGTATGTTGTGTTTTTGAGATTTATTTTGTTGTTTGGGCTGTTGTTGTGATATATGGAATTGGGAGGTACTAGTGATATAGGGGAGGTGCTGCCCGTTTCATTTTAGAATCAAGTTATCAATTGATATATGCGATATACGAAAGCCTTCTAAAGTCATATACGTATTCCATTGATTATAGGTTTGGCATATTAATTGTGGAAGTTCGTGGTTGAGTTTCTTGGACGATGTGAGGTATGTTAAGGCTATCCTTTCTCTCATTTTGGCATGATCCTTATGATATGAATGAACGAACGAACGAACGAACTTCCATATCACTCTACTCTTAGAAGCATTAGGAGTACTCTAATATTTGATTTTCCTGTACCCTTTCATGATTATTCCTTCTATTCATGAGTCTTGAGATTACGTATATTGATGATATTAGCTCAAAGATGTTTATCGGAGGTAGCACGTCGTTGTGCCACTCCGAGAGATCTATTTATTCATCTTATTTATGCATTGCATTCATTTATACATATGCACATTAATCCATGACCAGAAGGCGTTATATACACATATATTATATGTATATGGGGTATGGGAAAATGGATAGGCGTTATATACACATCACGACTTGATCAGCTGGTATACGATGATGATAATGATGGCCACATAGGGCCGACTTGATATGATATATGGATCAGATTACACGTTCCGCTGCACTAACATTTATGGATCGGGCTGTATGTTCCTCAGCACTAACAATTATAATATGATATATGTATATGATTTTTGAAAGAAAGCATGCATGTCATATGCACTCAGAGGCACTTTCAGTTACATAGAGTTATGCAGACACTTTCAGATGTACTGTCGTACAGATTGATTCTCATGTCTGAGATTCCTTTTATGATTCTTATGTATATGTTGTTTTCACGCCATACATACTCGGTACATTATTCGTACTGACTCCCCTATTGCTTGGGGGGCTACATTTCAAACCCACAGGTCCCGAGATATAGGTTGGTGATTCATCTATTAGGATGTCATCTCAGCAGATGAGGTTGATGTACTCCATTTGTTCCGGAGATGCCAGGAGTCAGCATAATCTTATGTATATTTATGTATGCACATGTGTATGGGTATGGAGGGGCCCTGTCCCCGCCACGTTATGTTATGTTTTCCAGTAGAGGCTTGTAGACAGTTATGTATAGTCAGATGATGTACAGACAAGGTTTCATATGTTATTGCACAGATGGTTATGATAGCCTTATCGGCTTATGCCGTATGTCCAGCATATTCACACAGATGAGTCTTTCAGATTAGTTGATATATGTATGTCCCTTATGAGTTTATTGAGAGTCATATGATGGCCCTATCGGCCTACCTATGTTTATGTTGATGTCACAAATGTATGTCAGATGGTACTTGACAAGTACAGTCAGGTGCCCGTCATGGCCCTCCAGTTTGGGTCGTGACATGATATCTGAGAGCTCATGTAAAAGATAACACGAGCATACATGGATTATAGACAGGTTCATGAGAATTGTAATGATATACATGAATAAAATTATCTGAAAAATGATTGAGCATGACAATACAAATATATATAATTAACTTGTATCTGAGGTATTTCATGAACTGAAGCATGAATCTCTAACTCTGAGGAGACATAGGGTTTCATGAATTAACGTGGCGTGGGGAAGAACGACAGTATTCCCACACGTAGATAGAAGCCCTACATACCTCAATTCCAGCCTTTAAGCGTACCACAACGTTCGTCACCCCTTTCAGCCATAATCTATAACAATATATGTCAAAGGGAATATATATTAGTAAGACTACTCATGTTTTGGTCATCTAAGCATTTTATCAAATACTTGGTGGGCATTAAGCTCCACAAACTCTCATCAATGGTGTTTCTACACCCAAAAACCCATTCTCTTGCCCCTAGATGATTCTACAATCTCATAATGCTACAATAAATATCATTCTTTATCACCCATAAGATAAACAACGCCCTTACTCAACAATCAACAATCCAAACCTATAATCGTTCATGCTTTTCTATCAAATCATATCTCATGAACTTATAGTCTATAATCATCAATACAAAGCTATAATTAATTAAAGGAAGAAGGTATTACCTTTTTGACGTTCAAGTCACTTGAATTCGGATTCTAGGGTTCTTTCGTCCAACACAAAGTCTCAATCGATTATCTATGGATTTGAAGGGTTTACCCATGTAAATAAGGTGTTGGAGAATTGAAATTAACTAGAATCATCATTAGAACTTACCTTGGATGATGGAGGGACCTTGGAGGAAGTTGGGTTCTTGAGAGCTTCCCTTTCTAGAGCAAATTTTCGTGTTTGGGATGTACGGAACGATGTAGGGCTTTTAAAATGATCTTACTTGGTACGCGGCCGCATAGCTGACCGCGGAACAAAAGCAGTAGCACTGCCTCTAGTGCGCGGTCTCGCACCTGAACGTTCTTCACATAGCTGGCCACGCATACTGTGAAATGTCTAGTAAAACGCGCATAACCTTTTGCACAAAGATCCGTTTGGGCTCCACTATATATGGATAGAAAGGAATTTCAAAGGGCTAAAACTTTCATGTTTTACATTTGCTCAAATTCTCAACAGGTTTTCACGTAAACTTGCTGATATGTAGACCTACCATAAACTTAGTCAATTCTATCGAATCTTATGCACCTCACTATTCGTCTTGATTCCGAAGCAACTAAACTCATCCCGATGCGATTTCATATGGCTAAAATGTCTTGTTGATACTCATTTAACACATTCACACCTAATTCGGACTTACGGAGTGTTACATTATCTCCCCCTTGGGATAATTCGTCCTCGAATGATTGTCTTGATTAAGAATGCGATTGGACATGGCATGAGTACATAGACGTAAGGAAACATGAAGTGGAACATCGGGACTAAAATGACATGATTACAAGGAAACATGAATATTGAGACATGAGACACGAGTAATGGATACATGAACGTGAAACATGAGAAATGAACACACATGGGGGCATAACATGGATAGGAAAGGTATTTACCTTAAGTGCTTTGTGCTTGCTCCTCAACCGAGTGCGGATAGCTGAATTTCATGTCCTCTTTGGCTTCGCATGTAGCCTCTTCGACTCTCTGACTCCTCCATAACACTGTTACAGAGGCCGCTTCCTTAGTCCTCATCATGCGAACCTGACAATCAAGAATATCCATAGGGATCTCTTCATAGGTCAGGCCATCTTTAATCGTTATAGTTTCGGTAGGAACAACTAACGACGGGTCTCCCACACACTTCCTATCACGACCCAAATCACGGGTCATGTTGGCATCCATCCTAACCCCTCTAGTGGGCGAACTATCCCATTAAACCATTTACTAAAAAAAATTACGGATCAACATAAATTATATGAACAATCAATAATAAGTCAAGTCATATCATAAATAGCGAAAGTGCGAAAAATACTAAGTCATAATACATCTCCCAAGAAATGAAGTCACAATACAAGAACAACTATCCAAATCATGTCTAGGAATAATACATCAGTCTGAATACATAAGAAACACTGTCAAGTGGAATGAGTAATAGAAAATAAAAGATAGTCTGCAGGGTTGCAGATTGGCAAGGTAGATCACCCTCAGAATCCCAGCAGAATCGCCTTAAGGCTAGAATCGGGGTCTCGACGAGGATCCGAGCACAAACTCTGCACTCAGAAAAAGTACAACAAGAGTAGTATCAGTACACACATATACCAGTAAGAATCATAGGCCGACTAAGATTAGTTCACGCATATGAAAACACAAAATAAACAAGTCAACAGATAGGCAAACAACATCAAACTTACAAATATCATAAAACCAAGTCATAGCCTAAGGTTAAGCTTCTACACCACAAATCTGTCAAGTACTCAATTATTCCTCGAAGTAAACCACAACATGAGTACAACCAAAAAACCCAACGGATCAAATGTATGATGGGATAATGAGAAAAGCAATGCGAATGAGATAAATGTCATGCAATGCAATGGCCAATAACTCAAACCTGTACACACATGCTAAGTGTCATGCCCTAACCTCGCTAGGGTGTGATGGGCACCCGACCCTTACTTAAGGCCGAGCGAACCCGCTGACTCTTACTACACACATAATCGCTTAGGACTCTTAAGTAAAACAAAAATGAAATACATAATAAGGGCTTTCAGAAACATTCTTTTCGTCGTTCTCAAGTCAAGTAAAATCTGTAGTCATTTGGACTTTGTAACAATATGCATAATGGTACGTCGGCTTACAGAACAGATTACACGACTGACTTTCTATACCCACGACTCTGTCTGCAAAGTCTCTAACATCAATCAGGAATCATAACATATATACTCTGACTCGGCAACACTCCGGAAGGAAATGGAGCTCGCTAATCCCGCTGGAACATCTTCTATCAATGTCTTCTACTCATCTGTGTGTACCTGCGTGGCATGAAACGCAGCCCCCGAAGAAAAGGGGGTCAGTACGGAATATGTACTGAGCATGTAAGGCATGAAATACAGTAAAGAGGGTCATAACTAAAACGGAGATTTACCAGAAACAAGCATGACTGTTAAAAACATCAATACACTGACCTTTTGAAATGAAAATCATACATGTCAACATCATATATCACATATGCATATAACGTGTCCCGGCTCTCTAGTGAGGGACTCGGTGGATAGAATCATCATATGCCATCCTGGCCGCCACCCCCGTATCATCATATCATAATATATATATATATATATATATATATATATATATATATATATATATATATATATATATATATATATATATATATATATATATATATATATATATATAACGTGTCCCGGCCCTCTAGTGAGGGACAAGGTGAACAATGCAGTGGAGTACGCACGAGAACATGCCCTGGCCCGGGACGCAGTGAAGGACATATTGAGGCATGCACAAGCAGAGTAGTGAGAAACTATATGCATATACAACAATTTTTAAGACTTGATAGGTAAGTACACAAATCGACACTTGCGGATCATAAAAATGTTTCGACTCAATCCGAGTTAGTATGAGAAAGTTATGGACGTTGTCCCTTACAGAAACCTCTTTGAACGTTTCAGAAGCTATCTTTGGAAAACCAAAGCAATAGTCATACCAAATACCTTTCGAGAATCACTATGGATCAAATCAAAATAGAACTTTTGGAACCATACTCACGTATCAAAACATAGCAAAACAGTTCTCGGAAGCCAAGAACATTAGCCATCCTAGTGGCTCTAAGAATAGGAGTTTCTTTGAAATCATACATATACAGTGTCTGTTTGTTTCACAAGGATCATGCCAAAATAAAGAAAGGGTAAGCCTTACATACCTGTCCCACGTCCTATTAGCTACGCTTATTCGTCCAAGCTTGCTAGTCTACATTCAAGAGGATTTACGCAATCATTAGATTCATCGTTACACACTTGTCTTAGTCCTTCAAATAAATTTATTTATAATCTGCCGAAATTTCGGCAGCATTTCCCCTGTAAATTCAACAAACCCCGAGAATCCAACTCGGCCAAATCATCAACAACAATACCAACAACCATATTAACAACTTCAACAATCAATCCAAAATGCATTCTAACGTTAGTAACTCCTTTTACATAATTCGACGACATTTCACTTATGTTCAATTCAATCACAACAACCCAACTTACAATCTTCCAAACTCAATAAGAACAATGACAACACATCCCTCGCTTCCAAGCTCATAAATTATACCAACAACAACACATTTCTCATTTCCAAATTCATGAATTACATCTACAACCACATGTTGACATCATTATCTACACAAATACAAGAACCATTCTAACGTCACATTATTCTCTACAACAACCCACAAACGATCTCCACTTCATTTCAAGCCACTAAATCCTCATTTTTCATCATAGAATCTACTACCACAACAACTAAAATACTAAGTAAAATTAGGTCATCACTTCTACACAATACAAACACCTACACGGCCTCATTCTAACATACATAGTTCCATGAATTTCATCCATTTCTACTCACTACAACATACACAAATCATTCCTAACACATGTAATAGAAGATTGAAAACATACCTTTTCCCACTCATCTTCTTACTCAGCTAGGATTGTAATTTGCACAAATGAGTGGTTTGATTGCTCCAATAACTCCTCCATGTTAACAAGGACCTTCCAATTGGTTGGAATACTAGAAGAAAATAATTTTTTTGATAAACTCTCCATGGCTCTAGGTTCGGCCAAGCCATGGCCGAACACCCTTTTTTTTTTCTTTTCTCCAAGTTTCTTCAATTGGAAGATGTTATATGTCTTGCTATGTAAGCATGTCCACATATATATAGATGCATGGCCCATAAAAGGGTGGACACATGCCCCTTCTCCCTCTTTCTTGAAGTTTCTTAAAATAAAACAAAGATGAATAATTGTCTTATTTTGTCATCACTTACCCATATATATATTTATATATATGTATAGCTCCTACTAATACAAGGTGAACACATGCCCCCACTCATGGTCTTGAGTTAATTGGCTAAGCCATGGGTGGGGCCCACACACACACACCACACTGCCAAGTGGGCCTTCATGAACCTTCTTAAATGTTTTGTGAATTTCCCTTTTTGCCCCTAGCCTTCCTCAATATTACCATGAACCACCTTGTGAATTTTCCTTTTTACCCCTAGCCTTTCTCAACATTTCCATACTAATAAACAACTTGTGTATTAAAATAATTTCGAAAAATAATCTTGCCCTTAACTTACCACGACTATCTTGAAATATCCTAATGTACAAAATACGGGCTATAACACTAAGGACGGGAATATCGACGTCTCAATAGTCATGACCCATGGGGTACCCGCAGAGTCCATGTACCAGTCACTCTGTACAAAGCCCATAGATGACTTTCCACAATACCAGCCACTCCGCACAAAGCCCAGAGGTGACTTTCATCTTTAACTTCTTTCTATTCAACGTTTCCATAACTTTTTCCATCAAACTGTTTTCCACAACATTTCCATCATGTATGAATGCAAGAATGAGAAATCAATGCAATCAATGACAATGAATATGCTATGGAGATCACAAAGCGCCATATGCCAAATCAATTTTTGCATAAATAATCTACCATCATGGAAGCGTATCAAATATTAAGTTCCGATACTACAAATGAACCTATCACATCCCACAACGCCAAATCACGTAGTCAAATACACCACATGTCAATTCATTGCATAAATAACAGCGACGAGCCCACATAATCAGAAATCATACCAACCTAATTGGGTCACAACTCTACACCATGTCCGAAGACCTATCATGCTTTCCCCGTCAATTCTACTTAACAAATGTGAATCGCTAATCAAAGTTTAACAAAGGTAAGCCATAACCTACCTCGACTGCCGAACTCACGCCTCGAACTGTCTTATCTGAGCCTTCCTTTTCCGAAGCGCCTCAGAATGCTCAAAGTCTAACATTTAAACAATCCACATTAGACTTCGAATCCAACGATATAAATATTGCTATACTTTTAGAAAACCCCAAATTAACCCTAAAAGGTGACTACGACTTTATAAGGTAAGATGGAAAATTATAAGTTGGAAAAGGTCAATCCAAAGTTTAATAAGTCCAGATATCAACACCAATTAGTCATAATTTCATCAATAGAAGAAAACCCCCAAATTCCATATATTCAAACCCTAGAAATTAGGAAGTGATTTAACTCAAAAGCTAATTCCCAAATTAGTTAAAGCTTAGAATCTAAGAAACCCTCCCATAAAGCTCATTAAAATTGAAAGGAAATCATACAAGCAACATAGGTTTCCTAACCCATCTTCCCCAACCTAAAACAAGAAACTAGCATGAAATCCAACCTTAAACCAAAATTAAATAACAAGAGAGGGTAGAGGAACCTACCCCAAGATGATTTCACTCCCTCAGAATCGCCCAAAATACTCCTTAGGATTAAGATTTTAGTGAATGGAATGAATGATTCGAAGTTGGGGAAATAAAAAGGGTTTTTCTGATTCAGCCATCTCCACTTACTCTGAGGGATGTCCGCCTACGCGTTCCCGCCTTGGCGGAACCTTGCAAGTGCAGGAAATGTCCAACTCACCTGAGGCACGCATCTGCAGACCAGGCCTCGCCTAGGAGGGCCCACAAATGCAGCCAAGCTATCGCGGAAGTGACAGATCAGAAACCAGAGTAATCTGGTGATGGTTTCACCAAGTTCAACCCAGAAATCCAGAAATCCCGACATCCATCCGAGACCTCCCGAATATAACCAAAACATGCAGACACAAGTAAAAATATGCTATGAACTCAACCGTGGCCTCGAAATTCCCAACAGAGGTCAACTTAACCCGATTAACGCCCAAACGGCAAAAGTCAAGTTTCCAACTGATGGTACAAAACATCTTCGAAAGCCTCGAGAACCGAATCAAAAACCCGACCAAGTCTTAAACGACCCTCCGGACCTCATAGAATTGACATAATTCTGAAAAAGGTCTGTTTACCCAAAAGTCAACTATTGGTCAAACATTTTTCACTTTAAGGTTCTAATTCTCTCAAATCTTACTACAACTCGCTCGATGACCTCGAGAACAATGTCGCCCATCCCCGCGATCAAAACAACTCTAACGGGGCTAGGGAAAGGGTCAATGGGGTAAAATGGTCAATACGCGCATAACGACTAAACAGTCATTCCATCAGATACCAATTAAACAACCGTTCGTCCTTGAACGGACAAGAAACGAAATGAAGAAAAGGTACCTGACTGGGTGAAGAGCTAGGGATATCTACCATGCATATTAGCCTCAGTCTCCCACGTAGCCTCCTCGACTGGATGGGTGCTTCCACTGAACTTTCACTGAAGCTATCTCCTTTGACCTCAACTTTCGAACCTCCCTATCCAAAATGGCTATCGGCTCCTCCTCAAAAGACATATTCTGATCGAATAAAACTGAATCCCAATGGATGATATAAGACCCATCCGAATGGTATTTCTTCAGCATGGACATATGAAACATCGGGTGAACACCGAACAAACCTGGAGGTAATGCCAACTCATAAGCTACCTCCCCAACACGACGAAGGATCTCAAATGGGCCAATAAACCTTGAGCTCAACTTCCTTTCTTGCCGAGTCGCATCACACCCTTAATGGGCGAAACCTTCAACAGAAACTGGTCGCCAACCATGAACTCTAGATCTCGGACCTTCTGGTCCGCATACTCCTTTGTCCTACTCTGAGCCGCTAAAAGATTTTCTTGAATCAACTTAATCTTATCCAACGACTCTCTCAAAATATCGGTACCTCAAGGTCTCACCTCAAAAGAATCAAACCATCCCATCGGAGATCGGCATCTCCTCCCATATAAAGCCTCGAATGGAGCCATGTCAATACTCGAGTGATAGGAGTTCTGTATAAAATCTCTACCAAATGTAAGAACTGGTCTCGATGACCACTAAAGTAGATAACACAAGCTCGGAGCATATCCTCTAAAACTTGAATCGTCCGCTTAGACTGGTCATCCGTATGAGGGTGAAAGCCAGTAGTAAGATCCAACTGAGTCCCCATCTCTTTTTGTAAGGTCCTCAGAAATGGTGCCTGAACTGAGTACCTCTGTCGTAGATAATGGAGATGGGCAACCCATGCAATCGAATAATCTCTCTGATGTAGATCTTGGCCAACTTCTCGGCATTATAGATGGTCTGGACTGGAATGAAATGCGCAGACTTGGTCAACCTATCCACGATAACCCAAATAGCATCAAACTTACCAAAAATCTTTGGTAAACCAACCACAAAATCCATGGCTATCCTCTCTCACTTCCACTCTGGAATAGGTATCCTCTGAAGTGTACCATTCAATCTTTGGTGCTCATACTTAACCTATTGGCAATTCAAACACTGAGAAACAAACTCAACTATATCAAACTTCATCCTGCCCCACCAATAGTGTTGTCTCAAATCACGATAGATCTTGGTAGCACCAGGGTGAATAGAATATCTAGAACTGTGAACCTCCTTTAAAATAAACTTGATCAAACCACCAACCCGATGAAAGCAAACACGCCCCTTAATCCTCAAAACCCCATCACCACCCAAAAGTGCCTCCATGGCCTCTCCACTCAACACTTTATCACGAATCTTGCACAATTTCATATCTTTGAACTGTTGTACCTTAATCTGATCCAAAGAAATGACCTCACCTCAACACAAGCCAGAACCCTGCCTGTATCTGAAATGTCTAGTCTCACCATCCCGTTAGCCAAAGTCTGAATGTCCCTGGCCAACTATCTCTTCTCAGATACAATTCGAGCCAAACTACCCATACTCATCGCCTTTCATCTCAACACATCAGCCACAACATTTACTTTGCCTAGGTGATACAAAATGGTCAGGTCATAGTCCTTTAGTAACTCCATCCACCTGAGCTGTCTGGAATTCAAATCCCTCTGATTGAACACACGCTGAAGACTACAGTGATCGGTGAAAACCTCACAATGGACCCCATATAAGTAGTGCCTCTAAATCTTTAGAGCAAATACCACCACCGCCAACTACAAGTATGAATTTCATGCACCTTCAACTGCCTCAAAGAATAAGCAATAACCTTGCCCTCCTGCATCAAAACACAACCCAAACCTAGACGCAAAGCATCACAATACATAGTGAAGTCCTTTCCCTCGATTAGTAGAGATAAAATAGGAGTCGTAGTCAGCAAAGTCATGAGATTTTGAAAGCTCTCCTCACACTCATCGGACCACTGAAAAGGCACATTATTTTGAGTCAAACGGGTCAAATGGGAATCAATCGAAGAGAACCCTTTCACAAATCGACTATAATAACTGTCAAGATCCATAAAACTCCAAATCTCGGTCACTGAAGTGGGCCTAGCCCAATCTCGAACAACCTCAATCTTCTTGGGATCTACCATAATCCTGTCCTTAGACACTTGAGCTAAAACTAAAACTTAGAAAACTTAGCATAAAGCTCCTTTTCCTTCAACAAACCCAGAACAATCCTCAAATACTTCTCATAATCTTCCTTGCTTCGTGAACACACCAAAATGTTATCAATGAAGACTATGACGAAAGAATCCAAGTATGGCTTGAAAATGCCATTCATCAGGTCTATAAACGCTGCCGAGGCATTTGTAAGCCCAAAAGACATAACAAGGAACTCGTAGTGACTAGCAATTCCTGAAGGCTTTCTTTGGAATATCCTCGGCCCGAATCTTCAATTGTTGATAGCCCGACCTTGAATCAATCTTTGAAAACACCGAGACACCTAAAGCTGGTCAAACAAATCATCGATGCGGGGAATAGGACACTTGTTCCGAATGGTGACTTTTTTCAACTGGCAGTAATCAATACACATCCGCATCGACCCATACTTTTTCTTTACAAACAGCATGGAAGCGCCCCGACGGGAGACGCTCGATCTAATGAAACCCTTGCTAGGAAGATCATGCAACTACTCATTAAACTCTCTCAACTCAGTTGGTGCCATCCGATATGGAAGAATAGAAATAGGGTGAGTGCCTAGCTCTAGATCAACGCAGAAGTCGATATCACGATCGGGTGGTATACCCGGCAAGTCCATATGGAACATCTCCATGAACTTGCTCACAACAGGCACAGACTCAAGTGAAAAAGTGTCTGCACTGGTATCATGAATATGGGCCAAGTAGGCCAAACATCCTCTATCAACTAACTTCCTAGCTCGAATGAATGAGATAATCCTCTCCGGGGAGGGACTAGGAGTATCCTTCCACTCGAGTCTAGGAATACCCGGCATGGCTAGCATGACTGTCTTAGCGTGAGTATCCAACATCGCATGATAAGGGGACAACCAACTCATGCCCAAGATAACGCTAAAATCACCATATCCAGAATCACCAAGTCTACCCACATACAATAACCCATAAATGTAACTGTACAGGATCGATAAACTCGATCTACCACTACCGAATCTACAACCGGAGTAGACACATAAATAGGTATATCAAGTAGGTCACAAACCATATCTAAGCCCATAAAGAAATATGTAGATACATAAGAGAAAGTGGAACCCGGATCGAATAACACAAAAGTCGCCCGATGGCAGACTGAGTTATTACCTGTGATGATAGCATCAGAAGCCTTGGCCTTTGGCTTGCCAGGGAATGTGCCACGCCCCAAAACCCACCGTAGACGTGATCGGCATCCGACGTCATGAACAACATCGGAAGAACCTAAAAGATGCAATAACAGTACTTGAACCCGCCAGGTTCAACATTCCCCTCCAACAGTTTATAAAATAAATGTAAACAAATCATGAATATTTGAATTAAATCAGCGAAAGTCTTTATTAATCAAATACTTAGTCAAACGTAATACGTGCCCGAGAGTTAATTAATAACTCAACAACTGCCTACAAGAATGTATACTATAGAGCTTCAAAGATAAAGGAATAATAGTTCGACCCATCGGGACTCAGCCCGGAAAACTAAAAAAATGAATAAATAAATAGGGTGTCCCATGAATGAATGTGTGGGCTCACCAAATAAACAGCAACAACAAGTCCTTCCTAAACGCTCGGAGTATCAAGAACCTGCTCTTCTCTGTTACCTAACATACCATAAAAACAACAATGGTATGCTTGAGTACTTCACACTCAGTGGGTGCCTCGGGGAAAATAAGTAATAAGAAAATAGAGTACAATAATACATAAAGAAATCGGTCCTGAAAATCATGTGAAACCAATGTAAGAACAGTTATTCAGTTTGTGTGTCTCAATAAGAATTATCAAAACCGATTACAAGGCCTCTTGTCAAGGTACAACTTCAAAAATGCCTTTCAATTGATCATAATTAACAACCACAATTCCATGATAAAATAAGAATATCACACATGCCAATACATGCCCAGGATTCAAGCACATCGAAGGGGTGAACGTAGAGGTTCCCTTGTCACAACTCACCACACCGGAATATGAAATTCAACAGTGGCTATCTTTCCTCCCGAATAGCAAGGCATAATAACACCCTAGGTAGCGAACCCGAAAGTGACCACTCTTCCTCCCGAATGGCTAGACATTATCACACTAGGATCCATAGTGTCTACCCTTCCTCCCGAGTAGCTAGGCCAAACACAACAATCAAATTCATAGCATGAAAGCTGAATTATAGCATACAAGCTAAATCACAATTATCTTAATGTAGTCACACTATCCATTAGCATTAAGGTTGAAAATGTTTCCACTTCTTTAAACAAAGTTCAAATGTCATAGTTTCTCATGAAAACCTCATTACCAACCATTAACCATTATTATTGATCATCTCTTATAGAGGAAAAACAATTAGGGTTACATATACATGTATAGGGTATAGTACAATTAAGGTTTAATGTGGGCTTGCCCCCTCAGACACACCAACCATTATATAAACATGAATTAGGGTTTCAAAATACGAGAAGTTCACCTTTTTATTAAATAAAGAACCTTTGAGAAGAAGACATACAATCCAAAATAAGATTTTCGAAAGAGAGACATACCTTAATTAAGCCTTACGTAATTCAACAATTTACTTTTATAACGAAGAACACCCCAAAACCCTAGCTTGAATCACCTTGAGAAGGATTACCTTGCAAACCCTAGTTTTTTCATTCAAGAACCATGTTAAGAATCATGGGTTTAATGCTAGGATTGATTAATAATGTTAAAGATGTTCTTACCTTTATGTTATGAGACGTGGAGAAAAGATTTTCGTCGTTAGGGTTTATGAGAATGAGAATAATTCATAAAATTAACTAAATGCCTCTATTTATACACACAGCTAGCGGCTGGTGAAATACGGCCTGAAATACGGACCGTATTTCAAAATACGTTCGTATTCTGCGGTCATATTTAACAATAATAAAAAACAGTGAGCAGTCTTAGGGAACAGGTGAAATACGTCCAAGGTATACAGACCGTATTTCAAAATACGGGCCGTATTCTATAGCCATATTTAATCATAACGAAAACAGTGCGTAACCTAGCAAAGTGGGTGGAATACGTCCAAGGTATACGGACCGTATTTCAAAATACGGGTCGTAAACTCTGGCCGTATTTTATGATAACGCAAAACAGTAAAGTCCAATCCTCCAAGACACTTCCACACTTATCTCGGATCTACGGAGTGTTACATTATCCCCCCTTTAAGATCATTCGTCTTCGAATGAGGATCATAACCTAGAAAGGATTCACTAAACCACAAGTTGCTTCAAACAAACCCAATGATTCATCTACGAATAATTGCAACGCTAGCTCATACCTGCCATAGGGAACAAGTGAGGATATCTTTTCTTCATGTCCTCCTCTGCTTCCCAAGTAGCTTCCTCAGTATTATGGTTTCGCCATAACACTTTAACTGACGCTACATCCTTTGTGCTCAACCTTCTAACTTGACGATCTAAAATTTGAACTGGTTCTTCTTCATAAGACAGAGCTTTATCAATTTCAATATCTTCATGGTGCAACACATTGGAAGGATCAGGTTTGTACAATCTCAACATCGCAATGTGAAACACCGGATGAACCATGGACATCTCAGGTGGTAATCTCAACTTGTAAGCTACCTTCCAAACCCTTTTTGTAAACTCGTAAGGACTAATATAGCGAGGACTAAGCTTCCCCTTTCTGCCAAAACGCATTACCCCCTTCATAGGTGACACTTTTAAGAAAACCTTGTCACCAACAACAAATTCCAAATCCCTATGCCTCATGTCTATATAAGACTTCTGTTTACTCTGAGCGGTCTTCAGCCGTTGTACGATAAGATTTACTTTTTCAATTGCCTCATGAATTGAGTCGGGACCCAACAACTCTACTTCCGTTGGTTCAAACCAACCAATTGGAGACCGACAACACCTCCCATAAATAGCCTTATAAGGAGCTATCTGAATACCTGCTTGATAGCTATTGTTGTATACGAATTCCACCAGAGTTAGGTGTTCATCCCAACTTCCTCCGAAATCGATTGCACAAGCACGCAACATATCCTTCAAATATTTAATAGTTCTCTCTGTCTTCCCGTCAGTTTGAGGATGAAAGGCAGTGCTCAATTTCACTCTAGTCCCCAAACCTTCTTGAAACATCTACCAGAAATAAGTAGTAAATTGCGTACCTCTGTCAGATATGATGGATACCGGAACACTGTGCAATCTAACAATCTCCTTCAAATATAAGTTGGCGTACTCCGCCGCCGCATATGACATCTTTACTGGAAGAAAATGGGCAGACTTCGTGAGTCTATCCATGATCACCCAAATCGAATCAAACTTGGCCCTTGTGCGAGGTAAGCCCGCGAAAAAATCCATATTTATCGTCTCCCACTTCCATTGAGGAATCTCAATGTTTTGAGCCAAGCCACCAGGCCTTTGATGTTCAGCCTTCACCTGTTGACAATTCAAACATTTAGCCACAAAGTTAGAAATATCAACCTTCATGCTCTTCAACCAATAGTTTTGTTTCAAATCCTTATACATCTTGGTGGATCCCGGATGAACAAAATACTTGGAACTATGAGCTTCTATCATCCATTCTTGTCGAAGACCATCAACATCGGGAACACACAATCTCCCTTGTAATCGCAGAACACTATGGCCAGTCCTAACAGTAAATGAAGTGTACTCACCCCTTTCCACTCCATCTCTCAGCTTTGCCAAAAGTTCATCATCATATTACTTGGATTTAGTTCATCATCATATTACTTGGATTTAATCCTTTCCACAATGTCAGACCATGACGGCGTGATTCCCACTAACTCTCCATTTTAAGTTTCATCAACTCTGACCCCAAGACTAGCAAGTCTTCAAATTTCCTTCCCCATGGGCATGTCATGTGCAAGCAAATAAGCCAGCGTGCCCATAGATTTTCTACTCAAAGCATCTGCAACCGCATTAGCCTTACTAGGATGATACAAAGTGTTCCAGTCATAATCTTTTAACAACTCCAACCACCTCCTGTTTCTGAGATTCAACTCTCACTGCTTAAAGATATATTGCAAGCTTTTATGGTTAGTAAAAACATCGCAATGCTCACCATACAAGTAATGACGCCAAATTTTTAAGGCAAAAACCACGGCAGCCAACTCCAAGTCATGAGTCGGGTAATTATTCTCATGCTTCTTCAACTGTCGTGAAGCATAAGCAATCACCTTACCATTCTGCATTAATACACAACCTAAACCAATTCTAGAAGCATCACAATACACCACGGACCCAGAAGGTAAAGTCAAAATAGGAGCCGAAGTCAACTTTGTCTTAAGCTCTTGGAAACTCTTTTCACAAGCTTCAGACCACTGAAACTTAGCATTCTTCTGTGTAAATTTAGTCAATGGAAAGGCTATTGAGGAAAAGCCTTCCACAAACTTTCGATAATAATTTGCCAAACCCAAGAAGCTACAAATTTCAGTCGCACTAGTGGGTCTAGGCCAATCCTTCACCGCTGAAATTTTCGGAGGGTCTACTTTAACGCCGTCACCAGTCACCACATGACCCAAGAAAGACACACACTCAAGCCAGAATTCACATTTAGAGAATTTTACATAAAGCTCGTTCTCCTCAAGTGTTGTCAAAGTTATCCTCAAATGATTAGCATGATCCTCACGATTCATAGAGTACACCAAAATGTCATCAATAAACAAAATAATGAAGTGATCTAGATAAGGCTTAAACACATAATTCATCAAATCCATAAATGCAGCAGGCGCATTAGTCAACCCAAAGGACATGACTAGGAACTCAAAGTACCCATATCGACTACGAAAAGCGATTTTCGGGATATCCTTCTCCTTTATCTTCAATTGATGATATCCAGACCTCAGGTCAATCTTCGAAAAGAACTTAGCACCCTGAAGTTGGTCAAACAAATCATCTATCCTAGGTGAGGGATACTTATTCTTCATGGTCACTTTATTAAGCTGACGGTAGTCAACACACATCCTAAGGGAACCATCCTTCTTCCTAACAAACAATACTGGAGCACCCCAAGGTGAGGAACTTGGTCGGATGAAGTCCTTATGCAACAAGTCCTTTAACTGATCCTTTAATTCCCTTAGCTCCGCTAGAGCCATATGATAAGGAGGGATAGAAATAGGTTGGGTGTCGGGAATAACATCAATCCCAAAATCAATAGCTCTATTAGGAGGAATACCAGGAAGATCTTCGAGAAACACTTTGCGATAATCACTAACTATGGGAACCGATGCAAATTCGGGTACTAGGCCTTTTGTGTCATTAACAACCACCAAATAGTAAATACACCCCTTAGCAATCATTTTATGAGCTTTAAGATAGGAAATAAATCTATCCTTTGGCTTAGCAATTTCACCCTCCCACACAATAACAGGCTCATCGGGAAAGGCAAAACTACTTCCCTGGGAGAACTTGCTTTGGTTATTATTCTTCTGACCTTGCCTACTAGAAGGCATAATGACATTATGCGTCAAACTGAGCAGGTGCAGAATACCCTTTACTCTGCCCTCCTTTATAGTTATTACCACTGAAACCACCCGCCGATCGGGCCTTCTTGTTCTGATCTCGATCCACTCTCTCCTCATTTTTCCAACTCTCTAGTTGTTTAGCAAACCCAACCAGAGATGAGAAAGTACAAGTAGGAGACATAGCAACAACAGCACATGCAAACTTGATACGTGGTACCAAGCCTTTGACAAAACGAGTCAACTTATGCTTTGCAGTCGAAATCATGTATAAGGCATACTTTGACAAACGGGTGAACTCCAAACTATACTCATGAACCAACTTGTTACCCTGTTCCATCTTTTCGAACTTCATAGCCATAGCAATTTTTTCTTCATCAGACAAGAACCTTTCCATGAACATCTCTTCAAATTCAGCCCACGTTGGAGCTAAAGCAGCATCACCCCTCTCAGATTCCTACATCTCAAACCATGCCTGAGCAACATCCTTCAACTGATAAGAAGCGAGTCTCATAGCTTAGGAATCCTGGGCATCCATTGCCCTCAATGCCTTGAAGGTCTCATCTAAAAAGTGTTGGGGGTCATCCATCTCGCGTGACCCAAAGAACTCTAGTGACTTTAAGTCTAGGAATTGCTTAAGTCTGCCTACACCGTGAGGTCCCACACCTCCATGCTGCTGCTGAGCCGCAACCAATACAGTCAACATTTGAATAGCCGTTTGCATAGTACCAATCTCAGGTACACCCGCAACAGGGATAGCAGGAGCAGGCGGTGCTTGAGGTAGTGTTGGATTTCGAACATCATTTCCATTACCAGCATTCGCGCCCTCGAGATTTCGGTTAGCTCTCACGGGTTGTGCTCGGTTACCGTTTTTGGATCGTGTTAGAGCCATTTCTGTAATAGGCATGAATTAATGAACGCATTAGAATAATCCTAAAAAGATTTCAGGCTCTACAGCACAATCTAGAATCAAGAAGAATAGGAAACACCTATAAATTTCCTAGGAGTTTCTCGGTCATGTAGGTGATCAAGCTGCACAAGGAAAACTCCACTAGACACAGCTCCACAGAAATTGATAGTAATCCTAGGACGTATCTAAACCTAGGCTCTAATACCAAGCTTGTCACGCTCCAAAACCCACCCTAGACGTGACCGGCATCCAATGTCATGAACAACATTGGAAGAACCTAAAAGATGCAATAACAGTACTTGAACCTGCCAGGTTCAATATTCGCCTCCAACAGTTTATAAAATAAATGTAAACAAATCATGAATATATGAATTAAATCAGCAGAAGTCTTTATTAATCAAATACTTAGTCAAACGTAATACGTGCCCGAGATTTAATCAATAACTCAATAACTACCCACAAGAATGTATACTTTGGAGCTTCTAAGATAAAGGAATAATAGTTCGACTCATCAGGACTCAGCCTAGAAAACTAATAAAATGAATAAACAAATAAATAGGGTGTCCCACGAATGAACGTGTGGGCTTACCAAATCAACAGCAACAGCATGCCCTCCCTAAACGCCCAGAGTATCAAGAACCTGCTCTTCTCCGTTACCTAACATACCATAAAAAACAACAACGGTATGCCTGAGTACTTCGTACTCAGTGAGTGCCTCGGGGACGATAAGTAATAAGAAAATAGAGTACAATAACACATAAAGAAATCAGTCCTGAAAATCATGTGAAAACCAGTGTAAGAACAGTTATTCAGTTTGTGTGTCTCAATAAGAATTATCAAAACCATTTACAAGGCCCCTTGTCAAGGTACAACTTCAAATATGCCTTTCAATTGATCATAATTAACAACCACAATTCTATGAAAAAATAAGAATATCACACATTCCAATACAGGCCCAAGAATCAAGCACATCGAAGGGGTGAACGTAGAGGTTCCCTTGTCACAGCGCACCACACCGAAATATGAAATTCAATGGTGGCTATCCTTCCTCTCGAGTAGCTAGGCATAATCACACCCCGGTAGCGAACCCGAAAGTGGCCACTCTTCCTCCCAAATGGCTAGGCATTATCACACTAGAATCCATAGTGGCTACCCTTCCTCCCGAGTAGCTAGGCCAAACACAACAATCAAATTCATAGCATGAAAGCTGAATTATAGCATACAAGGTAAATCACAATTATCTCAATGTAGTCACACTATCCATTAGCATTAAGGTTGAAAATGTTTCCACTTCTTTAAAAAAAGTTCAAATGTCATAGTTTCTCATGAAAACCTCATTACCAACCATTAACCATTATTATTGATCATCTCTTATAGAGGAAAAACAATTAGGGTTACGTATACATGTATAGGGTATAGTACAATTAAGGTTTAATGTGGGCTTGCCCCCTCACACACACCAACCATTATATAAACATGAATTAGGGTTTCAAAATATGAGACGTTCACATTTTTATTCAATAAAGAACCTTCAAGAAGAAGACATACATTCCAAAATAAGATTTTTGAAAGAGAGACATACCTTAATTAAGCCTTAGGTAATTCAACAATTTACTTTTATAACAAAGAACAACCCAAAACACTAGCTTCAATCACCTTGAGAAGGATTACCTTGCAAACCCTAGGTTTTTCATTTAAGAACCATGTTGAGAATCGTGGGTTTAATGCTAGGATTGATTAATAATGTTAAAGATGTTCTTACCTTTATGTTAGGAGACGTGGAGAAAAGATTTTTGTCCTTAGGGTTTATGAGAATGAAAATAATTCATAAAATTAACTGAATCCCGCTATTTATACACACAACTGGCGGCTGCTGAAATACGGCCTGAAATACGGATCGTATTTCAAAATACGGGCCATATTCTGTGGCTGTATTTAACAGTAATGAAAAACAGTGAGCAATATTAGGGAACAGGTGAAATACGTCAAAGGTATACATACCGTATTTTAAAATACGGGCCATATTTTATGGTTGTATTTAATTATAATGAAAACAGTGCGTAACCTAGGAAAGTGGGTGGAATACATTAAAGGTATACCGATCGTATTTCAAAATACGAGCAACAAACTCTAGCTGTATTTTATGATAACGCAAAACAGTGAAGGCTAATCCTCCAAGACACTTCCACACTTATCTCGGATCTACGGAGTGTTACACAGTGAACCCGTTTACGATCGGCCTGCGAACCACCACGACTACCCTGACCTGACTTTGCCCCGCCCCTACCCAGATGACGTCTACCTTTGCCGGACTGAGATCCACATCTGCTAGGCTCGAAGCCACCTCTACCTGATGAGTGACCACCTCTCCCAAACTGTGCACTGCCTCGACCAGACGATCCACCCCTTCTAAAAGATGACACTGGTGCCCTGGGGTCTGATACTGAGCACTCTGACCACTCTCTCTGAGTCGGGGTCAGTTCATCTTGAAATTCCTCTGCTCACCACGTTCATAAAAAACTCTATCGAGTATGGGTTGCTGAACAGAAGCTGACGAACACAAATACCCTCCACGATCTAAGAACCTGGAATAAGAACCCTGGACTGGTTGTTCTGAAGAGTGACGGTTGGACCATGAAGTACCTCCAACTGATGTCTGCATTGCTGACTCAATTGGGGGATAAGAGTAGAACTAGGAACTCCGCCCATGCTAGCCCTGCCCTCTAAAGAATGAACCACTAAAACTGCCGCCTTTACTCTTTCATGCTGCCCTCTTATCATCTCTCTTTCCATAACTCTCCTGCCCCACCGACTCAACTAAAGTGACATGATCCCCAACATTCTGAAACAAAGCCCTATTGTCTTGAAAAATCCTTTGTAGGAAGCAACTGAGCGCATATCGAGACAAGGAATCAAAGCGAGCCTCATACTCAACAATAGATGACTCTCTCTACTTAAGGTGACTGGATTCGTCCCGTCCCCAATCTCTCCAAGTACGTGGGATGTACTTGTTATATCCCGTGTTTTCGCACATTTGGAAAATTAGAAATAATCTTGACTTGTATAAAATAAGGTTATAATTGGTTACATCTAGCACATGAGTTGGTTGTGAAAGAATATTAATGTGGAAGTGCCGAGGAAGTCTAAGGGCAAATTTGGAATTTTGGAAATTAGTTTCGGGATTTGTAAAACAAGGACTTAAATCCATTGGGCCAAGAAAATTGATGAGAATAATGAGGCCCAAAAATCATAGGGTGGCCGGCCAACATGCCTTGGCCCAAACCCATGAAGTTGGTCATGTGATCAACTTAAAGATAAGAGCTAACTTCATGAAAATTCAAGAAACAAAAAAAAATTGAAGAACACCCCAAAAGGAGGCTCTCGGCCGAAACCCTTAGGAGAAAAAAAAAATTCTAAGTCCTTCAATCTTCTTCTTAAAATCTTGTTCTTCTTGTATTTGTAGTAAGCTCAGGACGCTCTCCAATGCGGTATAATTAGTTAAGCGAGGGAACAACGTTTGCGGCAAGTTGAAGTTCGGAGAAAAAGGTAAAAATTTCTCCCTTATCTTTGTGTTATGAAGGCTTTTTTGTGTTGTAGTATATAGAAATGTGTTGATTGTATGGAAAAATGGAAGTTTGCAAAGTGAGTTTGGAATATGGCTTGTAGCCGTGGGCATGTGTGTATGGTGTGGTTATAATGTGTTGAATTCATGTTATATTCTAGTTGTGATTGTGATGAAATGCATATGGGAATTGAGAGTTGGATGAATTTAATTGATATTGATAAAATAGGCATATGGCCGTAGGGTGTGTTTGGCTTGGGATAGAAATGAATTAAGTTTTTTAGTGTGTAATTGTGATGATCATTGATGAGTTTAGAAGTTGGAAGCATGTTATGAAGTTGTATGCCAAAGGTTTGATGTTTTGCACAAGTTATGACTTTGACGGAAAGTTGTATATTATGTATATCGAGTGTATAACTTGAGGAAATGATATGAAATGTTTCTAAATCTATACTGTGATAATCTTGATTGATAATGAATGTGAAATCATTGATATTAGTTTGAAAGTTTGGGTTGGAGAGAAGGTTATGGCAATTGTCGGCAAGTAGAACTAGTTGTGCCATATTATGTTTTTGATGTTCGTTGTTGATGTTGATGTTGTTGTTTGGGTTGTTGTTGATGATTCTGAGCTGAGTTGAATTCTTAAGGGTGCTATATGTATAGGGGAAGTGCTGCCGAAATTTCGGTAGACAAATATGAGTTGAATTGAATTCGTAGCATCTATAACTTACAATTGGTAAATGTGACCATTTGCAGATTTTCGACGAAACGGAGAGTGAGCTTGGATAGGCTTAAAAAGCTCAAAAGGTATGTAAAGCTACCCGATCCTTCTTTTGGCATGCCTAAGTGTATTAGAACCGGATTCGGGCCTCGAAAGACTTTCTGCCCATCGGAAATCCGCAAGTGAAAATATCACTTTTTCTTTCAATAAGATTAAACTCTTTTTGGTATGCTTTCTTGAAAATTATGCGAACTTTCCCCTAAACTACTTGGAAAGCTATAGAACGTCCGTAGAACCTTTGTAGGTGATCCCATAAGCTTAAAACATGTAATTTGAGCCCACCGCCTTGCTTGTCCCGAGGTGGGCCCACTATTCCCGGTTTTGCCCGTATTGTACTCCAGTCTTACTTTCGAGCGGTTTTTGAAAGAAATGTTATGACTACCATTCTAATTTCCAAACAAACGTTGTTTCAAAAATTCCATTAAGTCTGATAAACTGTTTTGATACTCGAAACTCATTTACTATGATCTCTTTCGATTTCATTGGATCGGTTTGTCTTTGATATGACTCATCGAGTCTATGGAAACATTTATGATATTTTGATTGCATTAGTCTCTCACTACTCCATTCGTGGATGCCCCAATGTTTCCCACACTGAGCCCGGGCCAGGATATGTTGTCAAGCGTGATCTTTTGCATTGTTCGTCGTGCCTCGATGTGAGGGGGCAGGTATACGCGTACATGGGTTTGTGGAGTATGCTGTGCCATGTACGCTTGTTCTGATATGATTTACTATGGCCATCTGATATGACATATTATGTTACGGGGTTATGCCCCTATTCTGATTCTTCTGTTTTGTGGCACCAGCGTCGGGAGGGTGGCCACGTTCTGTCTGCCGAGTCCCTTGGCAGGGGCCAGATTTGATATGACATATGTTTCTGTACACACTCCGCATGTTTTGAAAATATATATCTGATACTTTGTATTTTCTGTTTACTTTCTGTACGTTCTATACCAGTTATGATTTTGTTTCTGCAACTCAGGCTTTACATATTCAGTACATATTTCGTACTGACCCCCTTTCCTCGGGGGCTGCGTTTTCATGCCACATGTAGAGGAGATTGGAGCAGCAGCAGCTGCAGGTCGAGGGGCGGCTCCACTGCCAGCTCCCGCAGTTCCAGTACCTGAGCCTCCAGCTCCACGGCCAGGGACTGAGGATCAGAGTATGAGAGAGGCAGTCCAGCTATTGACCAGACTTGTGGCAGGACAGGTTCAGGGGCACGGATTGGGAGGTGACCGAGCATATAGGCGTGACAGTTCGAGAGCTCGTGAGTTCTTGACTTGTGGCCCTCCAGAGTTCTTCGGGACAAAGCCCGAGGAGGATCCTAAGGAGTTTATCAGGAAGATGCGGCGCACCTTACATTTGATTAATGCTTCTGCGACAGAGTCAGTCACATTGGCTTTGTACCGGTTGTATGATGTAGCGGCTAATTGGTACGAGTCATGGGAGTTATCCAGAGGCGACGGCGCTCCCCCAGCAGTTTGGGATGATTTTTCTCAGGCTTTTCTTAGCCATTTTCTGCCTCCGGAGCTACGGCGGGCCAAGGCTGACAGATTCTTATTGCTGAGACAGAAGGGTCGCAGTGTTCGAGAGTACTGTATGGAGTTCGACTCATTGGCCCGATACGCACCTGCTGTGGTAGCTACTATGGCTGACAGGATGCACAGGTACATTATGGGGCTGGACCGTTATTTTGTCGACAGCTGTTTGGTATTGGCTGCTCAGCCCGGCATGGATATTGCCCGGATTCAGGCGCACGCCCAGGGCATGGAGGACCGGCATAGGGAGCGTCAGCCTGATAGGAATCAGGATCAGAGACAGCCCAAGAGGGCCAGATCGTCTGGGTATTCTGGAGATTTTCGGGGCAGACAGCCTCAGCAGCAGCAGCAGCCTAGCAGACATCTATCCCAGCCGGCACAGAGCGCACCTCCACAGCCGACAGGTCGCAGGTTTGATAGCCCAGGGTATTCAGGAGCAGGTCAGAGCTCCAGGGCTTTAGGTTCGCGGACAGACAGGGGTTCTGGTCAGACGAGGCCACCTAGGCCTCAGTGTTCTTATTGTGGCAGGTATCATCCGGGAGAGTGCTACAGAGCCACCGGTGCATGTTTTTCTTGTGGCCGTCAGGGCCATTCTGTGAGAGATTGCCCGTATAAGGGTAGTTCGGGTGGTGCAGCGCAGCCTACCAGGTCAGCCGCCGGGTCTTCATCTTCATCAGTGGCTATGCTCCCTACGGGGCCAGGTACTTCAGCACCAGCGGGTCGCGGCAGAGGCCGTGGTGGAGCTTCTGGTACTAGCAGTCCTTCGAACCGCATTTATGCTCTGTCCAGCCGCCAGGATTAGGAGGCATCGCCTAATGTCGTTACAGGTACATTATTGGTTTTCTCTCGGTCTGTGTATGCATTGATTGATCCAGGTTCGACTTTGTCATATATTTCGCCTCTGGTTGCTAGTAAAATTGGTATAACGTCTGAACCTACAGAGCCGTTTGAGGTAGCCACACCGATTGGGGACTTTATTGTAGCAAAACAGGTATATAAGAATTGTTCTGTAATTGTATGTGGCCGTGACACTAAGGCAGATCTGGTGGAGTTAGATATGGTCGAGTTCGATGTTATTATGGGAATGGACTGGCTAGCCTCCTGTTATGCTAATGTTGACTGCCAAAATAAGGTAGTTCGTTTCCAGTTTCCCGGGGAGCCAGTTATAGAATGGGTCGGTAATACAGCATCGCCGAAAGGTAAGTTTATTTCATACCTTAAGGCGAAGAAAATGATCAGAAAGGGTTATTTTTATCATCTGGTTCGGGTACAAGACTTGACAGCAGAAACGCCGACTCTTCAGTCAGTTCCCGTGATTAATGAATTTCCGGATGTATTCCCAGATGAGCTTCCAGGCCTTCCTTCGGAGCGGGAGATAGATTTTACTATTGATTTGCTTCCAGATACTCAACCGATATCTATTCCCCCGTACAGAATGGCACCGGCAGAATTGAAAGAACTGAAAGAGCAGTTGAAGGATCTGTTAGAAAAAGGCTTCATCAGGCCCAGTACTTCGCCTTGGGGAGCCCCGGTATTATTTGTGCGTAAGAAAGACGGGTCGCTGCGTATGTGTATTGATTATCGGCAGCTGAATAAGGTAACCATAAAGAATAAATACCCCCTCCCCAGAATTGATGACTTGTTTGATCAGTTGCAGGGCGCCAAATATTTTTTGAAGATAGATCTTCGATCAGGCTATCATCAGGTACGGGTACGAGAGGCTGATATTCCTAAGACAGCATTCCGGACCAGATATGGGCATTATGAATTCAGAGTTATGTCTTTTGGGCTGACTAATGCTCCTGCGGTATTCATGGATTTAATGAACTGGGTATTCAGGCCGTTCTTAGACATGTTCGTAATTGTATTTATCGATGATATCCTGGTTTATTCTCGGTCCGAGGCAGAGCACACAGATCATCTGAGAGCGGTACTTGGGGTACTTCGACATCGGAAATTATATGCAAAATTTTCTAAATGTGAATTCTGGCTAGCTTCAGTGGCATTCCTGGGGCATATTATTGCAGCTGATGGTGTCCGGGTGGATACACAGAAGATTGAGGCCGTGAAAAATTGGCCCAGACCCACGACGCCCACAGAGGTACGTAGTTTCCTGGGGTTAGCAGGCTATTACAGAAGATTTGTGGAAAAGTTTGCTTCGATTTCAGCGCCTTTGACAAGACTAACTCAGAAGGGAGCCAAGTTCCAGTGGACTGATGCTTGTGAACGAAGCTTCCAGTTGCTGAAAGAGAAGCTGACTACAGCCCCAGTTCTGACTCTTCCAGAGGGACCCGATGGATATGTTATTTATTGTGACGCTTCTGGTGTGGGATTGGGCTGTGTATTGATGCAGCACGGCAGAGTTATAGCTTATGCTTCTCGGCAATTGAAAAAGCATGAAAAGAATTATCCTACTCACGATCTGGAGCTTGCAGCGGTGATCCATGCCCTGAAGATATGGAGACATTATTTATATGGCGTTCATGTTGATATCTATACAGATCATAAGAGTCTCCAGTATATTTTCAAGCAGAAAGAGCATAATTTGCGGCAGCGGAGGTGGCTGGAGCTCCTGAAAGACTATGATGTGGATATTCTGTATCATCCGGGCAAGGCTAATGTTGTTGCAGATGCGCTTAGCCGGAAATCTATGGGCAGCTTGGCAGATTTACAGCCAGACAGGAGAGAGATAGTGCGTGACGTTCATCAGTTGGCTAATCTTTGGGTTCGTCTGGCCGATTCTGGAGGTACACGGATTTCTGTCTGAGGGGTTTCTGAATCATCTATTAAGGAAGATATCAAGCGGCATCAATATGAAGATCCTGTTTTGGCTCGATACAGAGACACAACCTATGATAAGGAGAAGACTCCGTTCGAGTTCACTCCGGACGGGACTTTATTATTCAGGGGCAGGTTGTGTGTACCTGATATTGCAGGCCTTCGGCAGCAGGTTATGAGTGAGGCACATTATGCTCGCTATTCGGTCCATCCTGGGTCTACGAAGATGTACCATGATCTTAGATGCCTATACTGGTGGGATGGCATGAAACGGGATATCGCAGAGTTCGTCGCCCAGTGTCCCAATTGTCAACAGGTCAAAATAGAACATCAGAAACCGGGTGGACTGTTGCAAGAAATGGAAATTCCGACGTGAAAGTGGGAGATCATTAATATGGACTTCATTACAGGTTTGCCTCGCACTCCACGGAAGTATGATTCCATCTGGGTTATTGTTGATAGGCTGACAAAATTAGCCCATTTTCTCCCCGTCAGAACTACTTACTCCGCTGAGGATTATGCCAGGCTTTATATTAAAGAAATTGTGCGACTTCATGGAGTTCCTATATCTATTATCACTGACAGATGTGCTCAGTTCACAGCGAACTTCTGGAGATCTTTTCAGGAAGGATTAGGGACTCAGCTGAGCCTGAGCACAGCTTTTCATCCTCAGAGTGACGGACAGGCCGAGCGCACTATCCAAACGCTTGAAGATATGTTGCGGGCCTGTGTTATTGATTTCAAAGGTAGCTGGGAGGATCACTTGCCATTGATTGAATTTTCTTATAATAACAGCTACCATTCCAGCATCCAGATGGCTCCGCACGAGGCTTTATATGGTAGAAAATGCAGGTCACCTATCGGCTGGTTTGATATTGGCGAGACAAAGTTAATTGGCCCAGATATAATCCAGCAGGCCGTTGATAAGGTGAAACTTATCCGAGAGCGACTATTGGCAGCCTAGAGTCGACAGAAATCATACGCTGATAAACGGCGACGACCGTTGGAATTCCAGGTAGGCAATTGGGTATTCCTGAAGGTATCGCCTATGAAAGGCGTGATGCGGTTCGGCAGGAAGGGTAAGCTCAGTCCGCGTTATATTGGGCCTTATCAAATTATTAGAAAAATTGGAAATGTCGCCTATGAGTTAGATCTGCCATCAGATTTGGAAGCGGTACATCCGGTATTCCATGTGTCTATGCTCCGCAAGTGCATTGGTGATCCTTCCAGAATATTCCCTGCGGATGACATTCAGGTGACGGAGCAGTTATCTTACGAGGAGCAGCCCGTAGCCATTCTAGACCGCCAGGTAAAAAAGCTCCGGAACAAAGATGTAGCCTCTCTTAAGGTGCTGTGGCGGAACAACAATAGGGAAGAAATGACCTGGGAGGCCGAAGAGGAGATGAAGAAGAAATACCCTCATTTGTTCCCTATGCCCTCAGGTAATCTCGAATCGTTGTTTAATTCCCTTTCAATAACGAATGTGCTGCCTATAAACAGAAACTCCCCCGGAGTATTCTCAGACCCTATAAGATTAATTTAACATTCGAGGACGAATGTTCTAAAGAGGGGGAGGATGTTATATCCCGTGTTTTCGCACATTTGGAAAATTAGAAATAATCTTGACTTGTATAAAATAAGGTTATAATTGGTTACATCTAGCACATGAGTTGGTTGTGAAAGAATATTAATGTGGAAGTGCCGAGGAAGTCTAAGGGCAAATTTGGAATTTTGGCAATTAGTTTCGGGATTTGTAAAACAAGGACTTAAATCCATTGGGCCAAGAAAATTGAAGAGAATAATAAGGCCCAAAAATCATGGGGTGGCCGGCCAACATGCCTTGGCCCAAACCCATGAAGTTGGTCATGTGACTAAGTCATGTGATCAACTTAAAGATAAGAGCTAACTTCATGAAAATTCAAGAAACAAAAAAAAATTGAAGAACACCCCAAAAGGAGGCTCTCGGCCGAAACCCTTAGGAGAAAAAAAAAATTCTAAGTCCTTCAATCTTCTTCTTAAAATCTTGTTCTTCTTGTATTCGTATTAAGCTCAGGACGCTCTCCAACGCGGTATAATTAGTTAAGCGAGGGAACAACGTTTGCGGCAAGTTGAAGTTCAGAGAAAAAGGTAAGAATTTCTCCCTTATCTTTGTGTTATGAAGGCTTGTTTGTGTTGTAGTATATAGAAATGTGTTGATTATATCGAAAAATGGAAGTTTGCAAAGTGAGTTTGGAATATGGCTTGTAGCCATGGGCATGTGTGTATGGTGTGGTTATAATGTGTTGAATTCATGTTATATTCTAGTTGTGATTGTGATGAAATGCATATGGGAATTAAGAGTTGGATGAATTTAATTGATATTGATAAAATAGGCATATGGCCGTAGGGTGTGTTTGGCTTGGGATAGAAATGAATTAAGTTGTTTAGTGTGTAATTGTGATGATCATTGATGAGTTTAGAAGTTGGAAGCATGTTATGAAGTTGTATGCCAAAGGTTTGATGTTTTGCACAAGTTATGACTTTGACGGAAAGTTGTATATTATGTATATCGAGTATATAACTTGAGGAAATGATATGAAATGTTTCTAAATCTATACTGTGATAATCTTGATTGATAATGAATGTGAAATCATTGATATTAGATTGAAAGTTTGGGTTGGAGAGAAGGTTATGGCAATTGTCGGCAAGTAGAACTAGTTGTGCCATATTATGTTTTTGATGTTCGTTGTTGATGTTGATGTTGTTGTTTGGGTTGTTGTTGATGATTCTGAGCGGAGTTGAATTCTCGGGGGTGCTATATGTATAGGGGAAGTGCTGCCGAAATTTCGGTAGACAAATATGAGTTGAATTGAATTCGTAGCATCTATAACTTACAATTGGTAAATGTGACCATTTGCAGATTTTCGACGAAACGGAGAGTGAGCTTGGATAGGCTTAAAAAGCTCAAAAGGTATGTAAAGCTACCCGATCCTTCTTTTGGCATGCCTAAGTGTATTAGAACCGGATTCGGGCCTCGAAAGACTTTCTGCCCATCGGAAATCCGCAAGTGAAAATATCACTTTTTCTTTCAATAAGATTAAACTCTTTTTGGTATGCTTTCTTGAAAATTATGCGAACTTTCCCCTAAACTACTTGGAAAGCTATAGAACGTCCGTAAAACCTTTGTAGGTGATCCCATAAGCTTAAAATATGTAATTTGAGCCCACCGCCTTGCTTCTCCCGAGGTGGGCCCACTATTCCCGGTTTTGCCCGTATTGTACTCCAGTCTTACTTTCGAGCGGTTTTTGAAAGAAATGTTTTGACTATCATTCTAATTTCCTAACAAACGTTGTTTCAAATATTCCATTAAGTCTGATAAACTCTTTTGATACTCGAAACTCATTTACTATGATCTCTTTCGATTTCATTGGATCGGTTTGTCTTTGATATGCCTCATCGAGTCTATGGAAACATTTATGATATTTTGATTGCATTAGTCTCTCACTACTCCATTCGTGGATGCCCCAATGTTTCCCACACTGAGCCCGGGCCAGGATATGTTGTCAAGCGTGATCCTTTGCATTGTTCGCCGTGCCTCGATGTGAAGGGGCAGGTATACGTGTACATGGGTTTGTGGAGTATGTTGTGCGATGTACGCTTGTTCTGATATGATTTACTATGGCCATCTGATATGACATATTATGTTACGGGGTTATGCCCCTATTCTGATTCTTCTGTGTTGTGGCACAAGCGTCGGGAGGGTGGCCACGTTCTGTCTGCCGAGTCCCTTGGCAGGGGCCGGATTTGATATGACATATGTTTCTGTACACACTCCGCATGTTTTGAAAATATATATCTGATACTTTGTATTTTCTGTTTACTTTCTGTATGTTCTATACCAGTTATGATTTTGTTTCTGCAACTCAGGCTTTACATATTAAGTACATATTTCGTACTGACCCCCTTTCCTCGGGGGCTGCGTTTTCATGCCGCGCAGGTACTGACGACAGGTTTGCCGATCCGTCTGTCTAGGATATCTTTTCCGCCATTTGGAGCGCTCTTTTATTCAGAGCCATCTGTTGGTACAGTCTGTCACTTCTATATGTGTATATTCTCGTTCATGGGTACGGCGGGGCCCTGTCCCGCCATATGATTCTGTTGGTCCGTTTAGAGGTCTGTAGACATGTTTGTGGGTTGGGATCTTTCTGTACAGCTGTGTGTATATGTTGTGTTTGGGCGATCCCATTCGCCGCGGCGGCCGGTCCGCATATATTTAAATGTTACTCTGTTGGCCCTGTGTGGCCTTTGTTGGTATTTTCTGCGTGCAGGGTATATGGGATAGTCCGTAAAACAAAGGAAACTCTGCCGAAATTTTTCTGGAAATTATCTAAATTGGAAATAAAGCCTTGTCGGCTTCTGCTATATACTAGAATGTGTTCGAGTGCCCAGATCGGGCACTAGTCACGGCCTACGGGGTTGGGTCGTGACAGTACTTCTCTAAAAAATCTGATAAAACCTGGTCTATGAAAATAGAGGCGACCCAGCTGGCTTGCACTCATCATGCGGTCTCCACAACATCAGCCAACAACTGAAAGTTCACAAAATCAACTCAGTGGGTCTCTACCACTCCCAACTTGTGGAACCTCTCATGACAGTCAATAATAAATTAATAGGCATCCTCCTGCGGAATGTTGTAGAAAACGGGAGGCATCATCTTGGTGAATCTCCCAAATAAGTCATGCTCCTCACCGGTCATCACTAGGCCTTCTATGGGCCTAGAATAGAAGTCTGGTCCCTGAATCTCATCCATACGGGGAGCCACAGCTGTAGCAGGCTGTTCCCCTGGAGCTCGGAACCTCTCTGGAATGTGATTAACCAATCTAACCCCTGGACCATCTGGTGTAATCGGTAGAACACCTGCCTGAGTCAACCCCTGAAGCAGGTTCAGCACTCAAACCACAACATTGGATAGAATCGGAGTAGCAATAATATCAGGATGAGATGGTGCTGGTCCCAACTCCTTATTCTCAAAGAGCTCATCATGAAGATCCATCAGTGGCTCAGGAGACACGGATCTAAGTCGGGCCTGACCAGCCATGGGTGCCATACGCCTAACCGGTGCTGCCTCTCTACCTCTGCCATGTCCACGGCCACTAGCTCTGCCCTTACCACGTGTCGTGGCCCCAGCGGCCGGCGCCGATACTTCATCAACCACAGCTCTAGCACGAGTCCTCAATATGTGTAAGAGAGTAGAAGAAGAAATTAGATACCAATTTGAACCAACTGAATACCAATTAGAACCAAGTAGCATGAAAGGAATGAAAGAATAGAGTTTTTCCTAGTGTCCCATAACCTCTAGATGATAAGTACAGATGTCTCCGTACCGATCCGCAAGAATCTACTAGACATGTTCTTGTACTTGTGAGATTGTTGAACCTATGAGTCTTATACCAACTTGTCACGACCCAAATCACGAGTCATGATGGCACCCACACTAACCCCTCTGGCAGGCGATCCATCCACTTAAACCATTTACTTAAGCAATTTACAAATCAACATAAATTATACGAACAATCAATAATAAGTCTGTCATATCATAAATACTAAAAGTTCGAAAAATAGTAAGTCATAATACATCTCCCAAGGAATGAAGTCACAGTACAAGAACAACTATCCAAATCTTGTCTAGGAATAATACATCAGTCTGAATACATAAGAAACACTGTCTAATGAAATGAGCAATAGACAATAAAAGATAGACTCCAGGGCTGTAGACTGGCAGGTAGCTCAACCTCAGAATCGCAGTAGAATAGCCTCAAGGCTAGAATCGGGGTCTCGACGAGGATCCGGGCTCAAACTCTGCACTCAGAAAAAGTACAACAAGAGTAATATCAGTATACACATACTGGTAAGCATTATAGGCCGACTAAGATTAGTTCACGCATATGAAAAACAGAATCAACAAGTCAACAGATAGGCAAACAACATCAAAGTTACAAATATCATAAAACCAAGTCATAGCCTAAGGTTAAGCTTCTACAACACAAATCTGTCAAGTACTCAATTATTCCTTGAAGTAAACCATAACATGAGTACAAAAAAAAAACCAACAGATCAAATGTATGGTGGGATAATGAGGAAAGTAATGCAAATGAGATGAATGTCGTACGATGCAATGGCCAATAACTCAAACCCGTACACACATGCTAAGGATGAGAATATCGACGTCTCAATAGTTATAACCTATGGGGGACCTGCGGAGTCCATGTACCAGTCACTCCGCACAAAGCCCAGAGGTGACTTTCCACAATGGCAGCCACTCCGCTCAAAGCCCAGAGGTGACTTTCATTTTTCACTTCTTTCCATTCAACCTTTCCATAACTTTTTCCATTGGGCCGTTTCCACAATTCTTTTATCAAACTGTTTTCCACAACATTTCCATCATGTATGAATGCAAGAATTAGAAATCAATGCAATGAATGACAATGAATATGCTATGGAGATCCCAAAGCACCATAAGCCAAATCAATTCTTGCATAAATAATCTACCATCATGGAAGCGTATCAAATATTAAGTTCCAATTACTAAATATGAGTCTATCGCATCCCACAACACGAAATCACATAGTCAAATACACCACATGTCAATTCAATGCATAAATAATGGCAACGAGCTCACATAATTAGAAATCATACCAACCTAATTGTATCACAACTCCACACCATGTTTGAAGACCTATCATGCTTTCCCTGTCAATTCTACGTAGCAAATGCAATCGCTAATTAAAGTCTAACAAAGGTAAGCCATAGCCTCAGATCTGAGCCTTCCCTTTTAGAAGAGCCTCAGAATGCCCAAAGTCTAACATTTAAACGATCTACATTAGACATCAAATCCAATGATATAAATATTTCTATACTTTTAGAAAACTCCAAATTAACCCTAAAAGGTGACTACGACTTTACATGGTAAGATGGAAAATTATGAGTTGGAAAAGGTCAATTCGAAGTTTAATAAGTCCAATTTATCAACACCAATTAGTCCCCAATTAGCCATAATTTCATCAATAAAAGAAAACCCCCAAATTCCATATATTCAAACCCTAGAAATTAGGAAGAGATTCAACGCAAAAGCTAATTCCCAAATGATTAGAAGCTTTGAATCCAAGAAACCCTCCCATAAAGCTCATTAGAATTGAAAGGAAATCATAAAGGCAACTTAGGTTTCCTAACCCATCTTCCCCAACCTAAAGCATGAAACTAGCATGAAATCCAACCTTAAACCATAATTAAATAACAAGAGAAGGTAGAGGAACTTACCCCAATATGATTTCACCCAACGCCCTTCAAAATTGCCCACAATACTCCTTAGGATTATAATTTTAGTGAATGGAAGGAATGATTTGAAGTTGGGGAAATAGAAAGGGTTTTTCTGATTCGGTGATCTCCGCTTACGCCGAGGGATGTCTGCCTATGCGTTCCTGCCTTGGCGGATAAAATTCGGCTAAAATAGAATTCATTAATGGCACAACATCTCCGCCAATACAGAGGTTGCTCACATGCTCGATACTACGCCTGCGGAAGAAACCTTGGAGGTGCGGGAAATGTCCAACTAACCTGAGACACACATCTGAGGGCCAGGACTCACCTAGATGGGCCCGCATACACGGCCAAGCTATCAGCGAAGCGACATATCAAAAACCAGAGAAATCTGGTTTTACCAAGTTCAACCCAAAAATCTCGATATCCATCCGAGACCTCCTGAATATAACCCAAACATGCAGACACAAGTAAAAACATGCTATGAACTCAACCATGGCCTCGGAATTCCCAACGGAGGTCACCTTGACTTGATCAACCCCCAAACGACAAAAATCAAATTTCTAACCAACGGTACCTTACGCACTCAAAAGGCTTAGGAACCGAACCAAACACCCCACCAACTCATAAACGACACTCTGGACCTCACGGAATGGATGGAATTCCAAAAAAGGTCTGTTTGCCTAAAAGTCAACTATTGGTCAAACATTTTTCGCTTTAAGGTTCTAATTCACTCAAATCTTACTACAACTCGCCCGGTGACCTCGGGAACAATATTGTCCATCCTCGCAGGTCAAAAGCACTCTAACGGGGCTAGGGAAAGGGTCAACGAGGTAAAATAGTCAAAACGCACATAACGACCAAACGGGTCATTACACTTCCTCAACATGGATACATGAAACACTGGGTTCACAGAAGTCCTATCTTGTGGTAACTCCAGCTCATAAACCACTTGACCAATCCTTCACGGGATCCTACATGGGCCGTTATATCTAGGACTAAGTTTCCTTTTCCTTCCAAATCTTATAATACCCTTCACAGGTGAAACTTTTAGGAACACCCAATCATCAACCTGAAACTCCAATTCTATATGCTGCATGTCCGAATAGGACTTCTTGCGACTATGAGTTATTTTCAAATGCTCTTAGATCAACTTAACCTTCCGTTACTTTTCTCGGTGTCTTTGGGATCTAATCGTTGTTGACATCTAAACATAGAAGGATGACTTCTTTTAACATGACTTTTTTTCCCCCTTGACCTCCCTGTCGTCATCAGAACACTTAGAGACTTGATCAAAGATGTTCGTATATCACCACAATAGACACATGGGATAAGATATGGGTTTCAGCTTTGAATGTAAGCGCAACTCGGTGCGAATAGGAAAGACATGAGTCATATAACAGAAATATGATCCTAACGTATAACATAAAGCTCTAGCATAGGCATGACATGAATACGTCGAATCTGTGTAGAATACTTCAGAGATAAGTACCACAGGGTACCTGAAAGGATCTCCCTTTGAAATTGGAACATACCTTACTTAAAACCTTACCTTGTTTACTCTAAAACATAGATATGAATACCTTGGCTCATCTTGCTTGTTACTATGAGTGGATCATAAAGGATTGAGAGTAAAGATATCATAGGTACGAATCATATGAGACTCTTCATTTTAGAGCATAGACGTGACATGGGTACATTGACCATAAAGGACATAACATGAAATATGCATAGATGGAAACGTGAATACGTGAATAACATGACATGAGGCATGGGCACACGAGCAACATGACATTTACATGAGTACATCGAAGTTGCATACCATGGCATTTGGACATGAGTTCATGCGCATTGAAGTAAGAATAAGGCATAAATGTGACTTGCATGGTGTACAAATGTAGGCTTCACTCTTGGGTCAGGGACATAGGGCGTGGATAAAAGCATTACCTTTAGAACTTAGATATACTGAAAAAATGGGACATGGTTCAACATAGCTTACTCTTATCACTGTAAGTTGACACCATCATCATAAAATAATGCTCATGAAGGAAAGGATCATAGGCTTGAATCCTTCGTTCATCAAGCACCTAAGACATGAGTAGAAAGTCACTTTGAATATAAATAGGGCATAGGTACTTAGGGAAAGAAATAGGCATCCTTTGTGCCAAGTTACAAGATGGTTTCAAAAATTCCCTTGGAGAGGAAACTCAGTATTTTCCCAATATCTCCTTTACTCATAACCTACCCCTCTAATTGATTATTGTCATCATGATCGTAAAACGATAGCGAGAGGAACATAAGCACGAATTACATAGAATGGTGGGTAGGATATGCATCTTGACTTACTTTCGTCATTATCTATCAACATCATTGTTATGATACTGTTATAAGTAGAATGCATAAAGAAATGGAAAGAGGGTACAAGTTCGTGGGAAAATGGATAGCATAATCATTGGGGTCAAAATAAGTCATTTACCTTGAGAATTATCCTCGTGTTCAAGGAATAGGTGTGGATCCCATAGGACTTCTATTTTTTTTTTTAAAAAACATTCACATGACCTTCTCCTCGATCATCATCACGTTCGAAAATAACTTAGAAGCAAGAACATGGACGTGGGTATATAAGAACGATAGATACGTGAGACATGAATACGGTTTTAACTTTAGATGCGGGCACAACCTGATGCGCGAAGCATGATAGAACATTTCTTTTGCATAACTTACTATCTTTATGAAGTCTTAATTACTGAATCATAAATGTGGAGCGTAAAGCTCTGACATGGGCATGACATCGATACGTAAGATCTGAGTGGAGTACATCTGGGCATAAGTATCATATGGTACTTGTATTACATTGAAATTGGAAATGCTACATCACATTAAATTTTTCTTCTCAACACTTATCGATATATGGAACACATGATATACCTTGGTACCTTATCATACCATCTCCCCCTTACTTTAAAAGCTAACGTTTAAAGCATGTGGGTCTCTAAGTTTAGCAATAAGTCGTCATCCGATCATTCATCTGATTCTTCCTCTAAGACTATCACCATAAGACTTATCTTTTCATTTCCTCACCTACCTTCTCTAGTTCCCCTCAAAATATTCCTCTTAAGACAACTTACTAACACCACGCGCTCTAATGCTGCCTAAAACACTTAAACAAGATAGGACTATTTCAAGAGACTCAAGATCATCTAATCATATCTCCTCGTCTAACACTACCCTCTTTAGCCACATACATAGTCACACTGAAGTATGTCCACATCCTTGAAGGGAAAATTAAAACACTTCACTTTCAACTTTCAATCACAAAATAGCCACATAAGACAAAGTAGATCCAGGAGCGCACCTGCTCATACATATCAAGAAGGAAAACTATTGGTATACCTAAGAAACATTTAGTGGCGCCTCTGAATCCTAACGACCTAACATACCATGATAACGAGTCTCACCCCCACTTGATCCTGACATTTCACCCCCATTAGTGCCTCGGCCTACTGGTGTCTGAGTGCCACGGGCTGGGAAAAGTGTTGTTGATGAGGCTGCAACTAGTTTGGTGGGCTGAACTTCACCACCACCATTGTTGTCACTACCATACCTGGCCAACGAGCAATCTCTCTACATGTGGCCCCGAAAACCACACTTAGAACCTGTTTGGATGGGCTTATGCCTATAAGCTGCAAACAACTTATAAGCTAAAAAAAGTATGTTGGGGTAGTCTAACTTATTTTTTTTTGGCTTATAAGGTGAAAACAGCTGATAAGCTGCTTTAGATAACCTAAGTCAAATGGGCCCAATTATTTTTTTGAGCTTATTTTAAGTACAAAATGACTTTAAGCTGGCCAGCCAAACACTCAAAAAAGCTGAAAACAGCTTATAAGCAACTTATAAGCCAATCCAAACGGGCTCTTATAACACACATCCATACTCATACGACACTCTCCTGCATGCCTTTTGCTACATTTACTGCAAAGAGAATATCGCTGAAACTCTAAAGCCATACTATTATGAGACTGGGGGCATTCCCTTTGTGGATGTCCCAATCTTTTGTAAACAAAGCATTCAGGGGCGTCCTTATGATAAGGAGCTGAGTGACACTCCCCGAAGCCTAACTTGGGGCACTTGGTCCTCTTGCGGTCCCGTTTACCATAATAGTAGCATATTTCTAGTCTCATATAGCATTCGCCTAAGTGGTGCTTCCCGCATGTAGGACACTTTGGTATGTCGGTAAAGGCGACCCTCTTCTGTCTTTTTATTGTACGAGCGAGTCTATTAGGAGTCGAGCTTAGAGTTGCATTAACGGGAGGGGGAATAAGAGGATATTTCCTCAAAACTAGGGCTTTAAATGTACTAAGGGCTCGGTCCATTCTCCCCACCAGATCCTATGTAACTTGCTCCATTCCTGACAACTCCATCTAGAAGAAACACATTGTTACACCTCAGAAAAAATTTCCTTTCGTGCACAGTAAATAGACTGACAAAGGGTACGACGTATGTGATATTTTGATGAGTAAGAAATAACATTCCATGATTCTAAATTAGATTTCAAAGACATTCGAAGTAAGAGAAGAAAGTTGCCAAGAGGAGGCAAGACATACGAGATGTATCGGAAAGGATTTATGAATAACGAGTTAACAATGACTTAATGATGCTTTAGAGAAGAGTTATAACGACCTATAGATTGTTAATGAAGTGATAAACAAGTGTCAAGAAGGTTCCATAAGGATTGGAGATCAAACGAGTCGACAAAAATGATTTTCGGAAAACTGTAAATTGTACGGTCCATTATACGGTCCGTACAGATACGGACCGTAGATCTGGCCGTATAACCTTTCCAGAGAAGAGAATCTACTGGAACCATTATACGGTCACACATACGGACCGTATAAATTTTACGTACCGTATGTGTGTGCGTATAAATGGGACGGGACTGATTTTGTGTATTAAAAAGGGGATCCAAGTTCATTTCATTTCATTTCCCTTCACACCCCTTCTCTCAAAAACATCTCTCTACACTTCTCCAACAAGAATTCAAGGGGTATTTGTGATCAATTACATCAAACCAAGGAAATCAAGTGTAAGAAATTCATTAAAGTTCATCCAGGACAAGGAATCCAAGTGAAGGTGAAACTAGGGTTTTGCTCAAGTGAAGTGTTTGCACTCAAGGTTCATTCCCAGACCATCTAAGGTAAGTTTTATGGTATTTACATGTTGTTTAAGGTATTTGAAAGTTGAAACACTTGGATTGTAGAAGGATATAAGAAATGGGTCATAAACAAGAGAATAATGAGATTTTGAGTAGTGGTTGGAATGAGTTGTGAATATTAATATGTTGTGATTATAAGTATGTTATAAATGATATTGAGAACACGGGATAAGTATTATATGCAAGAAAACGCACTAGTATACTATGACCATGATTATGGATGAATTGAAGTGGAATTGTGAAACGAGGGTAATGTAGATGAATGAAGATTGTTGGTTATGATATTGTGAACGTTATTATGAATGTTTGGGAGTTGATATACAATATGGGAAAGGTTGTATAAAAAAAGGAAATGCTGCCCAATTTTCTCTAGCTTTAGTAAGCACGTTCATGTAATCGATTAGCTAATGTGAATGTGAATTCTCTTGAAGGTAGAAACGTGAGCATTAAAGAAGAACAACCAAGCAATGGAAATTGTTAAACGAAAGAGGTATGTAAGGCTAGTCCTTTCTTTCTAAGGCATGAATCATATGGTATGAATCCTTCTATCTCCCTATGATTTTCCTACATATCGGGAACTATGAATCTACGAGTATAAAGAACTTCATATGAGACAAAGAAAAGAGATACGTTACGAATACGACGATACCGATGATGAATCTAAGTCTAGAAGTCACAAAGCTCATGATATGATATTCCTATGAAGCTAATGATCCTTATATGATTCCTATGATAGTATTTCCCTTACCTCTCCATGACTTTCCTACCTTTCGTAAAACTAAGAGCCTATGTTCATGAATAGCCATATGGGATAAGATAAGAGGTATGTTACGAATGCGGTAATGATGATGATGAGTCTAAGTCTAAGGATTCTAAGGCCTATAATATTATGGTTCTACAAGGCTAATGATCCATATTACGATCCATTGATGTTGTTCATTGACTACACTCACCTTATATGCTAATTTCTTCAAGGTGAGGCATAATGCTTATGAATGCTCCACAATGGAATCGGGGGCTCTCGACCTTATGTCACCCCGACATTGTTACAGGTTGTCTACAAGCTCTAATACGTGTCCTATGACCAATGTTCCAAAACGTTACCAGTCTATGTTCATAAGGGGTTCCATATGAGATTAAGGAAAGAGATATGCCATAGATACGATGATAGTAATGATGAGCCTGAGTTAGAGATTATAAAGTTTATTATGCGACATTATTACGAAGTTCATGCTACGAATACGATGCGATTCTCATAGATTGTCTTTAAATCCAAATGTATGCTCCATGAAAGGTTATGATAAGTTATGAGACATATGTGATGATAATGATGACGATGTTGATAGTGATGATGATAATGATGACGATGATAATAGTGATGACGCTAAAGATAATTATGGGCTTATATGTATATATGTATGTGTGTATTATTAGATAGCCGAAGGGCTTACGTATATAAAGGTAATTATGTTTCCAAATGAAAAATGATTTTCCTATGATTTGAGTATGAATTTGATGAATGAACGTTTAACAAGTATGATAAGTAGCAGAATGAGCGGTGCTCGGTGGATAGCCCCGGGTACCCGTCATGGCCCCTAGTCGGGTCGTGACACACATCGATAATGATTATCTTTACATCTCCTTCTTCCTTTATAGACGATGCGTATTCAATTGAAAGGGAACAACGCATGAACGGTTTCTTACAGCATAACTCTATGGCACGATCTAGAGTTGAAAGAAGGATAACATTCTTAAATACCCTGTAGCCTCTCAATTATAAGGGTGGCGCTCTTCACACCCATAAGTAGGACTCTATTAGACACGGCTTCATAGACTCCCTAGGACACTTGAACCTAGTGCTCTGATACCAAGCTTTGTCACGCCCCGAACCCTGGCCTCGGTGTAACATGACACTCGAGGCCTGACTGCATGCGACCAAGCAAACTACATGTCTTGCTGAATCAACATGGGACATGTACTGATGCGTAATATAAGTTAAATCATAAAAGTCTAAGTAAGATTTGAGATTAAGTAATCATAAGTCTGAAAATAATGTTTTAAACAAAAGTAAGAAAATAGTATGAAAAACATGCTGATGTAGCCGATAAGGCTAAACACGACTGAGTATCTGACATGACATACTAAACTAGTCTATGAAGCCTCTGAACATGAGTCTGAATGCTATATTGTTCACCAGGACAAGGCCCCCGACCTACCTCTACTGCATGACATGACATGAGCATAAAACAAAGATAACACCCCAAATGAAATGGGGCTCACCAATGCTGATACAAGAAATCCTAACGAGCAGATCTGTCGTCCTTGTCACGACCCAACTCGTGAGTCGGGCGAGCACCCACGCAAACCCACCTGGTGGGCGAACCCTTCCCTTATTCAACATTCATTTTAAGCATATCAATAAGAAACAGAAATATAGAAGCAGTCACAATATATATAAATAACTTCTAAGTGCGGAATAAAACTACAAATGCCCAAAATCTAGTCTAAGTACAGTACAAGAGCCACTAAATATACATAAGTCTAGAAATGTAAAAAAACAAAGTCAGAATACTGTCTCAGAACAATGGACATATATCATAAAGAAGAGTTTTCCGGGCTGCTAATTAGGAACATGGCTCACCCAGAAAACTCGTACTAAAGCCTCGGGAAGATCACTAATGAGGTGCTAAAGTGGAACTTGTAGCACACTCTGTACTCAGAAAAGAGTGCAACAACATAGCATCAATACAACCACATTGTACTGGTAGGTATCATAGGCCGACAACAATTAGTTCACATATATGAAGAAAGAATCAACAAATAGACATGTAAGCAAAAGAGTACGTTAACGAACTAATCAATAATGAAACCATCTCAATAGCAATACCAAGTACAACTTATCAATGAATAATAGACGTGAGAGTGAAATGCATATGCAATGCAATGCACTGGCCAAACCTCAAGCCTGTACACACATGCTAAGGACAGAAATCTCGACGTCTCAATAGTCATGACCCATTGGGGACCCGCGAAGTCCATGTACTCCCTCGTCCTGGCAAGAAACCTAGAGCAGCGAGTATATCACAGTCCGCTCCGGCAACAACCTCAGATCACGGATTCTCATCTCTTTCATATATAATCCAGCAAAGAACTTGGACATTCCTTTGTCTCACTTATCATCATCAGTACCAAGTCACAGTTCATATCAATGTATCATATGAAATGAGAGTGTATGCAATGTCAGATATCATAATCAACAACAAATCAAAATCAAAGTCTCACTCGTGTCTTATCATAAGCACACGTTAGAGTTCAAGCCTAATCTCATAATTCTTTCCCCGTTCGATGATAAGTGGCATAAGCAAATAGAGATGAATGTATACACGAGTCACATCATAGAAAAACGGTGACAAGCCCAAATCACACCACAAGGCGACAAGCCCATAACCAACAACAACCAACCTAATAGAATTCCATCCCAACTTCATACCCGAAGGCTTAACATGCTTTCAGCGTCAATATCTGACTACTGCATCTGCTTCACTAATTGGAGTCTAATCGAAAGGTAAAGCCTAACCTACCTCGATGTCGAGTGGGTGCCACGAACTATACAACTTGAGCCTTGCCTTTCCGAAGAGCTTCCGAAAGATCGAAGTCTATCCAACAACGCATTATATATCAGAAATAGAGACTAACGATATCTATAAAGCTATAGTACTAATCAAATTTAAAACAATCCTTTAAAAGAGAAAAATCGGGACCATAAGGGCAAAAATAGGAATTTTAGGTAAACATTGGTTAATCCAAACTTAGGAGATCAAATACTAGTCCCTCAATTGCTAAATAGACTAAAGAAATCATCATTTTCCACTCTTAACAAAAAAAACCCCAAATTAGGAAGCAACCTTAACTTCCATAAACATAAACCATGCATTAGAATGATTCAACTTGGTAACTACTTAATTCAAGGATTCGTGACTAGATTAAACAAGATTTATCAACCAAAACCCCAATTTCATAGCATAAGATCCCAACATTACAAACTTAGAGTTACAACTTACTTTCCATACTAACCCCTCAATTTCATCATAGGTTCTAACTTAGGAAGTAAATAAACACAAAACATGGTCAAAGGAACTTTCTCAAAGATGATACAGCTCTAATTGCCCTTCAAATCGCCTCTAGAACTCTTAGGTTTTCAATTTGGTGAATGAATGAAGAATGGCTTGAATTGGGAAATAAAAGAGGAATCTGTTCAGCGATCCCCGCTTCTGCGATCAAGGTTCCGCTTTCGCGCTCCCGCCTCGACGGATGACAATCTATTGAGGCAGGTTTCATTAAGTGAGTAAGCTTCCGCATCTGCAGGACAGGTCCTGCATGGGCTGACCCGCAGAGGCAGACATACTCTCGTAGAGGCGGGACACCAGATCACCCTGTTTCACCCAACATTTTGACGTCCACCCAAGACTTCTCGGCCACAAGCTGAACATGCAGACATAAGTAAAAACATGCTACAAACTCAACCGTGGCCTCAAAATTCCCAACAGAAGCCACCTTGACTCGATCAACCCCTAAACGACCAAAACCAAGTTTCTAACCAATGGTACAAATGCTCTCAAATGCCTCGGGAACCGAACCAAACATCCTACCAAGTCATAATCAACCCTCCCAACCTCTTGGAATCGATGAAATTTCGAAAAAGGTTTATTTACCCAAAAGTTAACTATTGGTCAAATATTTTTCACTTTAAGGTCCTAACTTTCTCAAATCCTAACAAATCTCGCTCGATGACCTTGAGAATCGTGTCGGTCGTACCCGTGGGTCAAAATCACACTAACGTGTCTAGGCGAAGGTTCAACAGGAGTAAAAGGGTCAAAACACACGTAACGACCAAACGGGTCGTTACACCAGATACCAATTAAACAACGTTCATCCTCGAACGGAGAAGAAAGGAAACGAAAGGAAAGGTACCTGAATCGGTGAAAAGATGGGGGTGTCTCTCTCGCATGTCGTCCTTGGTCTCTCGAGTAGCCTCCTCATCAGCATGGTGCTTTCATTGTACCTTGACTGAAGCAATATCCTTAGACCTCAACTTCCTCACCTGCCGATCCAAAATCGTTATCGGCTCTTCCTCGAAGGACAATTTCAAATCGAAGAACACTAAATTCCACTGAATGATATAAGAGCCGTCTGAATGGTAATTCTTCAACTGGAAACATGGAGTACTGAAAGAACACTTGACAGACCCGGTGGCAAAGGCAGCTCATAAGCCACCTCACCAACACGACGGAGAATCTTGAAGGGACTAATAAACCTCGAGCTCAACTTTCCCTTCTTCCCAAATCGCATCACACCCTTCATGGGTGAAACCTTCAACAGAACCTGTTCGCCAACCATAAACTCTAGATCACGAACTTTTTGGTCCGCATATTCCTTCTGCCTACTCTAAGGACTCTCTCAACAAATTCGTACCCCAAGGTCTCACCTCGAAAGCATCAAACCACCCATTCGGAGAACAACATCACCTATCATATAATGCCTCGAACGGTGCCATATCGATACTCGAGTGATAACTGTTATTGTACGCAAACTCTGCCAAAGGTAAGAACTGGTCCCAATGACCACCAAAGTCGATGACAGAAGCTCTCAACATGTCCTCAAGCACCTAAAAACGCCTCTCAGATTGACCATCAGTCTGTGGATAAAACACGGCGCTGAGTACCTAACTCCTACTGCAAGGTCCTCCATAAATGAGAAGTAAACTGAGTGCCTCTATCTCAGATGATAGACATAGGCACCCCATGCAATCGGACGATCTCTCTAATGTAAATCCGAGCCAACTTCTCTACATTATAAGTTATCTGAACCAGGATGAAATGCGCAGACTTAGTCAACCTATCCATAATAACCCAAATCGAATCGAACTTGCCCAAGGTCTTCGAAATAACCAGAAAATCCATAGCAATCCTCTCTGAAGCACATCACAAGGTCTCTGGTGCTCGTACTAAACTTATTGGAAATACAAACACTGAGGGATGAAATTCGCGATGTCCTCCTTTATCCTATTCCAGCAATAGTGCTGCCTCAAATTATGATACATGTTTGTTGCACATGGTTGAATAGAATATTTGGGACTGTGAGCCTCTCCCAATATTAAATGAATCAAACCTCCCACATGAGGAACACAAGTGGACCCCTTAATCCTCAAGACACCCTTGCTATCAAGCATGACCTTCATGGCCTCACCGCTAAATACCTTATCCCGAATCTTACATGACTTCACATCATCAAACTGCTGGGCCTTAATCTGCTCCAAAAGATATAACCTCGCCTCAACATAAGTCACAACCTTTCCAGGTTCCGAAATATCTAATCTCACAAAGCTATTAGCTAAAGTCTGAACCTCTAGCTAAAGGACGCTCCTCAACAACTAAACGAGCTAAGTGATGTGCCGTGAAATTGTGGCACATCTAATGTTTTTTTACTCTAAGTTTTACTTATTTTCGAGCAAGTTTGTGTTAGTTTGATGTGGTTTGTGTGTTGTGTAGGTATTTCAAAAGTCGAATGCTCAGAAAGTGAAAAACGACGAATATAAGTGATTTGTTCTGATAAGCATTAAGGATGGACCGTCAACATGCTCAACGCTCCGTCGAGTTGCCTCGTCATTCAAGTTCCTGTAAAGTGACAAAGTCATCAGGTCGTCGACTTGCACCGAAGTGCTTCAAAAATGGAATTCCTGCAGAGTAAAAATATGTCATAAAATCATCATTATGGTCGTCTAACATTTTGACGACCGTCGAAGTGGAACGACGACCCGTCAAAGTGTAACCTGAGCTGGAACAGGACTGGGATTGATTATTCCGAGTTTGACTTGTATAAATACCTATTTAGGGTTTATTTTTCGGACATCTGGAGTTTTAGACTTGTAGTAATTACTTTTGACTTGTTATTGCTTTTGAAGATTTTCCAGACAAATTACCGTCATTGCTTTCAAGTTTTATTCGTAAGTTCAATACAAAATTCAATTATGCAATCTTCAATCTTTTATTGTTTTCTTGTTGCCATGAGTAGCTAAACACCTTTACTAAGGTTGTGAACCCAAGGATGGGTGTGTTGTGATTGGGGATCGTGAAAGATATACGCAAAATGGATTGTTAGGGTTTATTTGTTCTTCATTTTCATCATATAGTTAGTTGTTGCAAACATTAGCTAACGCTATAAACTTTAGTTTATTTGGGAAAATAGCTAGGGTTAGGTAAGAACAAATAACAAGAACTCAAGGCTTTAAACCTTGTTTAATAAATTCACTTAGGAATAAAAGGAATTTACTTGACATAATTAAGCGTTCTTCATGCATACTTTCTTATCTTTGTAAAAAACATAGAAAGAAATAATCTTTTCTTATTGGGAAATAGTTCAGATTCACATAGAGGTTAAGTGCATCCATACAAACGATCCATTAGAAGTATATCAAGATCGATACCCATGATCATACACTTTATATGACGGGGACACAACCTTGGTTCTTTTTACCCATATATTTACAACTTTAAGTTTCCACTCACTTTAAATTAGTCCACAAACCAAAACAACTATAAAACCCTTTTTCTGGAATACACCAGGACCGCAAGATTAGTATAATACTTGTTTAGTAAACTTTTCACACCATATTCTCTGTGGGATTCGACGCCAACCTCGTTGGGTTACTATATTTGACACCGTCCGCTTTACGCTATTAAAAGTGTAAATTTGAGCATATCAAATTTTGGCGCCTTTACTGGGGAATATGGTTTTAAAATTACTGAATAGTGTTTACTCTTCTTAAAGTCTTTGTCATATTCCAACACACCTTGTTTGCTACCTTGTAAACCAGGTGATCATGGCGAACAACGAACTTCCAGTCGAGAATGGTTTTGCTGATGAATCAGAAGCAGATGGAGACTTCGGATCTGCAATCATTCATCTGAAGGTGACTGCTACTACTATCAAGTTTGATAATTCCCCCCATCATATGCTCAAACAAGAGGGATACTTTCGGAATGCAGTCGATGGTGACCCTCACCAACATATAACAAAATTTCTAAATATGTGCTCTCCGCATATCCAGTGGGGTGTAACTCAAGAAGCGGTTCGGCTGAAACTGTTCAAATATTCGTTAGTCGGAGAAGCGATAAAATGGTTCATAAAGCTGCCTCGAAACTCTGTTGCTACATGGGAAGAGATGGTCAAATTGTTTCTCAGGAAGTGGTATCCCTAGAGTTAAAAAGCTGAAATTCGTGATCAGATTTACGAGTTCAAACAACGTAATGGGGAACAACTTTTTGAAGCTTGGGAGAGCTACAAAGAAAATTTGGATAGGAGTCCAAACCATGATTTTCCAGAATAGATTTTGAAGGAGAAGTTTTACAGAGGTTTGGATACTATGACCCAAGCGATAGCCAATAATGCTGCCAGCGGGTGTTTCATGAATAAGTCATATGCTAATATTACTGATATACTTGATCGATTGGGTCCCCCTCAGCCAGTTGAGAATGTTCAATATGCAGATTATGTAGCAAAAGGGGATGTTTCTAGGCCAAATCAGAGATACTGGAGACCTCAACAAGGGCAGGGTGCATACAACTAAGGGAACTACAACAACAACCAAGGGAACTACAGTAACAACTATGGTGGACCGAACCAAGGTAGATACAACAACAACAATGGTAACTTTGGGAACAGAAGTTCCAACCCTTACATTCCACCAAAAGGGCAATCTAATGATCAAGGTTGTTCGAGGTTGGAGCCAATGCTTGAGAAAGTGTTGGAAAGTCAGGCAAACACTGAAAAGACATTATCTGGGCTATCAGAGACAGTCGTTACTCATTCAGCAGCTATTCAGAATCTTAAACAGCAGATGCGTGATCTTTCTAAAAAACAGCTTCCTGCTGGAAAAGGTGGGATTCCTAGTGATACTATTCTTAATCTGAAGAATGGTGGGGGCATGGAACGTAATTTTTCTATTAGTACGAGGAGTGGTAAAATACTTCAAGGTACAGACAAGAAGGTGGTTGATCTAGATCCAATTATTGAGGAAGAAGAGGTGCATTCTGATGTGCCTATTATTGAAGATGAGGTCCGTGGTGAAGAAAAAGTTGCTGATATTCCAGAAGTTGTTGTTGACACAAGGAAAAACACGATAAAAGGGCACTTCGACCTTTGAATCAGATGTACAAAGAAAAGCCTCCCTTTCCTCAGAGGTTGGCAAAGAAGAATGATGATGCTAAGTGTCAGAAGTTCTATGATCAATTGAAGCAGTTAACAGTAAATTTTCCATTCTTAGATGTTGTCAAAGAGATGCCCGTATTTGCTAAGTTTGTGAAAGACCTGCGTACAAAGAAAAGGTCTATTCAATATGAGACTGTGAATTTAACTCATCATGTGAGTTCGATTACTGCTTCCACCACAGTTCAAAAGAAGGGAGATCCAGGGGCATTTAACATTGCGTGCAATATTAGGCTTCATGCATTCTCCCGTGCTCTATGTGATAATGGGGCGAGTATCAACTTGATGCCCCTTGATATTTTCAAACAATCCAGATTGGGGACTCCTAGACTGACTTCTATGCGATTACAGATGACAGACAGATCTATCAAGAAGCCAGTTGGGGTTATAGATGATGTGTTGGTGCAAGTAGGTAAGTACATGTTGCCTGCTGATTTCATTATTCTAGATTGTACGGTGGATAGAGATATTCCCATCATTTTGGGAAGACCGTTCCTTGCAATAGGCAGAGAGTTTATGGACTCTAAAAGGAATGAAATTAAGTTCCGAGTGAATGATGAAGAAGTGACTTTCCAAGCAATCAAGGGGATGAAGTTGCCAAGCGCTTATGAAAGTATCTCAGTTATCGATTCGTTTAATGGAATTGATGATGTTGTCGAACATAAAATAGAAGAAGAAAGTCTGGGAGAAGCTTTTGCAGTGGTTCTGATGAAGTTTGATGCTTATGATATGGAGGGCTATGTGGAAACTATAAATGCGCTTGCAGGTCTGGGTTCCTACACTTACCACCCAAGAAAGCTTGATGTTGACCTTGCAAATAGAACTACTCCACCAGCTAAGCCTTCTATTGTTGAGCCACCAAAGCTTGAGCTTAAGCAGCTCCCATCACACTTGAGGTATGAGTTCCTTGGTCCGAACAAGACATTGCCAGTGATCGTTTCAGTATTACTAACTGAGGAACAGATTGAGCATTTAGTGGAGCTTTTGCGCGAGTATAGAAGTGGTATTGGTTGGACCATAGAAGACATTCGGGTATTCTTTTTTGTATTTGTGAGCATAAAATTCAACTAGAGGAGGTGTCACGCCCCAAAACCCACCCTAGATGTGATCGGCATCCGACGTCATGAACAACCTCGGAAGAACCTAAATGATGCAATAATAACACTTGAACCCTCCAGTTTCAACAATCGCCTCCACCAGTTTAATAAAATAAATGCAAACAGATCATAAATATAAGAGTTAAATCAGCGGAAGTCTTTATAATTTAAATAATTCAACCAAAACATGATAGTGTGCCCGAAAGAGTTAAACAACAACTCATCTTCTACCCACATTCGAATGTATACTAAGGAGCTACCAAGAATAAGGAATGAATGTCTAACTTAGCGGGACACAGCCCGGAGACTAATATAAATAAATGGAATTAAATAAATAGGGTGTCCCACGAATGAATGTGTGGGCTCACCAAATCAGCAGCAACCGCAAGTCCTTCCTAAAGGCCTGGAGTATCAAGAACCTGCTCTTCACCGTTACCTAACATACCATAAAAAAACAACAATGGTATGCCTGAGTACTTCGTACTAAGTGAGTGCCTCGGGGACAACAAGTGATATGAAAATAAAGTACAATAATACATAAAGAAATCAGTCTTGAAAATCATGTGAAACCCAATGTAAGAACAGTTATTCAGTTTGTGTATCTCAATAAGAATTATCAAAACCGATTATAAGGCCTCTTGTCAAGGTACAACTTCAAATATGCATTTCAATTGATCATAATTAACAACAACAATTTCATGAGAAAATAAGAATATCACACATGCCAATACAGGCCCAAGAATCAAACACATCGAAGGGGTGACCGTAGAGGTTCCCTTGTCACAGCGCATCACACTGGAATATGAAATTCAACGGTAACTATCCTTCCTCCCGAATAGCTAGGCATAATCACACCCCAGGTAGCGAACCCGAAAGTGGCCAGTCTTCCTCCCGAATGGCTAGGCATTATCACACTAGGATCCATAGTGGCTGCCCTTCCTCCCGAGTAGCTAGGCTAAACATAACAATCAAATTCATAGCATGAAAGCTGAATTATAGCATAGAAGCTAAATCACAATTTTCTCAATGTAGCCACACCATCCATTTGCATTAAAGTTCATTATGCCATTACGAAAATCCATAATTTCATAGATAATCTTGAAAATGTTTCCACTTCTTTAAACGAGATTCCTTTGTCTTAGTTTCTTTGTAAAGTCATCAATACCAATAATTAACCATCATCACTAATCATCTCTTATAGAAGAAAACGATTATGATTCCATATATGTATATAAAGGATAATACAATCAAGGTTTAATGTGGGCTTGTCCCCTCACGCACACCAACCACAAGCAAAGACATGAATTAGGGTTTTGCATGAAGAGTGCACCTTTTTATTCAATAACGAACCGTTGAGAAGAAAACATATATCTATGATAAGGTTTTTGAAAGAGAGAAATACCTTAGTGTATTAAACAAAGTTTAACAATTCACTTTCCTAGTGAAGAACACCCAAACCCTAGCTTGAATCACTTTAGGAAGAATTATGTTGTAAACCCTAGGTTTTAATCACAAGAATCATGTTAAGAATCATGGGTTTGTTGTTAGGATTGATAATTAATTACTAAGATGTTCTTACCTTAGTGTTGGAGCCCTAGAGAGATATTTTTGTCATTAGGGTTAGTGAAAGGAATGGAAGAAAAACTAAAATTTTGCAACATATATAATTTTAGCCCGGCAGGCACAAAGGACGGTACAAAGGACGGAGCGTCGAACAGAACAACGGAGCGTCGATCTGCTCCGTCGAATGATCTTTGTGCTAGGTCAATTCGACGGTACAAATGACGGAGCGTCGATCTGCTCCGTCAAAGTGATGAAATTCTAGTAAGCAACTTTCTCTTCCTCACAATTGACGGTGCAAAGGACGGAGCGTCGAACAGAACGACAGTACAAAGGACGACCGTCAAACCTCCTTTTCGTGAAACTGTAGAGAATTTTCATTTTGACCCTCTCCTCTTGGGTCTTTAGCCTAAAGTTATGCACGTAACCCAACATATAAGGTTCCAAAGGACTCATACAATGCCTTCACACTCTATACAGATTTACGGGATATTATAGGAGGACAGCAAGCCAAGTGTTGAACATCAGAGGAGATTGAACCAGAACATGCAAGAGGTCGTGAAAAATGAGATCATAAAGTGGTTAGATGCTGGGGTAATGTATCCGAATGCAGACAGCAAGTGGGTGAGTCCTGTTCAATGAGTACCAAAGAAAGGAGGTATCACTGTGATTCCTAATGCAAAGAATGAGCTGATTCCTACTCGTATAGTTACTGGATGGGGTATTTGTATGGACTATAGGAAGCTGAATACCGCCACTTGTAAAGACCATTTTCCTATGCCATTCATTGATCAAATGCTGGATAGGCTGGCTGGGAGGTCTTACTATTGCTTCTTAGATGGATACTGGGGTATAATCAGATCAGCATTGCCCTAGAAGACCAAGAGAAGGCGACTTTCACTTGTCCTTATGGGACGTTTGCATTCAGCCGAATGCCCTTTGGGTTGTGTAATGCACCAGCCACTTTTCAGAGGTGCATGATGTCGATCTTTTCTGACATGGTAGAGGACTTGTTGGAGGTATTTATGGATGATTTCTCTTTTATGGGTGATTCGTTTGATGATTGTCTGGGCCATTCGGGTCAAGTGCTGAAAAGATGTGAGGAGACAAATCTCGTGCTAAATTGGGAGAAGTGCCACTTTATGGTTAAGGACTGGATCGTCCTCGGTCACAAAATCTCTGAAAAGGGAATTGAGGTCGATCAAGCGAAGATAGATGTGATTGCAAAATTTCCTCCACCCATCTCAGTCAAAGGGGTCCGCAGTTTCTTGGGATATACTGGGTTCTACAGGCGCTTCATCAAAGATTTATCCAAGATTGCTAGCCCGATGTGCACGCTTCTTGAAAAAGAGGCTAAGTTTGTGTTTGATGACAAGTGCCAAAAGGCGTTTGATGAATTAAAGGAGCGCCTTACTACTGCTCATGTTATTGTCACTCATAATTGGTCCTTGCCTTTTGAGTTGATGTGATGCTAGTGGTTTCACGATAGGTGTTGTGCTTGGCCAGAGGCACAATAAAATTATGCATCCGATCTACTATGATAGTAGGACACTTAATATGGCGCAGACGAACTACACAGTGATTAAGTAAGAGCTGCTTGCTATAGTATATGCTTTTGAGAAGTTTTGATCCTATTTGTTGAGGTCCAAGGTTATGGTGTACACTGACCATGCTGCGTTGAGGTATTTGATGGCAAAGAAGGAAGCTAAGCCGCGACTGATTCGTTGGGTCCTTTTGTTACAATAGTTTGATTTCGAGGTAAAAGATCGAAAGGGATCCGAAAATTAGGTCGCAAATCATCTCTCTAGGCTTGAGGAAACTGGGGTGCCAGCAGAAGAACTTGATATTGAAGATGTATTTCCAGATGAGCAAGTTTTGGAGGTTTCTATGCAAGTGTCACCCCGGTATACGGACTTTGCCAATTACTTGGTGACTGGGGCCATTCCTGACGAGATCAAATCTTATCAGAAAAAGAAGTTTTTGCCGGATATTGGTCAGTACTTTTGGGATGAACCATACTTATTCAGAACTTGCGCCGATAAGATTATTCGGTGTTGTGTCCCAGAAACAGAGGTATTGGAGATTTTGAAGGCTTGCCACGACTCTCTAGTTAGGGGACATCATAGTGGTACGCGGACTACTGCAAAAGTTCTCGAATGTGATTATTATTGGCCTACTCTCTTTCATGATGCTAATTTGATGGTGCGGTCTTGCGATCGGTGCCAATGGCAGGGGAATATTGGTAGGAGGCAAGAGATGCCTATAAACTTCGTAATGGAAGTTGAAGTGTTCGATGTTTGGGGAATTGATTTTATGGGTCCCTTTGTAAGCTCTTGTGGCATGAAATATAACTTGGTGGCTATTGATTATGTTTCTAAATGGGTAGAAGCGGTGGCTTTACCTAATAACGAAGCCAAGAGCGTCATGGGGTTCTTGAAAAAGAACATATTTACTCGTTTTGGTACCCCAAGGGCGATAATCTGTGATAGTGGTTCTCACTTTTGCAATAGAGCCTTTGCGGGATTGATGGAGAAGTATAGAGTCAAGCATGGGGTTGGAACCCCTTATCATCCTCAGAAAAATGGGCAAGTTGAACTCTCTAATCGGGAGATAAAGAGTATTTTAGCAAAACCGGTGAATGCAAACAGAACTGATTGGGCCCGCAAGCTCGATGATGCTCTATGGGCTTATCGCAGTTCCTTCAAGACTCCGATTGGGACTTTGACTTTCAAGCTAGGTTTTTGGTAAAGCATGCCACCTACCAGTTGAACTTGAACATAAGGCCATGTGGGCCTTGAAGAAATTGAACATGAATTGGGAAGAAACGACCAAACTCAGGTTGTTTCAACTCAATGAGATGGATGAGTTCCGCTATCATGCCTATGAAAGTGCAGCGTTATACAAAGAGAGGATGAAGCAGTATCATGACAAGAACATTCTGAAGCGAGAATTCTACAAGGGTGATCCTGTCCTGCTGTTTAATTCTAGATTGAAACTGCTACCGGGAAAATTAAAATCACAGTGGTTAGGTCCCTTTGAAGTGGTAAGTGTCTCACCCCATGGAGCTATTGAATTGAAGTCCGAAGACGAAACTCGGACATTAAGGTGAACGGGCAGAGGGTGAAGCACTACCATGGTACGATCTCGAGGGATAGAATTGTTGACCAATATCGGTTGAATGACCTTAGAATGAATGCTGACTCGGCGAGTCCTGACCAAGATTAAATTGGTAACACCGTCGTGTTGCGACGTGAAATCAAGCACTTCTTTGGAGGCAACCCAAGTTTAAAATTCTGTAATTTTGTTTATGTAGGTTTTAGTTTTTTTTTAATTGTTTAACGGGTGTTGAGTGCGTAGGAATTGAAACCCGGAAAAACCAGCAAAATTACACCAGAGCACAGAGACAGGCCGTCGACATGTCGACGGACCGTCAATTTACAATGACGGTATGCAGAGCTGAATTTCTGAGAGTTTGCAACTGTTACTTTTCAGGTAAGTAGGTCGACGGACTGTCGACATGTTCGACGACGCCGTCGAAGTGCTCGTCAATAGGTCAGCACCCAGTTAAGTATTGTGAGTCGTAAAAGCACATTGACGAGCCATCGACATGTCGAAGACTCGTCCAAAAAATTCGAAAAAAAAATTAAGTCAAAAAGTGGCGAGTTTTAAATCAAGTAACGGGCAGAGGTTTTAATTACAGACTCCCCACATAACACCTTTCACTCTCTCTCAAACTCTCCAACTCCTACATTCCCTCCATAACTCTCCACTAATTCCTCCACACTCTTTCACCCATCAAAACTCCCAAAACCCCTCATTCTCTCACCACAACTGAAAACCACAACCCTCTGCCCTAGGGTTATGAAATGTTTCTCAATTTTCTTCAATTTGTAGTCAAGTTTTAAGCAAGCTTCTCTCATAATCAGGTATGGTACATGATTTTCGACCCTTTCTCTGTTTTGTTGTTGTTATTTGTCTGATAATTGCTAAAAGATATGCCTAGAGTTCCTAAAGTAATTGAAAAATTAGATTATGGGACCTAGGCTGTCTTGGATTGGAATAAAATAAGTTGGAAGTATGTTTAAATAGGGATAAATGGGTGATATCTGTGATATTGAATGCTAAGGGTAGAAATTATGACTTAGGATTTGTAATTGTTGAATGAAATCCATGCTTAAATTTGCAAATTTGTGAAATTGTGGTTGGGGGAAGGGAATTTGGTATGACTGATGTTAGTAGGACTCGTGGGGACGATAATATCGTGCCCTTGTTGAGTCGGCGGGCATTTTGATCAACTTGTTGGTTCATTATGCCCGCCAATGGTCCGTAAAAGAGGAATTCTGTTAAAATGAAATTTGAGGAGTGAAGACTGAGTAACTCCAACTGGTTGGAGGTTATTTCGATTAAAAATCTCGGTTTGATATCGCTATACCCACCAAACAAAACCTGAACAATTACCAAAAGTTGAAAAGGTCAAAAATGAGAGTGAAGTCTGAGTAACCCGAAGCACCAGAACCGCAAATGTGCAAAATAGTTGAATATGGGTTCTCTGATTGATTGGAGTTGAAAACGCAAAATCGAAAAAAATAATTTATCTGCAGACTTACAGTTGTTGCTGCCAAGGCTGTAAACGTGTCGACGGCACCGTCGACAGGTTCGACGGTCCGTCAAAGCTCAACGACGATCTGCAGACTTCAAACATCAGAGAACTGATTTTGTTTTAAAACTAACAGTGTTTGATTTCGCTCATACAGATTAACTAGATTTTGAATTTTGATGATTATAGGTATGGCGCCACCCAAGTTGACTATTACTCAAGGGCGTGGCTCGAGGAAAACTCAACGAACAACGGGTCAAAGGAGGCCCAGTGGCCCACCCACACTTAGAGACGAGGATGATGAGCCTGAGGTTATGCCCGGAAGGAAGAATAGGGCTGCCGTGCCTCTATGGAATAGGCAGGTCACTGTACTAGCTCCTATACAACGCAGTTTCTCCCAATCTGACGAGGAGGAATCATCTACATCTGGGTCCGGTGATGGATCCGAGAAGGAGGGTTCAGAGGCTGAATCTGGAGATGCCTCACCTGCCGCATGAGCACAGTCTATTGAGGATGCAGCTCAGTCATCTCAGGCACCTTCTAGATCCCACACCCGTCAGAGCTCACAGCCTGGTGATGATGAGGATGATACTGATACTGATGCTGAGGCGGTTAGGGCTCAAGGAATGAGAAGCAAGAGGCTTGAGGATCGTTTTATTGTTAAGGGTGCCAAGAAGCTGTATGAGTATTGCATTGAATTAAAAGGTGACGACACCCAGCATGAGAACCACATCATAAATTAAAAGAGGCGGACTAGTTTTGAGGGGCTCAAGATCTTACCCAAGGCCAGAGAGCTCATTCGCCATTATCAGCTAGAGTTTATGTAGGAGTTGTCTGGGGATTATTGCGTGATTTTGGTCCGAGAGATATATGCCGCATATGGGGCCTTGATCAAGAAAGTAAGAAAGAGGCGCTAGAAACTGCGAGAGTTAGAGCCGCTCGGAGAGGTTGAGATCAAAGAGGTGAGTGTTGATATATCTGCCCAATACATCAACATTGTATACTTGGGCGATAATTACACCACCCCGAGATAGAGAATTGAGTTGGAAGACAAGTTGCTTAGACGCAAGGAGCAGTCCGTCAGGGACTGGGTAGCTACAGTGATTGGTCATCGAGCATGAGGTCCGAGTATACTAACTTAGCCAAGCGGATAGTGAAGAGATGGTTGAAATTAGAGGGAAAGTTTTGGTGGAGCGTGGTGCATTTGCGGCTTCTCCCCACTCAGGCCTATAATGCACTTACAGCTGACAGGCAAGTCGTTGTTGCCGCATTAATGTCTAGATATCCAATTAATTTTGGGGCTTTGGTTAGTACAGAGATTCAGTTGAGGGCCTCCCAGCCCAACACTTCATTGATATATCCCTGCCTAATTACAGAGCTTGTTCGGAGGTCGCAGGTGCAGTTGATCCATGATATCGACCACTGAATTACAGCTTCATCTGTTTATTCTGTAGAGAAGAGCAAGAAAGAGGTTGTCGATGATGGCCAAGGGGAAACGGATGGATTCCCAGTGGCACTTGGAGGGGTACCCCTACCTCAGGAGCAGGTTCATCTAGGGGCCGCGGGTGACTCTACACAGGAGTTACCCCCCACTACTGTCCCTATTACTGAGACTGTCCAGGCTGAAAATTATGAGATTCCAGCTACTGATATTGGTGATGCTACTGTTGAGACTGAGACTTCTATTCCTGAGTCGTAGACTTCAGCCCCACAGGCAACGGGCCCAGCTGCATAGCCCCAGGGTACCGCCAGAGTTGATTTCTATGCCTTCTCAATGGACAACTTTAGGAAATTTGCAAAACAGGCGGCTACAGCAGACCAGCAGTCGAAGATCATAGTGGTCCAGCTCGATGATTATGTCAGAACAAGAGTGGATGAGGCAGTAGAGCCTGTGAGATCGACACTATCAGCTTGGCTGGATGGGTTTGAGATTCGATTGATAGCATTGGAGATGGCCCGCCCAACCACTTCCACTGAATCTTTGAGGGCAGAGTTGGAGCAGCTTAAGGCTGATGTTTTAATGTTGAAGGCTCGTGATCCGAGCCTAGTAGCAGCACCATCGTCCGTTGCGGAGGAGATTGAGGAGGAGCTTCCAGTAGAGCAGTTAGTTGCGCCTACCGCAGCCGGTGGTCGGGGAAAGAGGAAGACAGTGGCCCGTGATGAAGAAGAGGTGCGCGAGAGCACTCGCCCTAGGGGTCCGAGTTTAGAGGAGCAGCAAATGGCAGAGGCCATTCAGAGATCGCTCATGGAGAATGTCCCGTTTGGGACTAGGGGAGCCACCTCGAGCAGTGCTCCCATTGGTGAGACATTTCCACCATCCCTTCCTACTCCAGTGCCAGTGCTTACAGGTACCACTAGTGATGCTGCTGCTGATGCTGCTGCAGTCTTCTATTGGTGCGGTTGCACCACCTGATGCCTCGAAGGCCGATGAGTCGTGAGATGAGCAGCGCGCCTAGTGCGCCATAGGTATTCCTATTCCCTGGTTTTACTTTTACTGCATTGGGGACATTGCAGATATTTTTAGTTGGGGATGGGAGTATTTGATCTGTTTATATTGTATATATGTGTTTAGGACCCCCTCAGCTTTTCTTTTCCATGGTTCTTTTCTTGAGGGGATTATTTCTTGTTGTACCTGGAATGTTTAAGTCGTGTTTAGATAAAATAGAGTAATGTTGACTTATGTTGTGGTGGTTTGATTAACTAGGGTTGTCTTGTTTTGATTTGAGAAAAAAAGTACTCCCCACCTAAAATTTAGAAAACTTGGACTTGGTTGTTTAATTGACAGGCATGCTTCTTTGTGTGACATTTACATTATTGAGTTACCTTGTGTGCATAATTATAGCGGGGAGACTAGTGTGTTGACAATTCTGATGCCATGTGTTGTGAGGTCTTGTAGATATATTCTCTAGTGGTGTATGTAATCTAGAACTTGCCTGGTTAGTCGTGCCTGCATTCTTAAGATAAGTGAAGCTGTGAAATGATCTTAGGCCTTGTTTTTGTTAGGAACCCCTGTTTAGCCTAAATACAATCCTACCCATAAATTAATATCTCTTGTCAGCCATTTTGAGCCTTAAAACCTATTCTTTGACTAGCCGTGATAAGCCGATACCCGTTCTGAATATACTTCTCTTTGCACCTGGTCCCTCCTTGGCACAAAAATAATAAGATTGAGGCTAAAAGCCTAAGTTGGGGGTGATAGGTGGAATAAGTGGAACATGAGGCGTAAGCCTAAAGTGGGGTAGAAGTGAATTGTCTAGTTGAAAGATATCGGTGTGGTAAGTGTAGAGAAAGAAAAAAAAACAGAAAAAAACAGAAAAAAAATTAAAAAAAAATTGAGAAGTATAGTCACAATAAAACCACACCGAGGCAATAAAACGAAATAAGGGAACAAAACAAAAGGCGAAAAGGGTAAAAGAAAAGAATAAGGTGTAGTGTTCAAGGAGGGTGAGTTACAGTAATCCATATATACATCCTACCCGTCCCCGAGCCTACATTGAAACGCTAAAAAAGCCCTAGTGTGATCACAGCCGAACTCTCCAAAGTCGAGGGCACTGAAAATAAGGGCAAGCTTATGGTATTTTATCCCATTCTGTGTGTACATACATATTGGGACATTCTTTGGTCTTTGTGAGGGCATGAGAATTTGTTAAGTGACTGATTTCCCGTGAGTCTTGATTCGTGTGCGCTATGGTTTCTTTGATAACTAGATGTCATAAATTGAAGCCTCATTGTTAGTTGCAACGAGTCGTTGATTGGTTTTGTCTTTATTGGGGGGGAGAGTCATTGTGATACACATGATATGCCGGAAATTAATTGCCAGAACCACTATAGGCAGTTTTACTTTGTAATATCGAGACATTTGTAGATTGAGTCTATTAGTTGACTTTCTTGAGGACAAGCAAAGACTTTAAGTTGGGGATGTTGATGTGCCGTGAAATTGTGGCACATCTAATGCTTTTGAACTCTAAGTTTTAATTGTTTTCGAGCAAGTTTGTGTTAGTTTGATGTGTTTTGTGTGTTGTGCAGGTATTTCAAAAGTAGAATGCTCGGAAAGCGAAAAACGAGGAATATAAGTGATCTATTCTGATAAGCATTAAGGACGGACTGCCAATATGCTCGACGGTCCGTTGAGTTTCCTCGTCATTCAAGTTCCTATAAAGTGACAAAGTCATCAGATCGTCGACTTGCACCGTCGACAAGATTGATGGTCGGTCGAAGTGCTTCGACGATGGAATTCCTGCAGAGTAACAATATTATCAAATCGTCATTATGGTCGTCAAACATGTCGACGACCGTCGAAGTGCAAGTCGAGCTGGAACAGGACTGGGATTGATTATTCCGAGTTTGAATTGTATAAATACTTGTTTATGGTTTATTTTTCGGACATTTGGAGTTTTAGACTTGTAGTAATTACTTTTGAGTTGTTATTGCTTTTGAAGATTTTCCAGACAAATTACATTCATTGCTTTCAAGTTTTATTCGTAAGTTAAATACAAAATTCAATTAGGCAGTCTTCAATCTTTTATTGTTTTCTTGTTGCCATGAGTAGCTAAACACCTTTACTAAGGTTCTGAACCCAAGGATGGGTGTGTTGTGATTGGGGATCATGAAAGATATATGCATAATGAATTGTTAGGTTTTATTTGTTCTTCATTTTCATCATATAGTTAGTGGTTTCAAACATTAGCTAACGCTACAAACTTTAGTTTATTTGGGAAAATAGCTAGGGTTAGGTAAGAACAAATAACAAGAACTCAAGGCTTTAAACCTTGTTTAATAAATTCACTTAGGAATAAAAGGAATTTACTTGGCATAATTACGCGTTCTTCATGTATACTTTCATATCTTTGTAAAAAAACATAGAAAGAAATAATCTTTTCTTATTGGGAAATAGTTCAGATTCACATAGAGGTTAAGTGCATCCATACAAACGATCCATTAGAAGTATATCAAGATCGATACTCATGATCATACACTTTATCTGACGGGGACACAACCTTGGTTCTTTTTACCCATATATTTACAACTTTAAATTTCTAGTCACTTTAAATTAGTCCACAAACCAAAACAACTATAAAACCCTTTTTCTGGAATACACCAGGACTGCAACATTAGTATAATACTTGTTTAGTAAAATTTTCACACCATATTCTCTGTGGGATTCGACCCTAACCTCATTGGGTTACTATATTTGACATCGTCCGCTTTACACTATTAAAAGTGTAAATTTGAGCGTATCACTAAGCTACCCATACTCACCGCCTTTCGGCTCAATGCATCAGCTACCACATTTCCCGTTCACGGATGGTAAAGAATGGTGATATCAAAATCCTTAAGAAACTCCATCCATCTACGCTGTCTCGAATTGAGATCTCTCTAATTGAACATATGCTGAAGATTGCGGTGATCGATAAACACCACACAATGGACCCCATACAAATAATGCCGCCAAATCTTCAACGCAAAAAGTACTGCCGCCAACTCTAAGTCATGAGTAAGGTAGCTCTTCTCATGAACCTTCAATTGCCTTAAAGCATACATGATTACCTTTATCTCTTGCATCAACACACAACCCAAACCGATACGAGATGCATCACAATATACGGTGCAGTCCTTAACCTTCACGGGTAATGCCCAAATCGGGGCTGAAGTCAACAAAGCCTTGTGCTTTGGAAGCTCTCTTTACACTTGTCAGACCGCTGGAAAGAAGCATTCTTCTGAGCCAATCGATTCAACTGCGAAGCAATCGAAGAAAAAACCTTTCACAAATCGGCGATAATAGCTTGCAAGGCCCACAAAACTACGAATCTCAGTAACTGAGGTAGGGCTCGCCTAATCCCTAACAACCTCAATCTTCTTGGGATCAACCATAATCTCGTCCTTAGACATAACATGGCCTAGAAATGCTTCAGAACTGAGCCAAAACTCACACTTAGAAAACTTGGCATACAACTTCTTTTCCTACAATAGACCAAGCACAATCCTCAAGTGCTTCTCATACTCTTCCTTACTTCTAGAATAAACCAAGATGTCATCGATGAACAAAATCATGAACGAATCCAATACAGCTTGAAGATCCCATTCATTAAATCCATAAATACTGTGGGGTCATTAGTAAGCTCGAACGACATAACTAGAAACTCATAATGACCATACCGGGTCGTGAAGTCTGTCTTCAGAATATCCTCCGCTCGGATCTCCAACTGATGATACCCTGACCTCAAGTCGATCTTAGAGAAGATCAACGAACCCTGAAGTTGATCGAGTAAGTCATCTATGCGGGTATTAGATACTTTTTCTGAATAGTAACCTTGTTCAATTGCTGATAATCGATACACATCCACGTAGAACCATCTTTCTTCTTTACAAATACCACGGGAGCCCCCAAAGGGAACATAGTAGGATGAATAAACTCCGTGCTCAACAAATCCTGCAACTGTTCCTTCATCACTCTCAACTCGACTGGAGCCATACGGTAAGGTGGAATAGAAATAGGCCTAGTGCCTGGCTCAAAATCAATACATACATCGATGTCACGGTCAGGCTGCATACCAACCAAGTCTGCGGGAAAGACCTTCGTGAACTCACTAACTATAGGAACAGACTCCAAGAAATGAGTATCCATGCTCGTATCATGAATATGAGCCAATTAGGCTAAACATCCTCTATCCACTAACTTCTTTGCTCGGAGGTACGAGATGATCTTCTTAGGAGCAGGGCTGGGAGTACCCTTCCACTCCAAACGTGAAATACCGAACATAGCTAACGTGACTGTCTTGGCGTGATAGTCCAAGATCGCATGGTACGGAGATAACCAGTTCATGCCTCAGTTAATATCAAAGTTTACCATACTAAGGATCACCAAGTCTACCCACGTATCATAGCCCATAAAAGTAACCACACAAGCTGGAGACACTTGATCTACTATCACAGAATCTCCAACCAGAGCAGAATCACGTATGGGCATATCAAGAATATCACACGTCATATCCAATCCAGTAGAAAAGTAGGTAGACACATATGAGAAGGTAGAACCTGGATCAAATAAAACCAAAGTTGTTCGATGACAAACAGAAATGGTACCTGTAATGACTGCAACAGAAGCCTCCGCCTCAGGTCTACCAGGGAAGGCATAACAATGGACCGTCTGCCACCGGAATACGCATCACCATGGCCACTTTGGCCTGATTGAGCTCCTCATCTAGAACCTTGAGAACTTCCCCTACTCGAGTATCCACATCTGCTAACTGAAGGCATTGGAGTCCTGGGAGTCTGAAATCTAGAACCCTGCTGAGCCTTACTATGTCTAGGCTTGGGACACTCTCTAGCAAAGTGACCCAAGTCACCACACTCATAGTATCTTACCTCCCAGGGCTGTGACACAGAAGTCGAAGAACCGGTATAACCATCATGGTTTGCAGGTCGAGAAAAGGAACCCCTAGAAGTCTGCCTAGCACTGTAACCACACTGTCTTGAAGGACCACTAGCTGATGCCTGGAGCGCTGACTGGATGGGGCGGCTAGGATAATGCTAGTGAGTCTTGCCTAACTGTCCCCCACCTCTAGAAGCGTAACCTCTGAAACTGCCAACCTGACGGGCCCTCTTGTCGCTACCCTCACCGTGTGATCGGAGCCTAGCATACTCCACCCTTATAGCATGATCCACCATGGACTGGAATGAAGACCCTATGGCAACAAGCCGAAGACAAGCCAAGTGCAATGGGAGTATTAATCTCCTGACAAACCTCTTAACCCTCTCGGCCTCAGTAGGAATCAACTGAACAACATGGCGAGCCAGGGAAAAGAGTCAGGCCTTGTACTCAGCAACAGACAAACCCTTCTGCTCCAGGTTGTTGAACTTGTCTCTCCTCATATCCCTAAGAGTAAGGGGATGTACATCTCCAAGAACGCCTGATGAAACTGAACCCAAGACAACGGGGGCAACCAACTGGCCGTCACTCAACAAAAGACCTCCACCACACCTTAGCATCACCTCGAAACTGATAAGATACATAATCCACCCCATGTGAATCAACAATACCCATCTTGTACAATCTTTCATGACTGCCAACTATAAACTCATAGGCATCCTCAGATGGAGTACCAAAGAACTTGGGCGACTCCATCTTAATAAATCTGGCGAACCTATCCTTATATCCAACGGTCATAGCTAGGACAACAACCAGCCTAGAAGCACATGCAGATACCGGGATCTCATCGATACGTAGAGCCATAGCAACAACAGGCTGCATCCCCTGAGTCTGGCCCTACTTAGGTGTCTGTACTCCCGCTCTAGTCTGTGACCCTCCTGGAGTGGCTGGATGGCCAACCACCGCATGCATCCCATCAAGATAGTGCAGAATACGAACCATGGTGTCCTGAAGCACTAAAGTAGAAATCACCTCAGGCTGAGTCTGGGCTGGTCCCAACTCCCCCTCATTTGCAGGCTAGTGCTCAGGTTGATGCTCTGGCTCTGGTAATAAGGATCTAGCATGTCTTTGACCAACCGCAAGGGCCCTACCCTTAGCTAGTGCTGCACCATAGCCTCTGCTACTGCCACGGCCTTTCGCTCGGCCTCTTCCTCATGCTCCAACCCCAGCGGCGGGCTCGGGTACCTTATCCCTCGCGATAGTAGCACAGGTCCTCACTATTTGTGAGAAAGTAGAAGTGAAGTCATATACCAATTAGAACATCCTAGCTACCAATTTGAAAAAGTAGCACAAAAGAATGAAACAATTTGAAGTATCCTAAATGTCCTATAGCCTCTCGCAGATAAGTACGGAGCTCATTGTATCGATCTGCAAGACTTTACTAGATATGTTCTTGTACTTATAAGATCAGATAACCTAGGGCTCTAAGACCAACTTGTCAGGACCCAACTTGTGAGTCGAGTGGGCACCCACCCTAACCCCTTGGTGGTCGAACCCTTCCCTTATTCAACATTCATTTTAAGCATATCAATAAGAAACAAAAATATAGAAGCAGTCTCAATATATATAAATAACTACTAAGTTCAGAATAATACTACAAATGCAAAATCTGGTCTAAGTACAATACAAGAGCCACTAAATATACATAAATCTTGAAGTGCCAAATAATAAAGTCTGAATACTGTCTCGAAACAATGGACATATATCATAAAGAAGAGTTTTTCGGGCTGTTGATCAGGAACATGGCTTACCTTGGAAACTCGTACTAAAGCCTCGGGAAGATCACTCACGAGGTGCTTAAATGGACCCTATAGCAAACTCTGCACTCATAAAAGAGTATAGCAAGGTACCATCAGTACAAACACTATGTATTGGTAGGTATCATAGGTCGACAACAATTAGTTCATATATATGAAGAAAAAATCAACAAGTAGACTTGTAAGCAAACAAGTACGTTAACGAACCAATCAACAATGAAATCATCTCAATATCAATGCCAAGTCCAACTCAGAAATGAATAGTAGATGTGAGAGTGAAATGCATATGCAATGCAATGAACTAGCAAAACCTCAAGCCTGTACACACATGCTAAGGACGAAAATCTCGGCATCTCAATAGTCATGACCAATAGGGGACCTGCGAAGTCCATGTACTCCTTCATCCTGGCAAGAAACATTGGGCAGTGAGTAAATCACACTCCGTTTCGATAAAAATCTCGGATCACAGATTCTCATATCTTTCATATACAATCCGGCAAAAACTTTGGATGTTCGTTTGTCTCACTTATTATCATCAGTGCCAAGTCACAGTTCATATCAATGCATCATATGCAATGAGAGTGTATGCAGTGCAGATATCATAATCAACTACAAATCAAAATCAAAGTCTCATTCGTGTCTTATCATAAGCACACATCATAGTTCAAGCCTAATCTCATGATTCTTTCCCCGTTCGATGATAAGTAGCATAAGCAAATAGAGATGAATGCATACACGAGTCACATCATATCAAAAAGAAGACAAGCCCAAATCACACCACAAGGCGACAAGCCCACAACCAACAACAACCAACCTCATAGAATTCCATCCCAACTTCATGCCTGAAGGCTTAGAATGCTTTCCCTGTCAATATCTAACTCCTACTTATGCTTCACTAATTGGAGTCTAGCCGAAAGGTAAACCGTAACCTACCTTAATGCCTAGCGGGTGCCACGAACTATCTAACTTGGGCCTTGCCCATCCGAAAAGCTTCAGAAAGATCGAAGTCTATTCAACAACGCATTCTATATATGAAATAGAGACTAATGATATCTATAAAGTTAGTACTAATGGATTTGAAAACAACCCTTTAAAAGAGAAAAATCAGGCCCACAAGGGCAAAAATAGGAATTTTAGGTAAAGGAGGTCCAATACTATGCCTCAATTGCTAAATAGACTCAAGAAATCATCATTTTCCACTCTTAATAAAAATACCCCAAATTAGGAAGAAACCTTTACTTCCATAAACCATGTAATTAGAATGATTCAAGTTGTTAACTACTTAATTCAAGGATTCATGACTAGATTAAACAAGATTTACCTACCAAAACCCCAATTTCATAGCATAACATCCCAAGATTATAAACTTAGAGTTACAACTTTCTTTCCATACTAACCCCTCAATTTCATCATAAATTCTAACGAAGGAAGTAAATAAACATAAAACATGGTCAAAGGAACTTTCTCAAAGATGATACAACTCCAATTGCTCTTCAAATCGCCTCTAGAACTCTTAGGTTTCAATTTGGTGAATGATTAAAGAATGGCTCGAATTGGGAAATAAAAGGGGAATCTGTTCAGCGATCCCCGCTTCCGCGATCAAGGTTCCGCTTTCGCGCTCCCGCCTTGGTAGAATACCATCCGCTGAGGCCGGTTTCATTAAGTAAGTCAGTTTCTGTGTCTGCAAGCTAGGTCCCACATGGGCGGACCCATAGAGGCGGACATACTCCGGCCGAGGCGGGACACCAGAAAACCAGAAAATTTGGTTTTCACCAAGTTTCACTCAACATCCCGACATCCACCCGAGACCTCCCGACCAACAACTGAACATGCAGACATAAGTAAATACATGCTACAAACTCAACTGTGGCCTCGAAATTCCAAATCGAGGGCTCAAAATTCCCAACTGAGTTCACCTTGACTCGGTCAACCCCCAAACGGCCAAAACCAAGTTTCCAACCAATGGTAAAAAATTCTCCTGAATGCCTCGGGAACCAAACCAAACATCCCACTAAGTCATAATCAACCTTTCAGACCTTATGGAATTGACAAAATTTTGAAAAAGGTCTGTTACCCAAAAGCCAACTATTGATCAAACGTTTTTCACTTTAAGATCCTAACTTCCTCAAATACTAACAAATCTCGCCTGATGACCTCGACAACCATGTCGCCCATCCCCACAGGTCAAAATCACTCTAATGAGGCTAGGGGAAGGATCAACGGGGGTAAAAGGGTCAAAACACATGTAATGACCAAATAGGTTGTTACAGTCCTGTAAACCATTGCATGCATCATGAAATGCATGCCCCGGGAAAAAGGGACATAAGTACATTTGAATTATACTTGTATGTAAAGCAATTGAATAAAAGAACTAAAAGTGGGGGCTAGGGAAATGGGCAACCCAAATCAATAACATGGATACATGAAGTAACACAAAACTGAAACTGTAACTACAGGTTGTAATTGAAACATGGACTTGATCAAGATCTAGCTTGATAAAGTTGTAACATGAGTAAATCGTTTTAAGTGGGAGAGCCTTAGTATAACCGACAACATGAAATCATCACGTGAGCATGTGGAGTCTGGTACCTGGCCCCACTAGCAGAGCAATCCAATACTTTGCTGAGGTATGAGATATGAACATGACATAAAAGGATCAATCAATAGTCTGAAGGTATTGTCCTAACTAGGCGAAGCGATCCTTACCCTACGTTGGCATACAAAGTTTTAGGCGGTCTGCACCTTCTTGGTAAATCTATGCTACTCCAAAAAATTCTGAATATGTACATGGTTGGCTTAAAATCTCATAAATTTCATAAACATTGTAACGACCCCTTCGGTAGTTATTGCGTTTTTGACCCATTTTCCCCTGTTGACCTTTTATCAAGCCCCCTTAGCATGATTTTGACTCCCGAGGATTGGCAACATAGTTCTTAAGGTTATCAAGCGAGTCTTGAATTGATTTGGGGAAACTAAAGCCTTAAAGTGAAAAACCTTTGACCAATAGTTGACTTTTGGGTAAATGGACCATTTTCGTAATTCTGTCAATTCCATGAGGCTTGGAGGGTCGATTGTGACTTGGTGGAATATTTGGCTCAGTTCCTCAGACATTCAGGAGCATTTTGTACCCTTGGTTGGAAACTTGGTTTTGGCCGTTTGGGGGTTGACCGAGTCAAGGTGACCTTCGTTGGGAATTTCGATGCCACGGTTGAGTTCGTAGCATGTTTTTACATCTCTCTGCATGTTCAGTTTGTACCCAAAAGGTCTCGGGTGGATGTTGTGATTTGTCGTGGAACTTGGTGAAAACCAAAATTTTCTAGTTTTCTGATGCCCTGCTTCAGCTGGTGTGTTTCAGCCTTTGTGGGTCCGCCCATGTGGTACTTGGCCTACAGATGCGAGATGCTTGTTAATTAATAAGGTCCGCCTCAGCGGACAAGTATTCACCGAGGCGAGAGCGTGTAAGCAGAATCCTGTGCGCGGGAGCAAGGGTCACTGAAACAGATTCCCCTTTTATCCCTAATTCGAACAACTCTTCTTTCATTCACTAAATTGAAACCATAAGGGATTGTATAGGTGATTTAAAGAGCTTTGAGGTGATTTCTTCATTGGGTAAGTTCTCTTTTACTTCTTTGTGGTTATCTTATTTATTTAGAAAGGAATCCATGGTAGGTTAGAGGTGTCAATTGGGGAAGATGGGTTTACAAACTCTTTGTGAATTGTTGAGTCTTAAGCTATGAAAAAAGGGTTCATTTGGTGAATCTTGCTTAATATAATCATTAACCATTGTGAATGACTAGACTATTAGCTTGAATCTCTTTTTTTATTATGGATTAGATTATGGAAAGTTAGGGTTTGATCCCAATTAGGGGTTGTTTGATCTAATGGGGAAATTGAGTATAGCTTGAGTCTATTTAGAAATTTGGGAAAAGTATTGAACTTCTAAAATGTTGGCTTACTGATTTTAATCTCAAAATTCCTATTTTGCCCTTGTGGGGCAGATATTCTTCTTTAGAAGGGTTGTTTCCAATTCGATTATTACTATAGCTTATTGGATATTTTTAGTCTCTATTTCTTACATAAAATGCATTGTTGATAGACTTTGATCTTTCAAAAGCTCTTTGGAAGGGCCAGGCTCAAGTCAGATAGTTTGTGGCACCTGCTTGGCATTGAGGTAGGTTACTGTTTGCCTTTCGGATAGACTCCAAATAGTGAAGCATATGTAGGAGTTTGACATTGATGGGGAAAGCATGTTAGGCTTTTGGGTATGGATTTGGGATGGATTTCAATTAGGTTGGTTCTGTTAGCTGTTGTGTGGGCTTGTCGCCATATTTTTCATGTTGGGCTTGTCGCCTTATTTCCTATGATTTGTCTTGTCACCATTCTTGCTATATTATGTTGTATTGCATTCATCTCTTTATTTGATGTTCCACTTATCATCATAAAAAGGAAGATTAATGATAAAAGATTGAATTGTGATGTGTACTTATGATAAGAGACAAATGAGATCCTGATTATGATTTATTGTTGATATTGATATCATGCATGGCATACATAGTCCTTTCATATGATGCATTGATTAGAACATCTGACTTGGCACAAATGATGATAAGTGCGAAAAGTGGTACATCTGAGGTTTTTGCCGGATTGTGAAAAGAAAAGGAAAGAAAAAAAATTGTAAACTCGTGAATCTAATGTATTGTCTGAATGCGAGTGCTGTAAATGGATGCCATTCCCCCCCCCCCCCCCCCCGGTTTCATGACTGCCGATGAGTCGATATGTCATCCAAAACATGTGTGTACAGGTTAAAAGTATTGGCCAGTGCATTGCATTGCATTTCAATACATTTCATCTACGACATCATATGGCACTTTTATTAGTGATTCTTGGTGTTGACTGATGGATTATTCTTGTGGTAAGGATAAATTATTTGACTTGACAGAATTGCGGTTTAGTGACTCCACCTAGGCTTATGACTTGAATAGTTGAGTTTCTTTATGACTTTTGGTTCTTTTCTGAGTGCAGAGTTTGCTATAGGTTCCACTTCAGCACCTCGCGAGTGATCATCCAGAGGCCCTTAGTACGAGTTTCCAGGGTGAGCTATATTCCTGACCAGCAGCCTGGAAAACTCTTCTTATGATATATGTCCATTGTTCCGAGACACTATTTGTAAACTATGTTATTTGACATTCCTGACTTATTTATATTTAGTATCTCTTGTACTTAGACCATATTTTGAGGCATTGTAGTATTATTCCGCACTTAGTATTTATTTATATGATTTGAGACAGTTTGGTACTTATATTTTCTTCCGCTTCATTTATTGAACTTTTGAGTAAGGGAAGGATTCACCCACCAGAGGGGATTGAGTTGGTGCCCACTCGATCCACGAGTTGGGTTGTGATAAGTTGGTATTAGAACCCTAGGCTACCCGGTCTAATAAGTACAATAGCATGTCTAGTAGAGTCTTGCGGATCGTTACGATGAGCTCCGTACTTATCTGCGAGAGGGTGTAGGACATTTAGAAAACTTCAAATTCTTTCATTCTTTCATGATACTTTATTCAAATTGGTATCAAGGATGTTCTAATTGGAATCTGACTTCACTCCTGTTCTCTCACACATATGGAGGGCCCCTGCTAATATCGCAAGGGATAAGGTGCTCGAGCCCGCTGTTGGGGCTGGAGTACAATGACAAGGCCGAGCAAGAGGCTGTGATCTTAGCAGAGGCCAAGTTGTAGCACCAGCAAAGGGTGGGGCCCCTGCGGTTGGCCAGAGACGTGCTAGATCCTTATCATTAGAGCTAGAGAATCAGCCTGAGCATGAGGCCATAGATGAGGGAGAGCTGGGACCAACCCAAACTCAGCCCAAGGTGATTTCTACTCCGGTGCTTCAGGACACCATGGTCCTTATTCCGTACTATCTTGATGGGATGCATGCAGTAGGTGATCATCCAGCCACTCAAGGGGGGACACAGACTAGGGCGGGATCACAAACCCTCAAACAAGGCCAAACTCAGTGAATGCAGCTTGTAGCTACTATGGCTCCACGTATCGATGAGATCCCGTCACCCGCATGTGCTCCTAGCCCTATTGCTGGCCCCGCTATGACCGTTGGAGATCAGGAGATGTTTTCCAGATTAATTAAGATGGAGCAATCGAAGTTCTTTGGTACTCCATCTGAGGATGCTTATGAGTTCATAGTTGACAGTCATAAGAGGTTATACAAGATGGCTATCGTTGATTGGCATGGGGTGGATTATGTATCTTATCAGTTTCGAGGTAATGCTAAGGTGTGGTAAAGGTCTTCCGTTGAGTGTCGGCCAGTTGGGTTGCTTCCGTTGTCTTGGGTTTAGTTCCATCAGGTGTTCTTGGAGAAGTATTTCCCCCTCACTATTAAGGATATGAGGAGAGATGATTTCGACAACCTGAGCAGAGAGGTTAGTCTGTAGCCGAGTATGAGGTCCGACTCTTTGCCTTGGCTCGTTATGTTGTTCAGTTGATTCCTATCGAAGTTTAGAGGGTTAGGAGGTTTGCCAGAGGGTTAATATTCCCGTTGCACTTGGCTTGTCTTCAGCTTGTTGCCATAGGGTCTTCATTCCAGTTCATGGTGGATCATGGTATGAGGGTGGAGTCTGCTAGGTTTCGAGCACACGGTGGGGGTAGAGACAAGAGAGCCCGTCAGGTTGGCAGTTTGAGTCATTATGCTTCTAGAGGTTGGGGCCTGTCAGGCAGAACTCATCCGCACTATCCTGGCACCCCCATCCAGTCAGCGCTCTAGGCTTTAGCTAGCGGTCCTTCGAGACATAGTGGTTACAGTGCTGGGCAGACTCCTAGGGGTTGTTTTTCTTGACCTGCAGATCGTAGTGGTTATACCAATTCATCGACTTCTGTGTCCTAGCTCTGAGAGGTTAGATGTTATGAGTGTGGCGACTTGGGCCACTTTGCCAGAGAGTGTCCCAGGCTTAGACAGAGTGGGGCCTAGCAAGGTTCCAGATTTCAAACCCCTAAGACTCTAGCACCTTCAGCCAGCAGGGGTGGACATTCTAATAGGGCCAGTGCTCCTACAGGACGCAGTGGTTCTCAGTCTCTTCGAGGTGGTTATCAGCCTAATAGGGGTGGTTCTCAGGGTTCCAGGAGAGTAGCTCAGTCAGGCCAGAGTGGCCGAGGTGATGCGCAGTCCGGTGGCGGTCGGGTCCATTGTTATGTCTTCCCTGGTAGACCAGTGGCAGAGGCTTCTGATGCAATCATCACAGGTACTATTTTTATTAGTCATCGGGCAGCTTCAATTTTATTTGATCCGAGTTTTACCGTCTTATATGTGTCTACCTACTTTTCTACAAGATTGATATGATGTGTGATATTCTTTATATGCCCATATGTGTGTCTACTATGGTTAGAGATTCTGTGATAGTAGATCCAGTCTATCGAGCTTGTGTGGTTACTTTTATGGGCTATGATACGTGGATAGACTTGGTGATCCTTAGTATGGTAGACTATGATATTATCTGGGGTGAATTGGTTATCTCCGTACCATGCAACCTTGGACTGTCATGCCAAGACGGTCACGTTAGCTATGCCCGATATTCCGCGTTTGGTGTGAAAGGGTACTCCCAGCCCTGCTCCTAATAAGATCATCTCGTACCTCCGAGCGAAGAAGTTAGTGGATAGAGGATGTTTACCCTACCTGGCTCGTATTCGTGATACTAGCGTGGATACTTCTTCCTTGGAGTCTGTTTCGATAGTTAGCGAGTTCACGAAGGTCTTTATCGCAGACTTGGCTGGTACGCCGCCTGACCATGATATCGATTTCTATAGTGATTTGGAGCCAAACACTTGGCATATTTCCATTCCACCTTATCGTATGGCTCCAGCTAGTTAAAAGAGTTAAAGGAACAGTTGCAGGATCTGTTGAGCAAGGGGTTCGTTCATCCTAGTGTGTCCCGTTAGGGTGATCCCGTGCTATTTGTGAAGAAGAATGATGGTTCTATAAGGATGTGTATCCATTATTGGCAATTAAACAAGGTTACTATTCAGAACAAGTATCTGCTAACTCGCATAGATGACTTATTCGATCAGCTTCAGGGGGCCTCGGTCTTCTCTAAGATCGACTTGAGGTCAGGGTATCATCAGTTAAATATCCGAGCGGAGGATATTCTGAAGATAGCCTTCTAGATCCGTTATGGTCATTATGAATTTTTGGTTATGTCATTCGGGCTTACCAATGCCCCCGCAGCATTCCTAAATTTGATGAATGGGGTCTTCAAGCTGTATTTGGAATCGATCGTGATTGTGTTGATCGATGACATCTTGGTTTTCTCGAAGTAAAGAAGAGCATGAGAAACACTTAAGGATTGTGCTTGGTCTGTTGAAGGAAAAGAAGTTGTATGCCAAGTTTTCTAAGTGTGAGTTTTGGCTCAGTTCTATGGCATTTCTGGACCATGTTGTGTCTAAGGACGGGATTATAGTTGATCCCAAGAAGATCAAGGCTGTACGGATTAGGCGAGGCCTATCTCAGTTACTTAGATTCGCAGTTTCGTAGGCCTTGCGAGTTATTATCGTCGGTGTGTGAAAGGATTTTCTTCGCATTTAAATTGGTTGACTTAGTAGAATGTTCCTTTCTAGTGGGAAGAGAGCTTCCAAAAGCTTAAGGCTTTGTTGACTTCAGCCCTAATTTTGGCATTGCCCGTGGAGAGTAAGGACTTCACCGTATATTGTGATGCGCCTCGCATCGGTTTGGGTTGTGTGTTGATGCAAGAGGGAAAGTTAATCGCGTATCCTTCGAGGCAATTGAAGTTTCATGAGAAGAACTATCCCACTCATGAGTTAGAGTTGGTGGTCGTAGTTTTCGCGTTTAAGATTTGGAGGCATTATTTGTATGGGGTCCATTGTGAGGTGTTTACCGGTGACCACAATCTTCAACATGTGTTCAACCAAAGGGATCTCAATCGAGGCAGCGTATATGGATGGAGTTGCTTAAGGATTGCGATATCACTATTCTATACCATCCGGGCAAGGCGAATCTGGTAGCTAATGCGTTGAGCTGAAAGACAGTGAGTATGGATAGCTTAGCTTGTTTGGTTGCTGAAGATCGTCCTTTATCCATGGAGGTTCAGACTCTTGCTAATAGCTTTATGAATTGGATATTTCTTAACCTGGCAAGGTTCTGGCTTGTGTTGAGGCGAGGTCGTCTCTCTTGGAGCAGATTAAGGCCCAGTAGTTAGATGAAGTGAAGTTGTGTAAGATTGGGCACAAGGTGATGAGTGGTGAGGCCAAAGAGGCCATGCTTGATAGCGAGGGTGTCTTGAGGATTATTGGGAGAGGCTTACAGTTCCAGGTATTCTATTCATCCGGGTGCAACAAAGATGTATCGTGATTTGAGGCAGCACTATTGGTGGAGTAGGATGAAGAGGGACATCGTAGATTTTGTTTCTCAGTGTTTGAATTGCCAACAAGTTAAGCAAGTTAAGTATAAGCACTAGAGACCAGGTAGTGTGCTTTAGTGAATGCCCATTCCCGAGTGGAAGTGGGGGAGGATCGCTATGGATATTGTGGTTGGCTTCCAAAAACCCTAGGAAAATTTGATTTAATTTGGATTACTATGGATAGGTTGACTAAGTCTTCGCACTTCATCCCAATTCAAATGACTTATAATGCAGAGAAGTTGGTGTGTACTTACATTAGAGAGATCGTCTGATTGCATGGGGTGCCCATTTCCATCATCTCAGATAGGGGCACTCAGTTTACTTTCTAATTCTGGAGGACATTACAGCAGGAGTTGGGTATTCAGTTGTATCTTAGTACCGAATTTCATCAACAGACCGATGGCAAGTCCGAGAGGACTATTCAGGTGCTTGAGGACATGTTGAGAGCTTGTGTTATCAACTTTGATGGTCATTGGGACCAGTTCTTACCGTTGGCAAAGTTTACGTATAACAACAGTTATCACTCGAGTATCGACATGGCACCGTTTGAGGGTTTATATGGTATGAGATGTTATTCTCCAATTGGGTGGTTTGATGCTTTCGAGGTGAGACCTTGGGGTACAAATTTTTTGAGAGAGTCCTTGGACAAGGTGAAGCTGATTCAGGAGAAGCTTCTGGAAGCTCAGAGTAGGCAAAAAGGGTATGCAGACCGAAAGGTTTGGGATCTAGAGTTTATGCTTGGCGAGCAGGTTCTGTTGAAGGTTTTAACCATAAAGGGTGTGATGTGATTTGGGAAGAAGGGCAAGTTGAGCTTGAGGTTTATTGGCCCCTTCGAGATTCTCCGTCGCGTTGGTGAGGTGGCTTATGAGTTTGCTTTGCTACCAAGTTTGTCAGGTGTTCATCGGGTATTCCATGTTACCATTATGATGGTTTTTATATCATTCAGTGGGATTCGGTGTTGTTTGATCAAAATTTATCCTTCGAGGGGGAGTCGATAGCAATTTTGGATCGGTAGGTGAAGAATTTAAGGTCTACGGAGATTGCTTCAGTCAAGGTGCAGCGGAAGCCCCGTCCTGTTGAGGAGGCTACTTGGGAGACCGAGGTAGGTATGTGAGAAAAATATGCCCAGCTTTTCACCGACTCAGGTACCTTTCCTGCGTTATATTCCTTCTTCGTTTGAGGATGAACAGTTGTTTAATTGGTATTTGATGTAACGACCCGTTTGGTCGTTATTGCATTTTTAACCCATTTACCCCTGTTGACCCTTCCCCGAGACCCGTTAGCGTGATTTTGACCTGCGGGGATGGGCACACGATTCCCGAGGTTATTGGTCGAGTCTTAAAGTGATTTGGGGAAACTAAAGCCTTAAAGCGAAAAACCTTTGACCAATACTTGACTTTTTGGTGAACAAACCCTTTTTGTAATTTCATCGATTCTATAAGGTCCGAAGGGTCGATTGTGACTTGGTGGGATGTTTGGTTCGATTCTCGAGACATTCGAGAGCATTTTGTACCCTTGGTGTTAGCCGTTTGGGGGTTGACTGAGTGAAGGTGACCTCTGTTGGGAATTTCAATGCCACGGTTGAGGTCATAGCGTGTTTTTACATGTATTTGCATGTTCAGTTTGTACCCGGTAGATCTCGGGTGGATATTGGTATTTGGGGTGGAACTTGGTGAAAACTAGATTTTTCTGGTTTTGTAAAGTCCCACTTCAGCGGGTGTGTTTCCGCCTTTACTGGTCAGTCCATGCAGGACTTGGCCCGCAGATGCGAGATGCCTGGTAATTAATGAGGTCCGCCTCACCGGATGAATATCCGCAGAGACGGGTGCGCATAAGCAGAATCCTGCGCGCTGGAGCGATGATCGCTGAAACAGATTCCCCTTTTATTCCTAATTCAAACCACTATTCTTTGGGGTTATTTTATTTATTTAGGAAGGAATCTATGGTAGGTTAAAAGTGTGAATTGGGGAAGATGGGTTTTCAAACTCTTTGTGAATTGTTGAGTCTTACTATGAAAAAGGGTTCATTTGGTGAATCTTGCTTAATATAATCATGAAACCTTGTGAGCTCAAAATTGATTAAGGATTAGATTATGGAAAGTTAGGGTTAGATCCCAATTTGGGGGTTTTAATCTAATAGGGAAATTGATGATTTCTTGAGTCTATCTAGCAATTGGGTAATAGTATTGAACTTCTAAAATGTTGGGTGGGTTACCGATTTTAATCTCAAAATTCCTATTTTGGCCTTGTGGGCTTGATATCCCTCTTTAAAAGGGTTGTTTCCGATTCGATTAGTAATTTAGCTTATTGGGTATCTTTAATCTCTATTTCTTACATATAACACGTTATTGATATATTTCGATTGTTCGGAAGCTCTTCGGAAGGGCAATGTTCAAGTTGGATAGTTCGTGGTACCCGCTTGGCATCGAGGTAGGTTATGGTTTACCTTTCGGATAAACTCCAAATAATGAAGTATATGTAGGAGTTTGATATTGACGGGGAAAGCATGTTAGGCCTTCGGGTATGGAGTAGGGATGGATTTCAATTAGGTTAGTTTTGTCAGCTGTCGTGTGGGCTTATAGCCATATTTGTCATGTTGGGCTTGTCGCCCTATTTCCTATGATTGGGTTTCTCGCCATTCTTGCTATGTTATGTTATATTGTATTCATCTCTCTCTTTGATGTTCCACTTATGATAGTAAAAAGGAAGGTTAACGATAAAAGATTAATTTGTGATGTGTACTTATGATAAGACACGAATGAGATCTTGATTATGATTTGTTGTTGATAGTGATATCATGCCTGGCATACATACTCATTTCATATGATGCATTGATATGAACATCTGACTTGGTATTGATGATGATAAGTGAGAAAAGTGGAACATCCGAGGTTTTTGCCGGATTATGAAAAGAAAAGAAAGGAAAAGAAATTGTGAACTCGTGAATTCGATGTGCGGTCGAGATGTGAGTGGTGTACATGGACACATGGGTCCCTCACGAGCCATGACTTCTGAGAGGTCGATATTCTGTCTGTAGCATGTGTGTATAGGTTCCAGGGTTCGGCCAATGCATTGCATAGCATTACATTTCATATCAATACATTTCATCAACGAAATCATATGGCAATTTTATTATTGATTCTTGGTGTTGACTGATGGATTATTCTTGTGGTAAGGATCAATTATTTGACTTGACAGATTTGTAGTTTTATGACTCCACCTAGGCTTAATAGTTGAGTTTCTGTGTGACTTTCTGTTGGTGGAATTCCTTTATTATTGTGATGATCTGATTTGCGAGTATGCCTGATGTCTTAACTGCCTACTTGTTGGTTCATTCTTCATATACGAGAAATATTTGTTGTCGACCTATGATATCTACTAGTACATAGTGTTTGTATTGATACTACCTTCCTGTACTGTTTTCTGAGTGCAGAGTTTGCTACAGGTTCCACTTCAGCACCTCGCGAGTGACTTTCCTGAGGCCCTTAGTATGAGTTTCCAGGGTGAGCTATATTCCTGACCAGCAGCCCGAAAAACTCTTCTTATGATATATGTCCATTGTTCCGAGACAATATTTGTAGACTATGTTATTTGACATTCCAAACTTATGTATATTTAGTGGCTCTTGTACTTAAACTAGATTTTGGGGCAATTTAGTTTTATGCCGCACTTAGTATTTATTTATATGATTTGAGACTGTTTAGTACTTATATTTTCTTCCGCTTGATTTATTGAACTGTTGAGTAAGGAAGGGTTCGCCCACCAGGGGGGATTGTGTGGGTGCCCGCTCGATCCACGAGTTGGGTCATGACAAACATGGTTTGTAAATAGTTTTACATGAAAATCTATATAAATATATGTATATAATTTCTGAGACATGAAAGCAAGTAAAAATTAATATAATGGAACAAATCTGAGTTCATAACTGATATCTAAGAGCTCATGGAAAAGATAACACGAGCATACATGGATTGCAGACAGGTTCATGACAATCATAATGATAAACAAGAATACAATTATCAGAAACATGATTGAGCATGACACTACATATATATATGTCACGAACTAGCTAGGGAACATGACGGGTACCCGGGGCTAGCCACCGAGCACCACTCGTGCTACTACTTATCGTGCTCATTTAATGGTCTTTTATCAGCTTTATACTCAAATTGTAGGAAAATCATATTTTATATGGAAACATAAATACTTTTTAAATACATTTGCCTCTCGGCCATCAAAATAATATATACACATAATAGCATCTCGTGAGACCATCTAACCCACACTACGCATCTACGAGCCTCTACTGGAGTACTAAACATAAGGACAGGACAAGACCCCGTCATGCCCAAAAATACATATACATGAATATACACAGAAGAATCGTGATAAGCACCTACGAACAAAGGAGTGTTTTGAATCAGCTGATGGCTACTGCTGGTCTGGGTCAAGCTCTCCTCCTTGTCTACCTGTGGGCATGATCACAACGTCCAAAGAAAACGGGCGTCAGTACGAACATTGTACTGAGTATGAGAGGCTTAAACAATGAAATAAGACAATGATACGAAGGAAATATCAATATGAAACATCTATATCTGCCTGTCAAATATAAAATAAATAATGCATGCTGTCTTACTCATACTCATCATCATGTCATTTATGCATAAATGTATAAGCTTCCCGCCCATATAGGTACGGTGTGATAATGCATAAACTGCCCGTCCATATCGGATCGGTGTGGTAATCATAACATTAGCCTGCGTCCAGGCCTCCCGCGTCCGGGGTATCATCTCATGCTGCCCACTAGTGGTGTCTGCGTATGCCATTTGGCCATGGTGTATCGTATAGCTGCCCACCTTAGCGGTGACAGCCCGGCCAACTAGGCACGGTGTTAAATCATCATCATACATGCTAATCATAATATACTTATCGTAACATGCTTATCATGACACATGCACAAGGCTTATGGACAACTTTACTCGATCGGGGTGACATAAGGTCGTGATCCCCCGATTTCATTATGGAGTAATCATTGACATTCTGCCTCACCTTAAAGGGATTAGCATATAAGGTGAATGTAAGCAATAAATAACATCTTTAACATTTTAGAATCATCATGTCATATCTTCTATCTTATATAGCTATTCATAGACATAGGCTCTTAGCTTTCTGGAATACAGGGACTCATGAGGAGGAAGGAAAATCATGCTAGAAGATTCATTCCATTAGAAGGAAAGGGCTAGCCTCACATATCTTTGACGTTTAACTAAGCTATCGTTCGCTTGTTCTCCTTCGATATCACGTTTCTACCTTCAAAGAGAATTCGCATTTACGTTAGTTAATCGACTATAAGAACGCGCTACTATTTCTAGGGAAAATTTGGTGGCACTTCTTTTGGTTATACTACTTTTCTCATATTCTATATCAACTCTCAAACGCTCACAACAACATTCACAATATTACAATCAACAATCATCATTTATATACATTGACCACAATCCACCAATTCTGTTCAATTTCTCCACATTTATGGTTATACCTTACTATCGCGTTTCCTCGTATATAATACTTATTTCATGGTCTAAATGTCATTTATAGCGTATTCATAATCACAACACACTAACATTTATGATTCAGTCCAACTACCTTCCAACCACGACACTATTCACTCATTAATGACCCACTTCCTATGTTTTTCTACAATTCAAGTATCTTACCCTTCCAATACCTTAAACAACATGGTTCAGTCATGAAACATACCATAGATGATGGTTGAACAAGCCTTGAATGGAATTACTCCTTTAGCACCAAAACCCTACTTTACTTCCTTTGGGTTGTCTTGAGAAAGATGAACTTTAGTGTGATTCGTACACTTGATTTCATGGATTTGATGTTATTGACCTTGATTTTGCTTTGGTTCTCTTGAAGTCTTGTGAATGAAGTGTTTAGAGTTTTCTAGAGACTTCTTGAGTCGTGTAGACGAGAAATGAATAAATGAGCTTAGGGTCCCTTTTAATAACTCAAAACCTGATTTTTAATGAACAGTAGTCGGGTGCACAGTGGCCGTAAACCCAGTTTACGGGCCGTATTCTGGTTTACGGTCCGTCCTTCATGACCGTATTTAAGCATATCAAAAACAGAAAGGTTTGATGGAGTCATGGTAGTTTACGATCGCAGTTTCCGGGTCGTATTTCGATTAACGGTCCGTATTCTGAGTTGTATTTAACCATTTCGTCATTTGGCAGAAAGTTGAAGTTTTTTGGAATGTTGAAGGACGATGGCAGTTTACGGTCCGTAAACCACTTTACGGGCAATATTCTGTTTTACGACCCACTGGGTCTAAGTGCAAATCTGTAACTTTCTCATTTCCAAAATTCATAAATAGTCATTCCCTACTTAGTAAAACATCGCACACTCATAAACATCATTGGTCTACTCGTTGTACGTTCACGGAGAAATTTCTGAGGTGTAACATTCTTCCCCCCTTTTGGAACATTCGTCCTCGAATGTTAAGTCATCGGGGATTCTAGAAAAATTTCGCCAGAGTTTCCCTTGTAATTTGGCACTATCAACCTGTCACAACAACCCATAATATCATCGCCTCACAGGGCTACATCACAACATCGACATATTTATGGCCACACACGACCAAAAGCATGAAAATAAACATACATACCTTATATCGCTGGCGTTTCATCTTGAATCTCTCCTGGGGGTCGAAATAAATGCGGATACTTAGACTTCATACTCTCTTCCACTTCCCAAGTCATTTCTTCCTGGTTATTATTTCGCCACAAGACTTTAACGGAAACCACCTCTTTGTTTCGGAGTTTTCGCACTTGCCTGTCGAGGATAGCAATAGGCACTTCTTCATAGGTTAGCTTTTCTGTTACTTGCACATCATCTATTGGAACAATCTTTGTAGGATCTCCAATATGCTTGCGGAGCATCGAAATGTGGAAGACTGGATGGACTGATTCAAGCTCCGAAGGTAAATCCCATTCATAGGCTACTTGACCCACCTTGCGGATAATTCTGTAGGGTCCAATGTATCTAGGGCTTTGCTTCCCTTTCTTACCAAATCTCATCACCCCTTTCATTGGCGATACTTTCAAAAATACCCAATCACCAACTTGAAATTCCAAGTCTTGTCGGCGATTGTCCGCATAAGACTTTTGGCGACTTTGGGCTGTTAACAATCGATCTCGGATCACCTTAACTTTTTCCACCGCTTGTTGAATTAATTCAGGGCCTGCTAGTTGTGCTTCTCCTATTTCAAACCATCCGATTGGGGATCTACATTTTCTTCCATTCAAAGCTTCATATGGAGTCATTTGAATACTGGAATGATAGCTGTTATTATACGCAAATTCGATTAACGGTAAATGATCGTCCCAACTTCCACCGAAGTCCATCACACACGCTCGTAGCATATCTTCCAAGGTCTGGATAGTACGCTCGGCTAGTCCATCGGTCTGCGGATGAAATGTCGTGCTAAGCTTCACTTGGGTGCCTAGACCTTCTTGGAAGGACTTCCAAAACTTGGCTGTAAACTGTGCTCCTCTATCTGTGATAATGGCTAATGGTATACCATGGAGGTGCACCATTTCCTTGAGATACAACCTCGCATAGTCTTCTGCTGAGTACGTGGTTCTAACTGGAAGAAAATGGGCTGCTTCTGTGAGTCTGTCCACAATCACCCACATGGAATCATACTTGCTGCGGGAACGAGGTAATCCCACAATAAAATCCATGTTGATCAGTTCCCATTTCCAAGTAGGGATTTCCATTGCTTGCAATTGTTACACCTCAGAAAAATCCTCCATTGTTGTCCAAGTGAATGGACCAGCGAGGAGTACGAGTATCCGATGTTTTCATGAGTAAGAGATAACATTTGACGACCCTAAGTAAGATTCCGAAGGCAATTGGAATAAGAGATAGGTTATGCTCCATAATGAATAATTATAGGTTTTGGAAATTTGAAAAGTTGCAGGTTTGCATTCTGGCCAGTTGGTCGTAAAGTGAAATACGGACCGTAAAGTGGTATACGGTCCGTAAACTGCCATGTCGTATTTTGGCTTCCAAAACTTCAACTTTCTGCCAAATGAGAAAATGGTTAAATACGACCAAAAATACGGACCGTAAAGTGGTTTACGGCCCGTAAATTGTGTCCGTAAATCACCACATCTCAGTTTGAGTTTCTGGTTCTGTTATGATTAAATACGACCACGAAGGACGGTTCGTAAACTGGAATACGGACCGTAAACCAAGTTTACGACCACTGTGCACTTCAAATCAGATTTTTAAGTCATTAAATAAGGGGACCAAGGCTTATTTCATTTCACTTCTACATCACACCCATTCTCTCTAGAACATCTCTCTACATATATTCCACAAGGATTCAAGGATATTTGGTGATCAACAACATAAATCAAGGGAATCAAGTGTAAGAAAACCATCAAAGATCATCCAAGGTCAAGAAATCCAAATGGAGATAAACTAGGGTTTTGCTAAAAGTGGAGTATTATCAACCAAGGATCATTCCTACAACATCTAAGGTAAGATTTATGGTATTTATATGTTGTTTAAGGTATTTGAGAGTCAAATGCTTGGACATTAGATGAGTTTAGGAAAATGGGTCATTCAAATGTATGTGAATGGACATAGTTGTGTGTTATAGCCATGGTTATGGATGAATTGAATGTAAGTCTAGAAATATGGATAATGTTAATGAGTAGTGGCTATTGTTATGGCATCGTGAATTTATTATCGACGTTTGGGAGTTGAGATACGTTATGGAGGAGATGTTGTCCGATTTTCTCTAGCTTTATCCATGTGTGCTAGTTGTCGATTCTAACGATAGTATGACTTTAATGAAGGTAGATACGCTAGCATTGGAGGGGAAAGCGCAAGTGGTAAATAGTTGAACGGAATGGTATGTAAGGCTAACCCTTCTTTCATAAGGCATGGTTCTTTGGCCGAACGTCTAAATCTTCCATAAGTCTATGATGTCTTTCAAGTGATTTGATCTTCCGAGCTAGTAAACTCACGATTCTTGATACGCTACGATCATACTAGTTCCTCGTACAACGAGTAAGCCTATAAAGATAGATGTGACGATAATAGTGATAATGATATCGATGACGATAATGATGACGATGATGATAATTATGTTAATAGTGATGATGCTTATGAACTAGTATGTGTATGTATCTATGTATGACTATTATGGAACCCCGAGCTTATGAGGCCGGGTATGATATGTAAATAAGTATGTATAAGATTACGAAACGCGCGCACACCTCTGCAGGGGGTACAGATAACCCTGACGCCTTGGTAGGGCCAGGTAGAAGAAACCCTAAAGTCTTGGTAGGGCCAGGTATGAGTAACCTTGAGCCTTGGTTGGCCAAATGTGTAGAAACACCGATCCTACGTGGTCGGGTATGCTATGTAAATGCTATGTACATAATATGATTATGTATATGATATGAATACGAATATGATATGACTATGTATATGAATGTGAATAAGGGCATGTATATGAATACGAGCACAAATATGGTACGGGTACTATTATGAATACGGAGGATGATGTATGTACACAAATACGTATTAGAAAATGGAAGTTCCTATGAAAGGCAAGTAAGTGCATATGAGGATGATATTGCCATCTCCCATCCTATGGTATTTCTTATGTTGCTATTTATGCTTCTATATTGATATTGATCGTGCTTTACATACTCAGTACATTCTTTGTACTGACTCCTTTTGTTTGTGGACGCTGCGTCATGCCCGCAGGTGCCCAGGGAGACAGGCTTGATCCATAGCTGCTTTCTCAGAGATTACATAGCAGGGCTCCATTTCATTCGGAGCCATAACTTTTGGGTACTTATTCTTTTGTGTATATAATTATGGGCATAGCGGGGTCCTATCCCGCTCATGTGATATGTTACACCCTTCTTAGAGGCTCGTAGCCACGTGTATATTGTTAGATATGTCAAGCCTTGTCAGCCTATATTTTGTATATCATTTTGATAGCCTCGTCGGCTCATGTATGTTGATATGGCATAGATGCCAATTATGATATAAAGGCATTGTCGTCCAATGAGACTAGTATGATGAATGAATAGATTTATATGTTTAATTGTATGGCTCACCTTGATGTAAGCATAAGTGTAAGTTAAGGGGTGCCCGGGTGGGCTAGCACCGGGTGCTCGTCGCGGCCATCCAGACGGGTCGTGACAAAGGTGGTATCAGAGCAGTTCAGTCCTAGGGTATGTCTATGAGCCGTGTCTAGTAGAGTCTTGATTATGGGTGTGTTGTGTGCCACACTTATAAACAAGAAGCTGCAGACATTATAGGAATGAATGACCTTCTTTCTTCGTAAGAATCGTGCGATAGAGCTATGATGTAAGAAATTATTGTTCCTTAATAGTGTGTTGTGTATTTCAGAAATGCCTGTAAAGAGAAAGGCTACAGCATCCCAAAAGGCCAAGACGGTGGCAGAAAAGCGGGCTGAAAGAGCACTGCCACCGGTAGTAGAGAAAGGTGAGTCCCAGAGTGCGGCTCAATCTCAGTCCTCCCGTTCAATGCCTATATTAGAGGAGCGTGAGGGAGCCTCAGCCCCAGCTCCAGCACCTCCACAGGATGCTTCGGGCCAAGATGTGAAAGAGGCCATTTATTTGCTGACACAATTAGTTGCGGCCCAGACTTAGAGGCAAAGTTCAGGGTAAGGTGATAGGGCTGTTAGTGCAAGGGCCCGCGACTTCATTACTTTGAACCCTCCGAAATTCTTTGGGTCAAAGCCGGAGGAGGACCCTCAGGATTTCATTGATGGTATGTCGAGGACGCTTCGATTGATACATGCTTCGGACACCGAATCGGTGGAGCTAGCGTCATATAGATTGAGAGATGTCTCGATCCAATGGTATACGGTTTGGATGGCTTCATGGGGAGCCAATGCACCTCCCCCGGTACGGCAAGAGTTTGTTGATGCCTTTCTCTGACATTATATGCCTCCAGAAGTTCACCGGGCTAGGGCCGACAAATTTTTGAACTTGAGGCAAGGTAGCATGATTGCTCTAGAGTATAGTCTCCGCTTCAATTCTTTGGCTAGATATGCTTCGGCCATGGTAGCGGATATAGGTGACCGGGTACACCGATTTGTGAAAGGCCTAGGGCCACATTTGATGGATAGATGCTTGACTGCGTCCCTTCAAGATGGTATTGATATTGCGCGCATTCAGGCCCATGCTCAGAACTTAGAAGAAAGCCTACAGCAGCAGAGAAGTGAACGCGAGCAGGATAGGGGTCATAGTAAGAGGGCCAGATTTAAGGGGGTCGGCAAGCGAGTTCAGAGGCGGACACAGACAGTAGATGTCCAGGCACTCCAGCTGTTCTATAACTAGTGCCCCTCCACGGTTTTCAGGCCAGAGATTCGACAAACCTTCTCGTTCCGGGCCGAGTCAGAGTTATTCGGGGTCTCAGTTTAGAGATGATTTAGGCCAGTCAAGGCCACCCGCACCACGATGTTCCCAGTGTGGGAAGTCGCATTGTGGTCGATGTCGATTGGGATCTGATGCTTGCTATTCATGTGGTCGACCAGGCCTTATTATGCGTGATTACCCCTCAGTTCATGGTAGAGGTAGGACCCAGCCATCAGGGTCGGTAGCCGGGTCTTCAGCATCTGTACGCCCTATGGGGCCAGGTTCACATGCGCCAGTCGGCCATGGTAGAGGCAGAGGGAGAGTTCCTAGTTCTAGCGGTCCTCAGCACCGTGTTTATGCTTTGGTTGGACGCCAAGATCTTGAGTCTTCTCCTGACGTAGTTATAGGTATAATATCGGTATTATCTCATGATGTATATGCTTTGATTGATCCGAGCTCCACCTTGTCATATGATACTCTGTATGTTGCGGGTCAATTTAGAGTCGAACCGGAGTCGATTAAACCTTTTGAGGTGTCTACACCCGTGGGTGAATCGGTAATAGCTAGCCGAGTATATAGAAATTGTGTAATTATGATTTGTGATCGTCGTACCATTATTGATTTGCATGAGCTAGAAATGATGGATTTTGATGTTATCATGGGCATGGATCTGTTGTCTTCTTACTATGCTAATGTTGATTGTAGAATGAAAATTGTTCGTTTCCAATTTCCGGGGAAACCAGTTTTAGAATGGAAGAGGAATACGGCATCACCAAAAGGTAGGTTTATTTCCTATCTAAAGGCAAGGAAAATGATCACGAAAGGTTGCATCTATCATCTAGTTCGAGTTCAAGATGTAGAAGCTGAATCGCCGAGTCTTCGGACAGTTCCCATAGTAAACGAATTTCCGGATGTGTTCCCGGAAGAGCTTCCAGGCCTTCCTCCCGAGCGGGAGATTGATTTTCCTATTGATGTGTTGCCAGGCACTAAGCCGATATCTATTCCTCCTTATAGAATGGCTCCCGCAGAACTGAAGGAGTTAAAGGAGCAATTGAAAGACCTACTTGATAAAGGCTTCATTAGGCCTAGTTCATCCCCGTGGGGAGCACCCGTACTGTTCGTCTGAAATAAAGATGGCTCCTTGAGAATGTGCATTGATTATCGGCAATTGAACAAATCTATGATTAAGAATAAAAATCCTCTTCCGAGGATTGATGACTTATTTGATCAATTGCGAGGTGCCAAGTGGTTTTCAAAGATTGATTTGAGGTCCGGGTATCATCAAGTGAGAGTTAGGGAGAAAGATATCCCTAGGACGGCCTTCAGGACAAGATATGGTCATTTTGAGTTCCGGGTAATGTCGTTTGGACTAACAAATGCACCGGCAGTGTTTATCGATTTGATGAATGATGAGTTCAGGCCCTTTCTGGATTTGTTTGTGATTGTATTTATCGACGATATCTTGGTGTATTCTAGATCTGAGGCAGAACATGCAGATCATTTGCGTACTGTCCTTGGAGTTCTTTGAACTCGAGAGTTGTTTGCAAAGTTTTCCAAATGTGAGTTTTGGTTGAACTCAGTGGCATTTCTAGGGCATATTGTTGCAGCCGATGGCATTCGAGTGGATAGTCAAAAGATTGAGGCCGTGAAGACTTGGCCAAGGTCCACAACTCCTACAGAGGTTCGTAGCTTTCTGGGCTTAGCAGGTTATTACAGGAGGTTTGTTGAAGGCTTTTTTTCTATTTCTGCACCACTCACAAAGTTGACCCAGAAATCGGCAAAATTTCAATGGATAGATGCTTGTGAACGTAGTTTCCAAGAGTTAAAGGGTACATAGACTTTTGCCCCAGTTTTGACACTTCCAGAGGGATTGGAAGGATATGTTGTTTATTGTGATGCGTCAGGTGTTGGGCTAGGCTGTGTATTGATGCAACATGATAAGGTGATTGTGTATGCTTCAAGGCAGTTACGGAAATATGAGCAGAATTATCCTACCGATGATCTAGAATTGGCCGCGGTGGTTCATGCATTAAAGATATGGAGACATTATTTATATTGTGTCCATGTGAATATTTGTACAGATCGTAAGAGCCTTCAGTATATCTTCAAGCAGAAGGAGTTGAATTTACGGCAACGACGATGGTTGGAGTAGCTAAAAGATTATGATGTCGATATTTTGTATCACCCCGGAAAGGCAAATGTTGTAGCTGATGCTCTTAGCCGCAGATCTATGGGAATTTTATGTGATGTACGACCAGAGAAGACAGAAATGGCCCGTGAACTCCAGCAGTTAGCTAACCTAGGAGTACGAGTAGTGGACTCAGGTAGCAGAGGAACTACTATTCAGAATTCAGCGATCTCGCGCTAGTAGCAGAAGTGAAAGAGCGACAATATAAGGATCCCATGCTAAGGCATTACAGAGATACACTCTCTCAGAAAGAGGAGTCATCATTTGAGCTTTCGGGAGACGGCGTTCTCCGATGTCTAGGCAGATTGTGTGTTCCCGATGTGGCAGGTCTACGCCACCAGATATTGAACGAAGCTCATTGCTCCCGTTATTCTGTCCACCCCGGAGCGACGAAAATGTATCATGACCTTAAGTCTATATATTGGTGGAATGGAATGAAGAAAGATATAGCGGAATTCGTAGCTCAATGTCCAAATTGCCAGCAAGTGAAAATCGAGCATCAAAAGCCGGGTGGATTGTTGCAAGCTATAGAAATCCCAACTTGGAAATGGGAAGTGATTAACATGGACTTCATTTCAGGCTTACCCCGTTCTCGACGTAAGTATGATTCCATATGGGTGATTGTGGATAGACTCACAAAGTCAGCTCATTTCTTACCGGTCAGAACAACGTTTGTGGTAGAAGATTATGCAAAGCTTTATCTTAAAGAGATAGTAAGACTCCATGGTGTTCCAGTATCTATTATCTCAGACAGAGGAACTCAGTTTATAGCCAATTTTTTGAAGTCTTTCCAAGAAGGTCTAGGGACCCGAGTGAGCCTTAGCACAGCATTTCACCCGCAGACTGATGGACAAGCCGAGCGTACTATTCAAAATCTTGAAGATATGTTGAGGGCATGCATGATAGATTTTGGAGGAAATTGGGATGACCATTTGTCACTCATTGAATTTGCTTACAATAACAGTTATCATTCTAGCATTCAAATGACACCGTATGAAGATTTATATGGGCGAAAGTGTAGATCCCCAATTGGGTGGTTTGAAACAGGAGAGGCTAGATTGATAGGGCCAGACTTGGTCCAGCAAGCTATAGAGAAAGTCAAGCTCATACAAGATCGGTTATTAGCAGCCCAAAGTCGTCAAAACTCCTATGCGGATAATCACCGAAGAGACTTAGAGTTCCAAGTGAAAGATTGGGTATTCTTGAAAGTGTCACCGATGAAAGGTGTAATGAGATTTGGCAGAAAGGGGAAGCTTAGTCCCCGGTACATTCGACCTTATGAGATTGTGCGCAAAGTGGGCAAAGTGGCCTATGAATTAGATCTACCTCCGAATTTGGAGTCAGTCCATCCAGTTTTCCATGTCTCGATGCTTCGGAAATGTGTAGGAGATCCTACTAAGATTGTGCCAATAAATGATGTACAATTAACGGAAAAGTTGACTTATGAAGAAGTGCCAATTGCCATACTAGATAGGCAAGTACGGAGGCTTAGAAACAAAGAAGTGGCCTCAGTTAAAGTTTTATGGAGAAGCAGTAAACGAGAAGAAATGACATGGGAAGCGGAAGAAAGTATGTGATCCAGATACCTTCATTTATTTCAACCCTTGGGAGAGATTCAAGATGAAACATCAGCGGTATGAGGTATGTATGATTTCCTTTTTCATGCTTTTGGTCGTGTGTGGCCATAGATATGTTGATATTGTGACGTAGCCCTGTGAGGCCATGATATTTTGGGTTGTTGTGACAGGATGGTAGTGCCATATTATAGGGGAGACTCTGGCGAAATTTTTATAGAATCCCCGAAGACTTTAAACATTCGAGGACGAATGTTCTTAAGGGGGGGGGGGGGGGGGGGGAGAATGTTACACCTCGAAAAAATCCTCCATTGTTGTCCAAGTGAATGGACCCGCGAGGAGTACGAGTATCCGATGTTTTCACGAGACATTTGACGACCCTAAGTAAGATTCCGAAGGCAATTGCAATAAGAGATAGGTTATGCTCCATAATGAATAATTATAGGTTTTGGAAATATGAAAAGTTGCAGGTTTGCATTCTGGCCAGTTGGTCGTAAAGTGAAATACGGACCGTAAAGGGGTATACGGTCCGTAAACTGCCTTGTCGTATTTTGGCTACCAAAACTTCAACTTTCTGCCAAATGAGCAAATGGTTAAATACGGCCCAAAATACAGACCGTAAAGTGGTTTACGGCCCGTAAACTGTGTCCGTAAATCACCACATCTCAGTTTAAGTTTCTGGTTCTGTTATGATTAAATACAACCACGAAGGACAGTCCGTAAACTGGAATACGGACCTAAAACCAAGTTTACGACCACTGTGCACTTCAAATCAGATTTTAAAGTCATTAAATAAGGGGACCAAGGCTTATTTCATTTCACTTCTACATCACACCCCTTCTCTATAGAACATCTCTCTACATATATTCCACAAGGATTCAAGGATATTTGGTGACCAACAACATAAATCAAGGGAATCAAGTGTAAGAAAACCATCAAAGATCATCCAAGGTCAAGAAATCCAAATGGAGATAAACTAGGGTTTTGCTCAAAGTGGAGTATTATCAACCAAGGATCATTCCTACAACATCTAAGGTAAGATTTGTGGTATTTATATGTTGTTTAAGGTATTTGAGAGTCAAATGCTTGGACATTAGATGAGTATAGGAAAATGGGTCATGAATGATGAATAGTGACATTTGGAGAAATAGTTTTAATTGAGTTATGAGTCTTGATGTATTGTGATGTAAATGTGTTATAAATGATGTTGAGAACATGAGATGAGCAATGACCGTGAATGGACATAGTTGTGTGTTATAGCCATGGTTATGGATGAATTGAATGTAAGTCTAGAAATATGGATAATGTGAATGAGTAGTGGCTATTGTTATGGCATCGTGAATTTATTATCGACGTTTGGGAGTTGAGATACGTTATGGAGGAGATGCTGTCCGATTTTCTGTAGCTTTAGCCATGTGTGCTAGTTGTCGATTCTAACGATAGTATGACTTTAATGAAGGTAGAAACGCTAGCATTGGAGGGGAAATCACAAGTGGTAAATAGTTGAACGGAAAGGTATGTAAGGCTAACCCTTCTTTCATAAGACATGGTTCTTTGGCCGAACGTCTAAATCTTCCATAAGTCTATGATGTCTTTCAAGTGATTTGATCTTCCGAGCTAGTAAGCTCACGATTCTTGATACGCTACGATCGTACTAGTTCCTCGTACAACGAATAAGCCTATAAAGATAGATGTGACGATAATAGTGATAATGATATCGATGACGATAATGATGACGATGATGATAATGATGTTAATAGTGATGATGCTTATAAGCTAGTATGTGTATGTATCTATGTATGACTATTATGGAACCCCGAGCTTATGAGGCCGGGTATGATATGTAAATAAGTATGTATACGATTACGAAACGCGCGCACACCTCTGCAGGGGGTACGGATTACCCCGACGCCTTGGTAGGGCCAGGTAGGTGTAACCCTGAAGCCTTGGTAAGGCCAGGTATGAGTAACCTTGAGCCTTGGTTGGCCAAGTGTATATGAAACACCGATCCTACGTGGTCGGGTATGCTATGTATATAATATGATTATGTATATGATATGAATACGAATATGATATGACTATGAATATGAATGTGAATAAGGGCATGTATACGAATACGAGCACAAATATGGAACGGGTACTATTATGAATATGGATGATGATGTATGTACACAAATACGTATTAGAAATGGGAAGTTCCTATGAAAGGCAAGTAAGTGCATATGACGACGATATTGCCATCTCTCATCCTATGCTCTTTCTTATGTTGCTATTTATGCATCTATATTGATATTGATCATGCTTTACATACTTAGTACATTCTTCGTACTGACGTCCTTTTGTTTGTGGACGCTGCGTCATCCCCGCAGGTGCCTAGGAAGACAGGCTTGATCTATAGATGCTTTCTCAGAGATTACATAGCAGGGCTCCATTTCATTCGGAGCCATAGCTTTTGGGTACTTATTCTTTTGTGTATATAATTATGGGCATAGCGGGGTCCTGTCCCGCTCATGTGATATGTTACACCCATCTTAGAGGCTCGTAGCCACGTGTATATGGTTAGATATGTCTGGCCTTGTCGGCCTACATTTTGTATATCATTTTGATGGCCTCGTCGGCTCATGTATGTTGATATGGCATAGATGTCAATTATGATATAAAGGCATTGTCGTCCAATGGGACTAGTATGATGAATGAATAGATTTATATGTTTAATTGTATGGCTCACCTAGATGTAAGCATAAGTGTAAGATAAGAGGTACCCGGGTGGGCTAGCACCGGGTGTTCGTCGCGGCCCTCGAGATGGGTCGTGACAGTAATAAGCCTCTTGGATTTTGATGTTCAACTTTTACTTGTTGGCAATTTGGACACTGTGCAACAAATTCGGCTATGTCTCTCTTCATGCCATCCCACCAATACATCATCTTGAGATCATGATATATTTTAGTTGCACCTGGTTGAATAGAATACCGTGAACAATGTGCTTTTTCAAGAATTCGTCGGCGCAATTCTGCTAGATTCGGCACACATAATCTGCCTCGGTACCTAAGAATTCCGTCCGTAGAAACTTCAAATGGACATTTTTCTTTTCCATGAGATATGTCTCGGTAACAACACAATTGAGGATCTTCATATTGCCATTCTTTCACTTCCATATTCAAGGACGAAATTGTGGGATCATTGATACTAATCCCCGCATTACCCGAATCGATTACTCGTACTCCAAGATTAGCTAGTTGGCGGAGCTCATGAACCATTTCTTTCTTTTTCGGAGGGACTTCACATAAACTGCCCATTGATCGGCGGCTAAGTGCATCGGCTACTACATTTGCTTTTCCGAGGTGGTACAATATGTTCACATCATAATCTTTTAATAGTTCTAACCACCGCCTCTGCCGCATGTTTAACTCCTTCTGCTCGAAAATGTACTGAAGACTCTTGTGATCTGTGTAAATATCAACATGCACACCATACAAATAATGCCTCCATATTTTTAAGGCATGAATAACTGTAGCCAATTCGAGATCATGAGTCGGATAATTCTTTTCATGTTTCCGTAATTGTCTCGAAGCATATGCAATAACTTTCCCATGCTGCATCAATACACATCCTAGTCCAACACCGGAAGCATCACAATATACCACGTAGCCATCTGACCTTTCGGGAAGTGTTAAGACCGGAGCTGAGATCAATCTGCCTTTCAAGTCTTGGAAGCTGCGCTCATAAGCATCATTCCACTGAAACTTAGCTGACTTCTGGGTTAGCTTCGTCAATGGGGCTGAAATAGATGAAAAGCCCTCTACGAATCTTCATAGTATCCTGCCAAACCCAGAAAACTACGAACTTCTGTAGGCGTCGTAGGCCTTGGCCAAGTCTTCACAGCTTCAATTTTCTAAGTGTCGACTCGAATGCCATCATTACATGGCCCAGAAATGTCACAGAATTTAGCCAAAACTCAAACTTTGAAAATTTCGCATACAATTCTCAGGCTCCAAGAATGCTAAGAACAATTCGCAAATGATCTGCATGTTCCGATTCCGTGCAAGAATACACCAGAATATCATCAATAAATACTATCACAAATAAGTCCAACAGAGGCCTGAATACATTATTCATCAAATTCATAAACACGGCTGGAGCATTAGTCAATCCAAACGACATCACTTGGAATTCATAGTGGCCATATCTCGTTCTGAAGGCCGTCTTGGGAATATCCGCTTCTCTAACTCTCACCTGATGGTAACCCGACCTCAAATCTATTTTTGAAAACCACTTATCACCTTGCAATTGATCGAATAACTCATCAATCCTTGGAAGAGGATACTTGTTCTTTATGGTCACTTTATTCAATTGCCTGTAGTCAATACACATTCATAGAGATCCGTCTTTCTTTCTTACAAACAAGACCGGTGCTCCCCACGGTGATGAACTGGGCCTAATAAACCCATTTTCAAGCCAGTCTATCAACTGCGCCTTTAGCTCCTTCAATTCCGCTGGAGCCATTCGATAAGGAGGAATAGAAATAGGCTTGGTGTCCGGCAACACGTAAATAGAAAACTCTATTTCTCTTTCTGGGGGAAGACCTGGAAGCTCATCAGGAAATACATCTAGGAATTTATTCACGACTGGAACTGATTGGAAATTTGGCGGCTTTACCTCGGTGTCATGAACCGAACTAAATGATAAATATAGTCTTTGGCTATCATCTTCATTGCTTTAAGGTAGGAAATAAACCTACCCTTCGGAGATGCTGCATTACCCTTCCATTCAAGCACCGGCTCTCCCGGAAATTGAAATCGAACCACTTTCAATCGGCAATCAACATTTTCATAACACGAGGCCAACCAATTCATACCCATGATTACATCAAAATATATCAGTTTTAGCTCAATCAAATCAGCTCTGGTCTGACGATCACATATCACAATGACACAATTTTTGTACACTTGCCTTGCTATCACGGGATCACCAATCGGGGTGAGTGCCTCAAAAGGTTTAATTGACTCGGGTTTCACCCCAATACAACCAGCAACATATGGAGTAATATAAGAAAGGGTAGAACTCGGATCTATCAGTGCATATACATCACGGGAGAATATAGACAAAGTACCTGTGACCACATCCGGGGAGGACTCAAGATTCTGTCGTCCTGCTAAAGCATATACACGGGGCTGAGTGGCACCTGAAGTAGATGCTGCCCCTCTACCTCTACCTCGGCCAGCTGACATCTGGGGAATCTGTCCTGCCGGGTGTGCTGAGGAAGAACTAGCTGCTAAGCCTGTAGGCTGAACTCCAACTCTGCCACTCATCGACGGGCAATCTCTCATCATGTGCCCCACCTGGCCACAAGTATAACAAGCGTCCGAACCCTGGAGACACTGTCCGGAATGCAATCTACCGCACTGGCTGCATCGCGGTACTGGGGGTCTCCTCTGGTTATAATCTTCCCTGATCTGGGAATCTGGGGCCCTCGAACTCTAGCCCTGTCCTGAACGGAAGGAGCAATCAAATCTCCTACCTGCAAATCGGGGAAGTGCACTGGCCACCGACTGGCCTGAGTAACCAGAATATGTCTGCCTTGATCCCCCTCTATAACCACTGCCTACCCCCATCGATCTAGCCTTCTTTCCTTGCCTTCTTTAGTTATCACGGTCACTTCTTGGTGGTTGTTACCGCCCCTCTAAATTCTGAGCATGGGTCTGTATTCGGAAAATATCCATCCCGTCTTGCAAGGAAGCCGTCAAACAATCTCTGAATAAATGTGGCCCTAGGCCACTTACAAATCTATGTACCCGATCTCCCATGTCGGCCCCAATAGCCGGGGCATATCTAGCCAAAGAATTAAATTGCATGCTATTGTTATACCCCGTATATTTATATGTCGAATTATTTGCAAGTAAATCGAGTCAAGTTAAAGGCAGAATCATTTTCGGACAAAAAGTAGAAACTTTAATTTTCAATTTTAATTATTACAAAAATTGTTTATAAATTGTATTTAGTGTAAAAAAATATTATTATTGTAGATTAGGAATTAATTAATTGTTATTAGATTATTAAGTGGGAATTAGTAATTAATTAAATTAATTAAAATTAATTATTCAAGTGGGTCTTTCAGAAACAGTCGTCCTACCTTGGTAGGAGTAAGGTCTGCGTACACTCTACCCTCCCAGACCCCACAATGTGGGATTTCACTGGGTTGTTGTTGTTGTATACAAGTGGGCTCCACTCGAATTAAAAAAAAGGAAAATTCAAAATCACCAACTCATGCCACATTAGGGGGGCACGTGTAAGGCTTAGGGGAAACATATAAAATTACTCTTGATGAGTAATGTTCATTACAAGATTCATTCATATCAAATTAACCAAAGAAAGAAAAACTCCTTTGGAAAAATTTTTTAAGGCTCTCGGCCAAGACTTAGCCGAGCCTTGAGATGGTGATGGAGAAGGTTTAAAGTGTTAATTTGTTGTGATTATTCAAGTGATTAGAAAGGTTAAGGAGCCAAGTTGATTGAGTTAAGATTTGATCTCTTTTTATACACATTTTGGACACAATTTAAACTTGTATAGATTGATAGATGTGTGATGAATATAAGAGGTTGTAGATGTTGGTGTTGAATTGTAAAGTGAGCCGTGTAGGGGGCTGCTCTAATTAGGCGTACAGAATTAATTTTAAAACGCGTTATAGTTGTTGTTATCATGGATTATATGGTGAAAGAATTAGGAAGTTAAAGTTGAAGTTGTGTTGATATGAACATATTGTCATCCTTATTGAATTGAAAGAATTGATGATATGGTTATGCCTATATGTTGTTGTTGGTATTTCTGTGTTACAGGAGGGTAATTGGAAATTTGGGATAGGCGAATATATAGGGGAAGTGCTGCCGGATTTTCGCTAAATCTTTAGATAATAGAAAACCCTAAATGAGAATATATAAGCTGAAATATAGGTTCTATAAAACAAAATGGGCTATAGAGTTGTGAACTAGAAAATGTAGTAACTAACGATAACGTTACTCTTATATTAAATAGGCTAAAAGAGCGACGAGACGAACAGGTTACGAATAGCCGCTAACAGGTATGTAAAGCTGTCCCTTCTTTCTTTTGGCATGTCTTAGATTTATGTAATGAATGATATGAACTTTGGGGTAATTCCATTCATAGACTTCGAGTGATATTTATGATTCTTATTCACTTCTTGATATTGCAATTCTCAAATGATTAAGCCTCCCTTTGCAGTTTTCTGTACGTTGGATAATAGTCGATATATATCCGTTCCTATTCTTAGGAACTCTATGGTAACTAGTGACTGGACTTCTATAAGGTGTTTCATACCATAGTGACATATTACTATGATCCTTAAGGCTTTGTGATATACTTATTATGACGTTCAAGGGATGTTTGATATGTTTCCGAGTGACATTCGAAAGGTATTTGATACGACTATTGTCTTGAATTTCAAATGGTAATTCATGTTGATTATTCTATTGAGTCTTCGAAAATGTTTTTTTTAAAATTGCATATAGTTACTCACTACTCTGCTCGTGCCTGTCTCAATATGTCTTTCACTGAGTCCCGGGCCAGAATCTGTTATCGTGCACACTTCCACTGCATTGTTCCCCGAGTCCCTCACTAGAGGGCCGGGTACGGTATATATGTTATATTATGGTGTTATGCTGTGTTATGGTGTTATGCAGTGTTATGGTGTTATGTTGTGTTACAGAATTATGCTGTGTTACAGAGTTATGTTGTGTTGCGGAGTTATACTACATTCTCGAGTATGCTGTGTTATGGCGCCAAAGACGGGGTGGCGACCATGTTCACCGAGTGCCATAATGGGGCCGGATATGATATATGATATTTACATGCATGATTTATGTTTCAAAAGCAAGTATTTGGTATTCTGGTTATTGTACTCGTTTTCTGTACTTCTTATTTCAGTTATGATCCTGTTTACTGTATTTCATGCTTTACATGCTCAGTACATATTCCGTACTGACCCCCTTTCTTCGGGGGGCTGCGTTTCATGCCCGCAGGTGCAGATACTCGCTTTGGTGATCCGCCAGCTTAGGGTTCCCTTTCTGCTGTCTTGGAGAGCTCCGTTGTTCCGGAGTCTAGACTTTTGGTTTGAATCTTATGATATATATATATATATATATATATATATATATATATATATATATGTATATGTTATCCAGGGGTACGACGAGGCCCTGTCCCGTCATATTTCGCTATTCGTACTCTTAGAGGTCTGTAGACATATGTGTGGGTTGTGTATGGGTTCTATTCAGCTGCGTCTATACTATGTGCTGTGGTATGATGTTCGTTTCTAGTAGCAGCCTTGTCGGCTTGCATACGATATTGATATATGATGGTAGCCTTGTCGGCTTGCGTATTATTTCATTATATGATTAGTTGTGACTCCTCAGGAGACTGTTGATCTGGAAGTTTATATATACGATGATGTTACGAACTTTGGAGTTCCTTTATAAGTTTCCGTATTGTCGTAGTTTCAGTTTGATGTTATGTAACAAGTTGGTATACGGGTGCCCAGTTCGGGCACCAGTCACGGCCTACGGGGTTGGGTCGTGACAAAAGTGGTATCAGAGCAGTTCGTCCTCGGAGTGTCTACAGACCGTGTCTAGTAGAATCTTGTTTATCGGTGTGTTGTGCACCACATCAATAAACAGGAAGCTACAGGACATTTAGGATGTTACCTTTCTTTCATATCTAAGATCGTGCGATAGAGCCCAGCCATAGGAAATGAAATTCCTTATAGTAACTTTTGATTTCAGCTGAAGAACGACATCGACAGAAGAAAGCGACCGATGATATTGGCAGTTACAAGGTACACAGGTAAGTTACGGTGCGAAAGAGGCATGTTGGATAGGGTAAGAATATTGAAACATGAGTGAAACGTTAAGTCCGAGGATGAAAGAGGAGGTGGATAGGAAGGTATGACAGAACAGATCGTCAAAGGATCAGGTACGTCTTGAGGTGCGATATGTGAGGTAAGTTCCGACACCTTTATACCTTTTATTCGAATTTGGGAGCCCTGTGTGGCTATGATACTATATGATATATGTGCATATATGTTTGCCCTGTGAGGCATTGTTGGTATTTCCTGTGTGCAGGTTCTGAGATAGTAAGAAGTACAAAGGCAACTCTGCCCAATTTTTTTTTCCAGAAATAGGAAAAAGGAAGAGAATGAGACATAAGCTCATAATATGTTTTGAAGGTTGATACCGACAAGGTAAATTTATTATGTTGGACTAAAGAGTTAAGAAATACCCCCACGTCATCCACAAGAGGCATTATTCTTGTTTGGGAGACCTTATTTAGGAGGAGAGTATATGAGCAGCAGAAGTTGGAATTCATTTAAATGGACGAGAATACCCTCCAGCCACATTTTTGCCTTAGAAAAAAAAACTTAGGGTAAAGGGCAAAACCGTCCAGCAATTAATTTCCACTATTAGAAGAGTACAAAGCATACGGCAAGCAGTTTGTGAACTAAATGGTTCGTTCACGACTCAAGAATAAACCTGGAGGTAAACCATGTGAATCAAGCACTAGGAGTCCTGTGGTGCTTGTCAGATTCTAGTTTTCTTCTGCTGGTGGTTGGAGAAGGCTTCATAGTAACCTTGTATTAGTTCATTAATCAACTAATTGGAGATAGAATCTGTGGAAGGAAAACTTAAACTTGTGGGCTGTCTAGGATCATGTATTTCATATGTTGTTGGTGAAATGTTAGGATGATTCGGAAGGGCTTGTGATGCTAAGGGATGATTTAGAAAAAGGTTGTAACTCGTAACAGAACATTTTATTGAGGTATCGAGTGAACCGAGAGGTAGGGGTAAATTACAACGAGTTTACAGTTAAAAGGAGTAGTAGTGTTATATCCCGCATTTTTGTGCATTCGGATAATTCTAGACAAATTGCGGGAGGTTAAGTGCAAGCATACACTTCAACCTTGATTAGTTCACAAGATGTTTGTAAGAATTATGGACGCAAAAATACGGAGGATGGCTAAGGGCAAAAACTGGAATTTTGGAAATTGGGTTCGGGAATTACAACAAGAACTATAACCAATTCGGCTCAAAAACTAAAATGAAAAATAAGGCCCAACTTTCAGAGGGGTGGCCGGCCACTTAGTGGCCCAAGCCCATGGATTTTAGTAATTTTCCATGTGCCATATTAATATAAAGGGGTCATTAATCGATAGAAGATTAAAGAAAAAATTAGAAGAGGAGAAAAACAAGAACAACGAGAGCAAAACTTAGAGGCCATTCGGCCAAGACCAAGGAAAAATCACCCCTCAAAATATTGTTCCAAAAATTATTTTCTTGTGATATTTCCACTAATTCAAGGGTCCTCTACTACGTGGTGTAATTGTTTCGGAGGATAAGTCATTTGTTTCATCGGTTTAACACTTGAGTCAAGTGAAGAAGTTGGGAGAAAAAGGTATGATTCAATCCCTTTTTATGTGTTGTAAAGGTCTTGTTGATGTTATAGTAGGTAGAAATGAGTAGATTTGATGGAAACATGGAAGTGTGCAAAGTGGGTATGTACATATGTATGTAGCCGTGAGTGTGCATGGTTGTATAAGTAAGATGTGTTGAATTTTATGTTGTATTCTAGTTGTGGTTATGATGGAATTTATATTGGAAATGAAAGTTGAACGAATTTGGTTAAATTTGAAAATATAGGGTATGGCCGTGTGGTACATTGAAGTTGGAATGGAAATGGATTAATGTTGTTTAATATGTTAGTTGTGTTGTTGTGATCTTTGCAATGTAAATGAAGGCAAATGGTTTAAGTTGGCATTAAAATGGAATGTAGAAGAATATGTCATCTTAGTATGATTCTATGATATTATGGAAATGAAGTTGCTAAGGTGCAATTGTGACGATTGTTGATGAAATTAGAAGATAGAAACATGTTATGAATTAGTATGTTAAAGATTAGAAGTTTTGGATGAATTATGGCTTCGGTGGAAAGTTTGTATATTTTGTATATCTTGTGAATATATTGTAGAAATGATATGAAATGTTTCCGAATTATATTGTAGTGATCTTGATTAGTAATGAATATGAGCATGTTGGTATTGATTTGAAAATGTGAAGTCGGAATGAAAGTTATTGCATTATGTTGGAAAGAAGTCTAGTTGTGACATATTGTGATTTGTAGTGATTGATGTTGTTGTTGAATTATTTTGGCCGAGTTGAATTCTCGGGGTGTTGTATTTATAGGGGAGGTTCTGCCAAAATTTCGGTAGACAAGTACTAATTCAAGATTAGATGCCAAAAGGCATATAGTAACATTTGGTAAATGTGACCATTTGTAGGTTTCGGACGAAACGAGGTTTGAGGTTTGGCGAGCGAAAAAGGCAAGAAAGGTATTTAAAGCTCCACCTTTCCTTCTCTTGCCATGTCCTAGATGTATTAGGTTTGAATTTGGACCTCGGGGACTACTCTACTCTTCGTAACCTGCGTCTAAACTTGCCCTTGTCCCATTCAGTGGAATTGAACTAATTCTGTTGCAAATGGTTAGAAAAGTTGTGTAAATACCTAGAACTTGTGTAAATAAAATCCGATTACCTTAAAACCCTCATAAGCGACTCCATAAAGTTTATTACACATAATTTGTGCCCGCCACCTCGGTTGACCCGAGGTGGGCCCACTATTTCCGAATCCACTTCTATTGTGCTATTGAATTGTTTCCGAACGATATCTAAAGCAAACGCTTGGCTGCTCTTCTAATTCCTAAACGACAACTGTTTGAAATATTCCATTAAGTCCTATGAAATGTTTTGATATGTACCACGACTCCGGAAGTTCTGTTCTGACATAATCCACCGTGACATCCGAAAGGTATGTACTACGATTATCGTCCGACGTCTTTCTAATGATCTGTTGTTGGGTTCTTCGATTGAGTCTGTGTAAATGTTTTTATACTTTACCCTGCATTTGGTTTCTCACTACTCTGCTTGTGGATGCCTCAATGCTTCTTTCACTAAGCCTGGGCCAGGATTTGTTATCAAGCGTATTCCACTGCATTGTTCGCCGTGCCTCGATGTAAGGGGGCAGGTATGACATGTACGTGGGTCCGGAGTATGATGTGCCATGTACATCTATGTTCTGATGTTGGTGATATGATATGATATGGCCATTTGATACGTTATGATATGTTACGGAGCTATTCGCTACTCTGAAGTATGATGTGTTGTGGCGCCAGTGACGGGGTGGCGCCACGTTCTGTTCACCGAGTCCCGTATTGGGGCCGGATTTGGCATATGTTTCTGCATACACTATTTATGTTTTGTAAGTATGAATTTTGATATTCTGGACTTTGCACTCATTTTCTGTACTTTCTGTTTCGGTTATGATTTTGTTTACTGTACTTCATGCTTTACATACTCAGTACATATTCCGTACTGATCCCCTTTCTTCGGGGGCTGCGTTTTCATGCCGCGCAGTTACAAATACCCACTTCAGAGATCCGCCCGCTTAGGATATCTGCTCTGCTGTTTTGAAGTGCTCCTTTGTCCGGAGCCATATTTTGGTATAGACTTTTCTATCACATATGTATATGTTTATTCAGGGGTATGACGGGGCCCTGTCCCGTCATATGTTTCTGTTAGTATTGTTTGTAGAGGTCTGTAGACTCATACGTGGGTTGTGTATATATGTTCTGAGAATATGTATTTTGTGACGGCCTTATCGGCTTTTGTGCGCTACATCTGCTTATGTACGATAGCTTGCGACTCTGTTTTGCTTTTATATATGCGTATCTAATTTATATGTTGGTTTGGGGTTATTGGGTACGTAAGGTGTCCTGCTCGGACACGAGTCGCGGCCTACGGGGTTGGGTTGTGACAAAAGTGGTATCAGAGCGCTTAGTCCTGGGCGTGTCTACAGACCGTGTCTAGTAGAGTCCTGATTATCAGTGTGTCTGTGCACCACATCTATAAACAGGAGGCTACAGGACATTTAGGATGTTACCCTTCTTTCTTATCCTAGATCGTGCGATAGAGCTGTGCTATTAGGGTGACCTCTTTCTGACCGATTGTTGTGTTTACAGTGATGCCTCCGAAGACGGCGACGGCTGCCCAGAAGGGCAAAGCGGTGGCAGAGGCATGAGAGTCTAGCCAGGCCCGGAGAGTTACCAGGGCCCGTACTCAGCTTGAGCTGGAGGTTGTGCCCCCGACTGCCAGTTCTGCTACGCCGCCAGTATCCGATGGGATTAGAGCAGCACCAGTTACAGATCAGAGGGCGGCCCCACCGCCAGCCCCCAGACCTCCGATACCAGAGCCTCCAGCTCCACAGCCAAGAGCTGAGGATCGGGCTGTGAGAGATGCGGTCCAGTTGTTGACCAGACTGATGGCGGAGCAGGTTCATAGGCATGGATTTGGGGGTGACCGTGCAGACAGACATGATAGTTCGAGGGCTCGTGAGTTTCTGACTTGTAATCCTCCAGAGTTCTCCGGGACGAAGCCCGAGGAGGATCCGCAGGAGTTCATAAGAAAAATGCAGCGTACGCTACGGTTGATTAAGGCTTCTGCGACCGAGTCTGTTGAGTTGGCCTCATATCGGTTATACGATGTAGCAGCTAACTGGTATGAGTCCTGGGAGTTGTCCAGGGGTGACAGCGCTCCCCCAGCAGTATGGGACGAGTTTACTGAGGCCTTTCTTGGCCATTTTCTGCCTCCGGAGCTACGGCGGGCTAGGGCCGACAGAATTTTGCTATTGAAACAAAATGGTAGGAGTGTCCGGGAGTATAGCCTGGAGTTTGACTCATTGGCTAGGTATGCACCTGCTGTGGTAGCTACTATGACTGATAGGATGCACCGGTATATAATGGGGCTGGATGATTATTTGATCGATAGTTGTTTAGTGATGGCCGCTCAGTCCGGGATGGATGATTATTTGATCGATAGTTGTTTAGTGATGGCCGCTCAGTCCGGGATGGATATTACCCGTATACAGGCGCACGCCCAGGGCATGGAGGACCGGCATAAAGGTCGTCAGCCCGATAGGAGTCAGGATGAGAGCCGGCCCAAGAGGGCCAGATCGACTGGGTATTCTGCAGAGTTTCGGAGTATGCAGCCTCAGCAGCAGCAGCAGTTCAGCAGACATCCTTCCCAGTCGGCGCCGAGTACACCTCTACAGTTTTCAGGCAGGAGGTTTGACAGCCCAGGGCATTCAGGGATAGGCCAGAGCTCCAGGATTTCGGGCTCACAGACGGGCAGAGGTTCTGGCCAGTCGAGGCCACCTATGCCTCAATGTTCTTATTGCGGGAGGCACCACCCTGGAGAGTGCTATCGTGCTACAGGTGCCTGCTTTGTGTGCGGCCGTCAAGGCCACGCTGTGAGAGAGTGTCCGTATAGGGGCGGCCCGGGTGGTATGGCTCAGCCTACGGGGTCAGCTGTTGGTTCATCATCTTCATCTGTGGCTATGCGCCCCACGGGGCAAGGTACACCGACACCAGCAGGCCGCGGTAGAAGTCGTGGCGGAGCTCCCAGTTCCAGCGGCCCTTCGCATCGCATCTTTGCCGTGACTAGTCGACAGGACCCGGAGGCGCCACCAGACGCGAATGCAGGTATATTATCGGTCTTTTCTCGAAATATATATACATTGACAGGTTTAGGCTCTATTTTGTGGTATATTTTCCCTCCTAATTACTGATAGAATCTGGATAAGATTTGAAGCAATAGGATCGTGAGAGGTAACTATTTCTACGGATAAAAAGGTGAATGTTGAGAATTTAAAGGACTAATTCGGTAATTCCGTAAGTTAGAGAAATAAAAGACCCTCTTTGAATCGGAGTGGGACACACCAAGAAAACTTTTCGAAAATTTGTTAAAACCCCGACCTACCTCAAATTACGTGACAAAGCTTGTGCGGGGTAGTGGACGTGATTATATCAGCACTAACGTACCAAAATTCACTAAAGTTCCGAGGTTAAGCGTGCTAGGGCCAGAGAAATTCCGGGATGGGTGACCCCCTGGGAAGTGAACAAGAATTTTCACAAGTATAGGAATAAGGGACGAATGGAAAATTTAGGGGTAACCAAAAGGGAATTAGAATGTGTGGAGTGGCTAGAAACACTTAGAGAAGCTGCGTAGGCTGAGACGGACTAGATCTGTGAAAGAGAAGAAAGCGCAACACAGGTCGGGAATTAGGGTAAATTTGAATAGCGGTTAAAGATGTTTGTAAGCGAAGTAGTAGTAAATGTGTGGATACATACGTACGGCCTTCCATTGGCGACCGTATTGATCGAAAGATAGGGTATAGACATTATGAGGTAAACAAACACTGAGTTCACTACAAGTTAAGGCGGGAAAATTCCAGCACGACGGTATTTGGGAAAGAAAGTGAGCGGGTAAGTGAACGAAAGGCAAGGAGATCCAAAGTGTCGGAAGGAGTGAAAAGCGAGGAATAAGATCAGGCAAAGCATCTAAGGAACCGACTATTGGAGTAGAAAAATTTGAAGGGCAGAAGAATTAGGGTGTGACAGTCTAGAACAAAAAAAAAAGTAATAAAGGAAAGATGATTTGGGAGCCCTCCCCGAAGTACTATATTACACCATGAGGCCGATTCAACATTCGAGGACGAATGTTCTAAAGGGGGGGAGGATGTTATATCCCGCATTTTTGTGCATTCGGATAATTCAAGACAAATTGCGGGAGGTTAGGTGCAAGCATACACTTCAACCTTGATAAGTACACAAGATGTTTGTAAGAATTATGGACGCAAAAATACGGAGGATGGCTAAGGGCAAAAATTGGAATTTTGGAAATTGGGTTCGGGAATTACAACAAGAACAATAACCAATTCGGCTCAAAAAATAAAATGAAAAATGAGGCCCAACTTTGAGAGGGGTGGCCGGCCACTTAGTGGCCCAAGCCCATGGATTTTAGAAATTTTCCATGTGCCATATTAATATAAAGGGGTCATTAATCCATAGAAGATTCAAGAAAAAAATTAGAAGAGGAGAAAAACAAGAACAACAAGAGCAAAACTTAGAGGCCATTCGGCCAAGACCAAGGAAAAATCACCCCTCAAAATATTGTTCCAAAAATTATTTTCTTGTGATATTTCCACTAATTCAAGGGTCCTCTACTACGTGGTGTAATTGTTTCGGAGGATAAGTCATTCGTTTCATCGGTTTAACACTTGAGTCAAGTGAAGAAGTTGGGAGAAAAAGGTATGATTCAATCCATTTTTATGTGTTGTAAAGGTATTGTTGATGTTATAGAAGGTAGAAATGAGTAGATTTGATGGAAACATGGAAGTGTGCAAAGTGGGTATGTACATATGTATGTAGCCGTGAGTGTGCATGGTTGTATAAGTAAGATGTGTTGAATTTTATGTTGTATTCTAGTTGTGGTTATGATGGAATTTATATTGGAAATGAAAGTTGAACGAATTTGGTTAAAGTTGGAAATATAGGGTATGGTCGTGTGGTACATTGAAGTTGGAATGGAAATGGATTAATGTTGTTTAATATGTTAGTTGTGTTGTTGTGATCTTTGCAATGTAAATGAAGGCAAAATGGTTTAAGTTGGCATTAAAATGGAATGTAGAAGAATATGTCATCTTAGTATGATTCTATGATATTATGGAAATGAAGTTGCTAAGGTGCAATTGTGACGATTGTTGATGAAATTAGAAGATGGAAACATGTTATGAATTAGTATGTTAAAGATTAGAAGTTTTGGATGAATTATGGCTTTGGTGGAAAGTTTGTATATTTTGTATATCTTGCGAATATATTGTAGAAATGATATGAAATGTTTCCGAATTATATTGTAGTGATCATGATTAGTAATGAATATGAGCATGTTGGTATTGATTTGAAAATGCGAAGTCGGAATGAAAGCTATTGCATTATGTTGGAAAGAAGTCTAGTTGTGACATATTGTGATTTGTAGTGATTGGTGTTGTTGTTGGGTTGTTGTTGAATTATTTTGGCCGAGTTGAATTCTCGGGGTGTCGTATTTATAGGGGAGGTTCTGCGGAAATTTCGGTAGACAAGTACTAATTCACGATTGGATGCCAAAAGCCTTATAGTAACATTTGGTAAATGTGACCATTTGTAGGTTTCGGACGAAACGAGGTTTGAGGTTTGGCGACCGTAAAAGGCAAGAAAGGTATGTAAAGCTCCACCTTTCCTTCTCTTGGCATGTCCTAGATGTATTAGGTTTGAATTTGGACCTCGGGGACTACTCTACTCTTCGTAACCTGCGTCTAAACTTGCCCTTGTCCCATTCAGTGGAATTGAACTAATTCTGTTGCAAATGGTTAGAAAAGTTGTGTAAATACCTAGAACTTGTGTAAATAAAATCCGATTACCTTAAAACCCTCATAAGCGACTCCATAAAGTTTATTACACATAATTTGTGCCCGCCACCTCGGTTGACCCGAGGTGGGCCCACTATTTCCGAATCCACTTCTATTGTGCTATTGAATTGTTTCCGAACGATATCTAAAGCAAACGCTTGGCTGCTCTTCTAATTCCTAAACGACAACTGTTTGAAATATTCCATTAAGTCCTATGAAATGTTTTGATATGTACCACGACTCCGGAAGTTCTGTTCTGACATAATCCACCGTGACATCCGAAAGGTATGTACTACGATTATCGTCCGACGTCTTTCTAATAATCTGTTGTTGGGTTCTTCGATTGTGTCTGTGTAAATGTTTTTATACTTTACCCTGCATTTGGTTTCTCACTACTCTGCTCGTGGATGCCTCAATGCTTCTTTCACTAAGCCTGGGCCAGGATTTGTTATCAAGCGTATTCCACTGCACTGTTCGCCGTGCCTCGATGTGAGGGGGCAGGTATGACATGTACATGGGTCCGGAGTATGATGTGCCATGTACATCTATGTTCTGATGTTGGTGATATGATATGATATGGCCATTTGATACGTTATGATATGTTACGGAGCTATTCGCTACTCTGAAGTATGATGTGTTGTGGCGCCAGTGATGGGGTGGCGCCACGTTCTGTTCACCGAGTCCCGTATTGGGGCCGGATTTGGCATATGTTTCTGCATACACTATTTATGTTTTGTAAGTATGAATTTTGATATTCTGGACTTTGCACTCATTTTCTGTACTTTCTGTTCCGGTTATGATTTTGTTTACTGTTCTTCATGCTTTACATACTCAGTACATATTCCGTACTGACCCCCTTTCTTCGGGGGCTGCGTTTTCATGCCGCGCAGGTACAGATACCCACTTCAGAGATCCGCCAGCTTAGGATATCTGCTCTGCTGTTTTGGAGTGCTCCTTTGTCCGGAGCCATATTTTTGTATAGACTTTTCTATCACATATGTATATGTTTATTCAGGGGTATGACGGGGCCCTGTCCCGTCTTATGTTTCTGTTAGTATTGTTTGTAGAGGTCTGTAGACACATACGTGGGTTGTGTATATATGTTCTGAGAATATGTATTTTGTGACGGCCTTATCGGCTTTCATGCGCTACATCTGCTTATGTACGATAGCTTGCGACTCCGTTTGGCTTTTATATATGCGTATCTAATTTATATGTTGGTTTGGGGTTATTGGGTACGTAAGGTGTCCTGCTCGGACACGAGTCGCGGCCTACGGGGTTGGGTCATGACAAGTAGTATGATTGAGATAAAGGTACGGAGGAAGAAGAGTTATGACAAATTATGAAGGTATTGATAAGACAGTTTGTGAGATATTAAAAATAAGATTGATCAGAAAGGGTGAAGGTTAAGTACGCCTAGTCCATAGAGTGTAACTAAAACAGAGTAAGAATCGTGAATGAGGTTAAGAAGTGTTACGTTATAGGATGGATTACGAGCAGGATGTAATGTGAATACCATAAGGATTGTGTTATATCCCGTATGTTTGAACGTCAGATTATTTGCTGAGGTGGGACCCACACATCGAGATTTTTTTTGGGACATCTGAAAATTCATATGAATCACATATGAGAAGTTAAACACGACTCAAGAAGGACCCTTGGGCCAAATCAAAGTGGAAGTCCTTCAAACGAATATTTTTAAGAAAACGTTTTCGGGTGATCTGACTTCAAGGGGAAACAACGGTATTATAAGTTTGGAATTTGGAAAAGTACCAAGAAATAGAAGTTGTAGATAATTGAATTAGCTTTCCAACCATAGGTCGTGGGTCCCAAGGTGACGTCGGTACAAGGAGATATGAACGTTTTAAGGTCGAAAGGTCAGTGGGCTAGGCCCAACTCGGGACCAAACCGAGTTGGCCCAAAAAAATCAAAAAAAAAAAATAATAAGGCCCAACCGGCCATGGTTATGGCCCAAGCTAATATTAAATAAAATTTGGTCAATAAAAGGATGACTAAGTCATCCTTATCACAATAAGTTCTAGAGGTTTCAAGAAAAGAAGAACAAGAGAAAGAAGAGAGAAAAGCTTAAGGCCATTTCGGCCATCGAGAAAGTCCATGAGAAAAATTGATAAAAATTCTTCAAAATTCAATCCCTACCAAGTAAAGGGTGCTTAACAAGGTGGAGTTGTTGTTGGAGCAAGAAAGATTCAAAATCATACAAGTTGCCAAGTTGTAGTCAAGTGAGAAGTTGAAGAAGAAAGGTGAGTTTTGATCTTTCTTTATGTGTTATGAATGGTTTATATGTGTTGTAGTATGTTAAAATGGGTGAAATTCATGAAAGAGATAAAAATAGGGGTGTGGCCGTGAGGTATGGAACATGTATATGTGTGTAGAAATTGTGTTTTAATTAATTTATCTAGTGTTTGGTTGTTATTGTTGTGAATGATATGTGTAAAATGGAAGTTGAATAAATTTGGAGAGGTTGTAGTGTGTATGCTTGATGTTGGCCGTGTAGTTGTAGACTAATATGGAAGAAAAGGAGTCAATTCTATTTAATGTTTTGGTTGTAGTTGAATTGTGGATGCTAGATTGCTAATGAATGCATAATAATCTTGTGAAGTTGAAGTAGGTGGAGGTTTGTTTTAGAAGTTATGTGAATTGAATGTAATGTTCTTGCATGCATGGATGGTAATGTGGTTAGTATGATGTTGTTGGAATATAGATCATGAGGTTGTGATTGTTTTCATTAAAGTTAGAAAGTTTTTGGAAGAAGTAGTAAGTTGATTGAATATGGAAGTTGTTAGTATTGTTGTTGTTGGAATTGTGGTTGATATTTTGGCCGGGTTTGAATTCCCGGGATTGTTGTTGATTGAAATTAGCCAAGTTGAACTTGGTGGGATGGAGTATTTATAGGGGAAGTGCTGCCGAAATTTCGGTAGCCAAATGTTTCCTTAAGAATTCAACTCTAAGTATCCTAATAAGAGTTTTGGTAAACATGACCAATTTGCAGATTTTGACGAGATTGCAACGTGAATTCGGAATAGCAAAAGAAGCGGAAAGAGGTATGTAAGGTTTCACCCTTCTTTCTATGGCATGTCTTAGACGTAATAAGTTGGGTACGTGCCTTGGGGACAACTCTCTTCCCCGGAATCCGCATCCAAAGTTTTCCAGTTTTTGTTCAATAGAATTGAACTAGAAAGTGTGCAAATGATGGAAAGACCTCTTTAACCCCTAGAACTTGCATAAGTGGGACCCGATTACTCTAGGACCCTCACAAGTAATGACATGACACGTAATATATGTAAATCATATACGTCACCCCATCCGGCCCGAGGTGGGCCCGCTACTCTCGGATTTTTTCCTTACAGATTTGCTTGACTTACTTGAAGTGAATCCAAAGGGAACCTTTGATTCCGATTTCGTTACCAAATGATAAATACTATGACTCCTCTAACGAGGGCACTTCCATGACGATAATGATAACAATGATGTTAGATAAGAGAATATGCCTATGATACGTACTACCGGAACGACTCTATGACTAAGATGACTAAGCTAAGTATCTTATGTAAACATGAAAATGATAAACTAATTTTTGAATATTATTTATATTTCCTAGCTATGACTTTATTTTCTAAAAGATTTCAATGTCTATGAACTGTCATCTATGATGCCCCGATTTCATTCTACGTTTACTTTAATATTATTCCCCGTTGATAGTCTCACCTTAAAATACTCGTTCCTTCAAGGTGAGACAAAGCGATCACGAGTATTCTATAATGTAATCGGAGGTAACCGACTTTACGTCACTCCGATGACTACATGATGCTTCTTTGGGCTCTCCTGCGTGCCTATGAGATATATGTTTATAGGATACGTAAATGCATATAAGACATGTAAATGTATGTAGGATATGAGTATATATTTTTAAAATATGCACATGACGAAAGAGCTAGAGCGCTATAGACGCTGATACATGCACATGATACACGTATATGTATATGATAAAAGCACCAGAGCGCTATAGACGCTGATGTACCTACATGACACACGTATATGTATATGATAAAAGAGCTAGAGCGCTATAGACGTTGATATATGTACATGATATATGCATATGTATACGGGGGGAATGGAGGTAAGGGCAGAGCGTTATGAAGGCATATCCACCTGATCAGTTGGCATTACATGATATGATATCCTCCCGGACGCGGGATGCCCGGACGCGGGATGTGTATATTTATGGTTAAATGGATCGGCTACCGACGCCTCGGCAATATGAGATGTCCTATTTTATATGTATATGTATATGAACAAGGAAAGATTCTTAAAGGAAAGCTAAGTACGCATAGCACCTGCCAAGGGTATATATATATACAGGTTATGTTTCTACCTCAGGACATGTGCTATTATTCTCTTATGTCGTTATTTCCGTTTTATACTTTCCGTATGCTACTATTCATGCCTTACATACTCGGTACACTATCCGTACTCACGTCCCTTCTTGTGGACGCTGCGTTTCATGCCGCGCAGGTCAGCAGACAGGCGGATTTGATCCTTAGAAGCCTTACCAGCAGTGTTGACAGCGCTCCAGTTGTTCCGGAGCCCCACTTTCGTGGTACTATTTTGTGTATGTATTTTCGAGCACGACAGTACTCGACCCTTTCTATGTATAAGTGTACTATGTCTAGAGGCTCGTAGACAGATATGTACAGTCAGTCAGGTACAGTTAGATATATGGTGTTCTAGCATGTTAATGTTGTTGTAGAAAGTGATAATGAAGTTGACTAGGCTCATAATGATGCTGCTAATGTTCAAAAAAAAAAATATGGCACAGTTCATACGGCTTGCTAAGAGGAAAAAGTAAAAGGATAAGCAAGGGGTGCTCGGTACATGTATCGGGTACTCGTCACGGCCCCTAGTCGGGTCGTGACAGATTGTTATAGAAATGAGTAAAGCCTAGCAAGGAAGTAACTAAAGAATACGGCGTGGTTAGTGTGAAACGTAAAAAGCAAAGGTAGAACGAATAAGAAAGACTTACAAAGTTCTACAAGGAAGGTTCAGAATAGAGATTAAGTGGTAACGAAAATGGAAGCGAGCACAGGAAGAGGAGGAGTTAATTGAAAGAAGAAGATAAGAAGAAAGCGAGTGGGATTACAGTATAGCGATGTGTTATGACGTATAGATAAGAAAACGAGTAATATAAGCAACAAAATTATGAAAGACCAACCTAAAGGAAGATGAGCAACGAGACAGAATAAATGCCAGGGAATGACTGGTATGATAAGAACAAACAGGGATGAATAGAATATGTTTTGAAAATGAGAAAGGGGTTATGTGGAAGTAGTATTTTCCGAAGAATACAGGAGTAGCATGAGATTCCCCGAGCACAAAAAATAAAAGATGGACATAGGTTGGAGGAATGAAAGGAATACTAAAGGAGGCACCCAAGATAGACGTAATTAATTGAGTATGAGTATAGGATTAAAAGGGGAAATATATACCTACAAACTTAAGCTGTAGTACGACGGAAAGGTGATAAGACAAAACCACTATTAAAACGAATTTGATATGATTTTGAGTAAGTTAGAAGTTAACATTGGGTATACAACAAGAATGAAAGAGCATGAGGCATAAAAGAGTGTTAGGTGTATGTGACTTCACCTCGGAAATAGTGAAATCCTTAGAGGACAAGGATTGCGGATTTGCGAAACAACTGATGTATTATAAATTTATTTGAAGAAACAGACGATAACCGTTGGGATAAAGATAGTGTTATAAGAAAGCTTGAGACACTCATCATTAGAATATAAGTGCTATTGAATGGAGAATTTGAAACGAAGATAAGCACTACCTAATTACTGATTGGGATGAATGGAATGTGGCTTCGGGTAAATTGCTACATTAATTACATTACTCGACTACCACTCATTAGATAAGAGTTTGTACTGTATATATATCGAGAGTTCTCATCGCCTCATGATTGTGTTAGGGTTTCGTACATGGGTGATCGAAGTTATAGATGATATAAAAGAAGACATGGATATGGTGCAGTACACCAAATGTATTGAAAAAGAATCTTATGAATTTGAAAATTTGAAATGGGGACATAGAGTAGAATATAAATAGATAAAGATGTGGGTACACCCTAAAGGGGGGAAGCAGACGAGAGAAATGCTGGTGTAAGATGCAATCAACTTACATTGCAACACGTGTAATGTGAATTCCTAAACTATAAGTGAGATCCCTTGCTGAAACAAATTAGTGAGAATTGAAGGCCAGCAATGTAAAGACCTTGGATAATATGACATCAGAAGGTGGACGTTTATAAAAAGGAAGAATACGACAAGAGAATGGTAACAAGTAACTTAAAGGGATATTATAAAGAATAGCAAGGCTATACTGGATTAGAGGTTAAGATGGTGACAACGGAGTTATTGTCTAATGATATTGTGACACATAAGTGGCAAAGGAGAACGGATAGGAAATCTCTCCTATAGTAGGATATGAGAAAACCAAATGGTAAATAGAGGAAGGGGAAAGAGTATGGCGAGATAGACAGCAAGTGAGTGATAGTACAATAAGATATGTAGAGCAGAATAAGCCAGGAGAAGGAAAGACTGTGGCTAAGATTGGATGCACTTTGTACAAATTGTACAAGAATAGTTATGCAACCTAAGAATAATTGTATACCAAGAACGAGACCAAGTAAGTACTTGATAAGAAGAGTAAGAATCCAGTAACAACAATGCGGTTGCGATATTTTGGGTACATCAAAGAAAGGTGTAGGATGGTTTGAGGCAAAATTACAGAAATTAATCAGTATTGAGGGCAGAAGCCATAGTTGAGCCTTGATATCAATTGAAAGATATAAGGGAAGAATATAAGGTCTACATAAAGTTAGGTGAGGCAACACTAAGGTATTTTCCGGGCGGATTTTAGCACTTACACATACTTGTGTAAAGATTGCAATAGAGTGCTTGGTAGGAGAACTAAAAGCAAATCTGAGTGAAGAGGCAATAGAAGAGTTTGAGTCAAAAATAGAGAAACGACACGAGATAATATGCCTAAAGTATTGCCAGTTAGGGTAAAGGAAATTACGAAATGATTTAACCAAGACAATCAGAACAAGCGGGTTACTGGTTACTAGATGACAGTAAAGTTTTAATATGAGGGAACCCTAGCGCTATTTGGTAGCCAACTCTAAAGATCGAGATCAAGAAATAAAAACAAGTGATAGTTAAAAACCTTTAAAATAAAGTAAGAAAGTGACACATGATGCTAGGATGCCAGAGTACGGACTGTCCAACGGAGTAAAGAAAGGATATTGGAGTACAAAAATGTTACCCTCTGGGAAATTTTAGTTTACTCGTAGAACCTGCGAAGGGTCTACAGGTTACCAGAGGCATGCAATACTCCAGGGATATTAAAGTCCAATGCACCGACGAGGAACGTTTGCGCGTTATAAAGAAATCTTATTTGAAGATTAAGAGATAAGGTGAAGGGAACGATATCTTAAGGGAGTAACTATAGGAGAAAAAGGAGTCGAGTTCTGACTACGTGCACCATCAGTACAAGTCCGGATCAATCAGTGATAGTACACCTGAACAGTATGCAGACAAGGGGAAGAGTAACCCTTCAGCAGAAAAGCTCGCAATACAACTAACAACTGACTCAAAATGAGGACAAAAGTGAATACGACGCCGTGGAATAATTACCTCGACAAGCAACAGAAAGAGGAAGTAGTACAAGAATGACTATGTAAGACCTGGAATGCATTATAATGAATTAAAGCGAATTGACCAATGGAAGAGATATGTGAAGGGCATAATTAAATAAGAGAACACTTGAGAAAGTATTGGGAATTCAGAAGCAGTTAACATTCGAGGACGAATGTTCTAAACGGGGGAAGGATGTTATACCCCGTATATTTATACGTCGAATTATTCGCAAGAAAATCGAGGCAAGTTAAAGGCAGAATCATTTTCGGTCAAAAAGTAGAAACTTTAATTTTCAATTTTAATTATTACAAAAATTGTTTATAAATTGTATTTAGTGTAAAAAAATATTATTATTGGAGATTAGGAATTGATTAATTGTGATTAGATTATTAAGTGGGAATTAGTAATTAATTAAATTAATTAAAATTAATTATACAAGTGGGCCCCACTCGAATTAAAAAAAAGGAAAATTCAAAATCACCAACTCATGCCACATTAGGGGGTCACGTGTAAGGCTTAGGGGAAACATATAAAATTACTCTTGATGAGTAATGGTCATTACAAGATTCATTCATATCAAATTAACCAAAGAAAGAAAAACTCCTTTGGAAAAAAATTATAAGGCTCTCGGCCAAGACTTAGCCGAGCCTTGAGATGGTGATGGAGAAGGATTAAAGTGTTAATTTGTTGTGATTATTCAAGTTATTAGCAAGGTTAAGGAGCCAAGTTGATTGAGGTAAGATTTGATCTCTTTTTATACACATTTTGGACACAATTTAAACTTGTATAGATTGATAGATGTGTGATGAATATAAGAAGTTGTAGATGTTGGTGTTGAATTGTAAAGTGAGCCGTGTAGGGGGCTGCTCTAATTAGGCGTACAGAATTAATTTTAAAACGCGTTATAGTTGTTGTTATCATGGATTATATGGTGAAAGAATTAGGAAGTTAAAGTTGAAGTTGTGTTGATATGAACATATTGTCATCCTTATTGAATTGAAAGAATTGAAGATATGGTTATGCCTATATGTTGTTGTTGGTATTTCTGTGTTACAGGAGGGTAATTGGAAATTTGGGATAGGCGAATATATAGGGGAAGTGCTGCCGGATTTTCGCTAAATCTTTAGATAATAGAAAACCCTAAATGAGAATATATAAGCTGAAATATAGGTTCTATAAAAAAAATGGGCTATAGAGTTGTGAACTAGAAAATGTAGTTACTAACGATAACGTTACTCTTATATTAAAACAGGCTAAAAGAGCGACGAGACGAACAAGTTACGAATAGCCGCTAACAGGTATGTAAAGCTGTCCCTTCTTTCTTTTGGCATGTCTTAGATTTAAGTAATGAAAGATGTGAACTTTGGGGTAATTCCATTCATAGACTTAGGGTGATATTTATGATTCTTATTCACTTCTTGATATTGCAATTCTCAAATGATTGAGCCTCCCTTTGCAGTTTTCTGTACGTTGGATAATAGTCGATATATATCCGTTCCTATTCTTAGGAACTCTATGGTAACTAGTGACTGGACTTCTATAAGTGTTACACCTCGGAAAAAAATTTCCGTTGGTACGTAAGTTAACGAACTAGTGATAAGTATGGGTGTATGATGTCCATGAGCAAGAAACGACGTTTGATGACCTTAGGCAAGATTTCAAAGGAATCCGACGTAAGATAAGAAAGTTGGCTAAGATAAGGCAAGGTGAGGTGAGCAATGCATGTGCATGGATATGGGTGATTAAAATGAGAAGTCTAATAAATATGGAAAGTTGCAGAATTGCAATCTTCCCAGTGGTCGTAAAGTGCAAATACGGACCGTAAACTGGTATACGGTCCGTAAACTGCCAGGTCGTAAACTGGCATGCAAGCCTTCAACTTTCTGCCAGTTGAGGAAATGGTAAAATTCGATCTGGTTTACTGAACGTAAAGTGATTTACGGCCCGTAAACCATGGTCATAAATCACCATGCAAGCAACCAAAGTTTCTGGTTTTTGAAAAGGTTAAAGACGACCGCAAGGGATGAACCGTAAAATGGAATACGTGGTCGTAAACTCAGTTTACGACCACTGTTCACCGCAGCACAGATTTTGCAATTCATTAAATAAACGGACCAAAACTTGTTTTATTTCATTTCCACATTACACACCTTCTCTCTAAAACCTCTCTCTACATTTATTATCCAAGCTTTCAAGGATCACAAGTCATCAACAACATAAAACAAAGTGAATCAAGAGTAAGAACATCATCAAAGGTCATCCAAGTCAAGAAATCCAAATGGAGAAAAACTAGGGTTTTGCTCAAAGTGGAGTATTATCAACTAAAGCTTGTTCCTACAACTTCTAAGGTAAGATTCATGATATTTATATGATGTTTAAGATATTGGAGAGTTGAAATGCATGGATTGTAGAAAATATGGTCAACTAGGTCATGAATGATGAATAGTGATATTTTGAGGAATGGTTTGAATTAAATCACGAATGTTGTTGTGTTGTGATATGAATGTGTTATAAATGGTATTAAGATCATAAACTAGACACTTTAGATGGATGGACGAAGTTGGGTGTTATGACCTTGAATATGGATGAATTAGAAGCAAATTGAGAAATCTAGATAATGTGGATAATGTGAATGACTAATGGCCATTGTTATGATATTAATGAAGGTAGAAACGCTAACATTGGAAGGGTACGTGCAAGTGTAGAATAGTCCGACAAAAAGGTATGTAAGGCTAACCCTTCTTTTATAAGGCATGGTTCTTTGGCCAAATTCCTAAATCCTCTATACGAGTATGTTGTCTCCAAATGATTGATCTCCGATCTCATAAGCTCACAATCCTCGATATGTACTACGCTTCTCATGTAACGAGTAAGCCTATGATGTATATGTAACGATAATGATGATGATAGTCATGATAATGATAATAATAATGATGCTAAAGGTGCCTACGGGCTATTAGATGTATGTGTGCCTATAAAGGGCTATAATGAAACCCCGAGCCTATGGTGCCAGGTAGAGTATATGTTTATATATATGGATGTATATGATTACGTAACGCGCGCACACATCTGCAGATGGTACAGATAACCCTGAAGCCTTGGTAGGGCCAAGTAGATATAACATTGAGCCTTGGTTGGCCAAGTATGTATGAAACACCGAACCTTATGGTCGGGTACATTGCGTATGTATGTATATAAGTGTAAGTCTATGTATATAATATGAATATGAATGTGAAAAGACTATGTATATGAATGCGAACAGGGGCATGTATACTAATACGAGCACTATTATTAAATACACATGAGAAATGGGAATTTCCTATGAAAGGTAGGTAAGTGCCATGATGATGACATTATTGTCTTCCCCTCCTATGCTACTTCACATGTTGTTTACTATGCTTATATATCGATGTTGATCATGCTTTACATACTCAGTACATTCTTCGTACTGACGTCCTTTTATTTGTGGACGCTGCGTCATGCCCGCAGGTGCACAGGGAGATAGACTTGATCCATAGCTGCTTATTCAGAGATTTCATAGCAGAGCTCCTTTTCTTCCGGAGCCATAGCTTTTGGGTACTTATTCTTTTGTGTATATAATTATGAGCATAGTGGGGTCCTTGTCACGACCCAACCCCGTAGGCCGTGACTAGTGTCCGTGCTGGACACCCATACGTACCCAATAATCCAAAACAAGCATATTAGCAGAATGTATCAATATAAGGGTCAATTTGGCGTTACTAGATATCGCATATGCACACATATAGCACGTGGAAGCTGATAAGGCCATCACAGATCATAACAATCCCAGAAACATATACAGAACCTGCATGTCTACAGACTTCTACAGAACAAAAAAGAATCATAAGACGGGACAGAGCCCCGTCATACCCCTGAATGGCATACATATATACAATGGCAGAAGACTGTACCCAAAGATAGGCTCCGGACAAAAGAGCGCCTCAAAATAGCAGAATAAAGTCCTATGCGGGCGGATCAGCAAACCTGTCGTCTGTACCTGCGTGGCATGAAAACGCAGCCCCCGAAGAAAGGGGGTCAGTACGGAATATGTACTGAATATGTAAAGCCTGAGGTACAAAAACAAGATCATACCCGGAAACAGAATGAACAGAAAAAGAATCCAAAATCCAGAATATCAAATGCATATTTTCAAAACATATGAAGTGTGTACAGAGACATATGCCATATCATATCCGGCCCCCGCCAAGGGACTCGGTAGACAGAACGTGGTCACCCCCCGACGCTGGTGCCACAACACATAAGAATCAGAATAGGGGATAACCCCATAACATAGCATAACATATCTGATGGCCATATCAGATCATATCATATCAAAATAGTGTACATGGCACAGCATACTCCACAACCCATGTACATGTATACCTACCCCCTCACATCGAGGCACGGCGAACAATGCAGTGGAAATCGCTTGAGAACATATCCTGGCCCGGGCTCAGTGTGGGAAACATTGAGGCATCCACGAATGGAGTAGTGAGAGACTAAATGCAATAAAATACCATATGTATTTCCAGAGACTCAATGAGGCATACCGAATGACAAATCAAAGCAATGAAATCAGACGGAATCATAGTAAGTGAATTTCGGATGTCATAATGGGTTACGGAGGCATAATCTTTCCGAGATCGTTTCCAAGATCCAAAACAATTTATAAGACGTAATGGAGTATTAAAAATGACTTTTATTTAGAAGTTAAAACCTTTCCTTTAAAGCCGCTCAAAGACAAGTCATAAACACAAAAGGGTAAAATCGGAAATAGTGGGCCCACCTCGGGACAACCGAAGCGGTGGGCTCAAATTACATATTTTAAGCTTATGGGGTCACCTATAGAGGTACTAGGGACTTTTCAGAACATTCTAAACAATTTGTGAAAGTTTGCCTAATTCTTCCAACAAAACATTCCTAAAGGGTTCAATTATATTGACAGAAAAAGTGACAATTTCAAACGCGGATTCCGATGGACATAATATATTCCGAGACTCAAATCCGATCCTAGTACACCTAGGACATGCCAAAAGAAGAATCGGGATAGCTTTACATACCTTATATGGTCTTTACGCCTTTCCGAATTCAATTCCCGTTTCGCCCGAAATCTACAAATGGTCACGTTTACCCATTGTTAGCCATAAGACTTAAGACCTAAATCTTAAGTCAACATTTTCTACAAAAATTTGGCAGCATCTCCCCTATACATATAGCGCCCCCGAGAATTCAACTCGGCCAAACCAATCAACAACGACCCAACAACAACACCAACAACAACAATAATCACTACAAAACACAATATAACATAATTATTCATCTTTCCAACATCATGTCGTAACCTTCATTCCAACTTCGTATTTTCAAATCAATATCGACATTTTCATATTCATTACTAATCAAGATCATTTCCACAAAATATTCCCAACATATACAAAATATAAAAACTTTCCACCAAAGTCATAATTCATCCAAAACTTCTAATATTCAACCTACATATCTATAACATATTTCCATCTTCCAATTTCATCAACCATAATCATAATTCACATCTTAACAACTTCATTTCCATAATATCACAAAATCATTCTAAGGTGACATAATCTTCTACATTCCAACTTCAACCAAAATTCATTCAACTTTCATTCCCAATATAATTTTCACCCTAACCACAACTAGAATACAACTCACCATATGTATACAACATATATACACTCACGGCTACATATATATATATATATATATATATATATATATATATATATATATATATATATATTCACTTTGTAAACTTCCATATTTCCATAGTTTCTACTCATTTCCATATACTACTACACAAACAAACCTTCATAACATAATAAAAAGGTATGAATTCTTACCTTTTTCTCCAATCTTCTTCACTTGTCCAAAGTGTGAGATTGATGAAACTAATGCTCAATCTTCCAAAACAACTACACCAAGTTGAAGAGGGACCTTGAATTAGTAGGAATTCAACAAGAAAATAATTTTAGAGGCAAGATTTTGAGGGATGATTTTTCTATGGCCAAACCCGAAAGGGCTCTTATGTTGTTGCTCTTGTTTTTCTTCTTTTCTTTCTCTTGAAAGTTCTAGGGGATTTAATGAATAATTGCCCCTTTTATCCTTTAGCACATGGAATTAATTAAAATCATGGGCTTGGGCCATGGCATGGCCGGCCACCCCTCTCCAAGATGGGCCAATTTTTTTTCTTTTCATTTTTTTGGGCCAACTCGGTTGGTCCCGAGTTGGGCCTAGCCCACCGACCTTTCAACCTTAAAACGTTCATATCTTCTTGTACCGACGTCACCTGGGAACTCACGACATATGGATGGAAAGCTAATTCAATTATCCACAACTTCTATTTCTTGGTATGTTTCCAAATTCCAAACTTATAATACCGTTTTTGCCCCTCAAAGTCAGGTCACCCGAAAACGTTTTCTTAAAAATATTCGTTTGGAGGGCTTCCACTTTGATTTGGCCCAAGGGTACTTCATGAGTTGTGTTTAACTTTACATATGTGATTCATATGACTTTTCAGATGTTCCAAAAAAAAATCTCGGTGTGTGGGCCCCACCCCAGCAGATACTCCGAGGTTCAAAAATACGGGATATAACATCCTCCCCCCCCTTTAGAACATTCGTCCTCGAATGTTAGATTAATCTTATAAGGTCTTGTAAGCATTTTGGGGAAGGTTCCTTATATGGGCAACATACATAACTTATTTATCAATCAACATAATCCGTTACAGAATTTAAATTACCTGTAGATGGAGGAAACAGGTGAGGGTACTTCTTCTTCATTTCTTCTTCAGCCTCCCTAGTCATCTCTTCCCTGTTCTTATTTTGCCACAGTATTTTAACCGAGGCTACATCCTTATTGCGCAATCTCCTCACCTGGCGATCCAGAACGGCTACAGGCTGCTCCTCGTAAGATAAGTCTTCTGTCACCTGAATATCATTCACTGGAAATATTCTGGAAGGATCGCCAACACATTTGCGGAGCATGGATACATGAAATACCGGATGTACCGCTTCCAAATCAGATGACAGGTCTAGTTCATAGGCGACACTCCCAATTTTCTGAATAATTTGATAAGGTCCAATGTAACGCGGACTGAGCTTACCCTTTCTGCCGAATCGCATTACGCCTTTCATAGGCGATACCTTCAGAAATACCCAATCACCAACCTGGAATTCCAAAGGTCGACACCGTTTATCAGCGTATGACTTCTGTCGACTCTAGGCTGCTAATAGTCGCTCTCGGATAAGTTTCACCTTATCAACGGCCTGCTGGATCATATCTGGGCCAATTAATTCGGTCTCGCCAATATCAAACCAGCCGATCGGTGACCTGCATTTTCTGCCATACAAAGCCTCGTACGGAGCCATCTGGATGCTGGAATGGTAGCTGTTATTATAAGAAAACTCTATCAACGGCAGATGATCATCCCAGCTACCTCTGAAATCAATAACACAGGCCCGCAACATATCTTCAAGCGTCTGTATAGTGCGCTCGGCCTGCCCGTCGCTCTGAGGATGGAAAGCCGTGCTCAGACTCACCTGAGTCCCTAATCCCTCCTGAAAAGATCTCCAGAAGTTCGCCGTAAACTGGGCACCTCTGTCAGTGATAATAGATATAGGAACTCCGTGAATTCGCACGATTTCTCTAATATAAATCCTGGCATAATCCTCAGCGGAATAAGTAGTTCTGACGGGGAGAAAATGGGCTGATTTTGTCAGCCTATCGACAATAACCCAGATGGAATCGTACTTCCGTGGAGTGCGAGGCAAACCTGTAATGAAGTCCATATTAATTATCTCCCACTTCCAAGTCGGAATTTTGATTTCTTGCAACAGTCCACCCGGCTTCTGATGCTCAATATTGACCTGCTGACAGTTTGGGCACTGGGCGACGAATTCAGCAATATCCCGTTTCATGCCATCCCACCAGTATAGGCATCTAAGATCATGGTACATCTTCGTAGACCCAGGATGAACAGAATAGCGAGCATAGTGTGCCTCGCTCATAACCTGCTACTGTAGCCCTGCAATATCAGGTACACACAACCTGCCTCTGTACAATAATGTCCCGTCCGATGTAAACTCGAACAGAGTCTTCTCCTTTTCAGGTGCTGTGTCTCTGTACCGAGCTAAAACTGGATCTTCATATTGGTGCCGCTTAATATCTTCCTTAATAGATGATTCAGAAACCCCTCGGACAGAAATCTGCGTACCTCCAGAATCGGCCAGACGAACCCCAAGATTAGCCAACTGATGAATATCACGTACTATCTCTTTCCTGTCTGGCTGTAGGTTTGCCAAGCTGCCCATAGACTTGCGGCTGAGTGCATCCGCAACAACATTAGCTTTGCCCAGATGATACAGAATATCCACATCATAGTCTTTCAGTAGCTCCAGCCACCGCCGCTGCTGCAGATTAAGCTCTTTCTGCTTAAACATATACTGGAGACTCTTATGATCTGTATAGATATCAACATGAACGCCATATAAATAGTGTCTCCATATCTTCAGAGCATGGATTACCGCTGCAAGCTCCAGATCGTGGGTAGGATAATTCTTTTCATGCTTTTTGAGCTGCCGGGAAGTGTAGGCTATAACTCTGCCGTGCTGCATCAATACACAGCCTAACCCCACACCAGAAGCATCACAATAAATAACATACCCGTCTGGTCCCTCTGGAAGAGTCAGAACTGGAGCTGTGGTCAATTTCTCTTTCAGCAATTGGAAGCTTCGTTCACAAGCATCAGTCCACTGGAACTTGGCTCCCTTCTGAGTTAGCCTTGTCAAAGGCGCTGAAATCGAAGCAAACTTTTCCACAAATCTTCTGTAATAGCCTGCTAATCCCAGAAAACTACGTACTTCTGTGGGCGTCGTGGGTCTAGGACAATTCTTTACGGCTTCAATCTTCTGTGTATCCACCCGGACACCATTAGCTGAAATAATATGTCCCAAGAATGCCACTGAAGCCAGCCAGGATTCACATTTAGAGAATTTTGCATATAATTTCTTATGTCGAAGCACCCCAAGTACCGCCCTCAGATGATCTGCGTGTTGCTCCTCTGACCGAGAATAAACCAGAATATCGTCAATAAACACAATCACGAACATATCCAAGAACGGCCTGAATACCCGGTTCATCAGATCCATGAATACCGCTGGAGCATTTGTCAGCCCAAAAGACATCACTCTGAATTCATAATGCCCATATCGAGTCCGGAATGCTGTCTTAGGAATGTCGGCCTCACGTACCCGTACCTGGTGATAACCTGACCGCAGATCTATCTTCGAAAAGCACTTAGCGCCCTGCAACTGATCAAACAAATCATCAATTCTGGGGAGGGGGTATTTATTCTTGATGGTTACCTTATTTAGCTGCCGATAATCAATACACATACGCAACGACCCGTCTTTCTTCCGTACAAATAATATCGGAGCTCTCCAAGGCGAAGTGCTTAGTCTGATAAAGCCTTTTTATAACAGATCTTTCAGCTGTTCTTTCAATTCTTTTAATTCTGCAGGTTCCATTCTGTACGGGGGAATAGATATAGGCTGAGTATCTGGCAGCAAATCAATAGTAAAATCTATCTCCCGCTCCGGAGGAAGACCTGGAAGCTCATCCGGGAATACGTCTGGAAATTCATTAACAACTGGGACTGACTGAAGAGTCGGTGCTTCTGCTTTCAAGTCTTGTACACGAACCAGATGATAGATATACCCTTTTCTGATCATTTTCGTCGCCTTAAGGTATGAAATAAACTTACCTTTCGGCGACGCTGTATTACCTGCCCACTCTATAACTGGCTCCCCGGGAAACTGAAAACGAACCACCTTTTTCTGACAATCAACACTGGCATAACAGGAAGCTAGCCAATCCATGCCCATAATAACATCGAATTCGATCATAGCTAACTCCACCAGATCTGCCTTAGTATCTCGACCACATATAATTACAGAACAGTGTTTATATACCTGTCTCGCTATAATAAAGTCCCCAATCGGTGTGGCTACTTCAAATGGCTCTATACGTTCAGGCATTATACCAATTTTGCTAGCGACAAGAGGAGAAATATATGACAATGTAGAACCTGGATCAATCAATGCATACACAGATCGAGAGAAGACCAATAATGTACCTGTGACGACATTAGGCGATGCCTTCTGATCCTGGCGGCTGGCCAAAGCATAAATGCGGTTCGAAGGACCGCTAGTACTAGGAACTCCACCACGGCCTCTGCCGCGACCTGCTGGTGCTGATGTACTCGGCCTCGTAGGGCGCATAGCCACCGAAGAAGATGATGACCCAGCGGCTGATCCGGTAGGCTGCGCTGCACCACCCAAATTACCCTTATACGGGCAATCTCTCACAGAATGGCCCTGGCGGCCACAAGAAAAGCAACCACCGGTGGCCCGGTAACACTCTCCCGGATGGTATCTGCCACAATAAGAACACTGAGGCCTGGGTGGCCTCATCTGGCCGGAACTCCTGTCTGCTCGCGAACCTGAAGCCCTAGAGCTCTGGCCTGCTCCTAAATACCCTGGGCTATCAAATCTCCGGCCTGTAATGTGTGGAAGTGTACTCTGTGTCGGCAGGGAAGCCTGTCTGCTGGTCTGCTGCTGCTGCTGGGGCTGCCTGCTCCGAAAATCCCCAGAATACCCAGCTGATCTGGCCCTCTTGGGCTGTCTCCGATCCTGACTCCGGTCGGGCTGATGTCCCCTGTGCCGGTCCTCCATGCCCTGGGCATGTGCCTGTATACGGGCAATATCCATACCGGGCTGAGTAGCCAACACCAAACAACTGTCGATCAAATAATCATCTAGCCCCATAATATATCGGTGCATCCTGTCGGCCATAGTAGCTTCCACAGCAGGTCCATATCGAGCCAATGAGTCAAACTCCAGGCTGTAGTCTCGGACACTGCGGCCTCTCTGTCTCAGCAATAAAAACCTATCAGCCCTGGCCCGCCGTAACTCCGGAGGCAGAAAATGGCCAAGAAAAGCCTCAGCAAACTCATCCCAAACTGCAGGGGCAGCACCGTCGCCTCTGGCTAACTCCCAGGACTCGTACCAATTAGCTGCTACATCATACAACCGGTACGAAGCCAACTCAACTGACTCGGTCGCAGAAGCCTTAATTAAGTGTAGCGTGCGCCGCATCTTTCTGATAAACTCCTCTGGATCCTCCTCGGGCTTTGTCCCGAAGAACTCTGGTGGGCTACAGGTCAGGAACTCACGAGCTCTCGAACTGTCACACCTGTCTGCACGGTCACCTCCCAATCCGTGCCCCTGAACCTGCCCTGCTACTAGTCTGGTCAACAACTAGACCGCATCTCTCATAGCCGGATCCTCAGCTCCTGGCTGTGGAGCTGGAGGCTCAGGTGCTGGAATCTCGGAAGCTGGCGGTGAAGCCGTCCCCCGATCCGCGGCTGCTGCAATCCCCTCTGGGTGTGGCGGTGTAGAGGAGCCCTCAGCCTGGGGCAAAGTCTCAGGAATAATATATGCACGGGCCCTGGTAGTCCTCTGGGCCTGGCTAGTCTCCCCCACTGCCACTGACTTGGCCTTCTGGGTCGTTGTAGCCTTTTTCGGAGGCATGACTGCAAATGTAACAATTCGTTAGGGAGGAATAATCCTGATAACACAGCTCTATCACACGATCTAAGACAAGAAAGAAGGGTAACATCCTAATTGCCCTGTAGCATCCTGTTTATAGGTGTGGTGCACAACACACCGATAAACAAGACTCTACTAGACACGGTCTGTAGACACTCCGAGGACGGACCGCTCTGATACCACTTTTGTCACGACCCAACCCCGTAGGCCATGACTAGTGTCCGTGCTGGACACCCATACGTACCCAATAACCCGAAACTAGCATATTAGCAGAATATATCAATATAAGAGTCAATTTGGCGTTACTAGATATCGCATATGCACAGATATAGCACGTGGAAGCCGATAAGGCCATCATAGATCATAACAATCCCAGAAACATATACAGAACCCACATGCATGTCTACAGACCTCTACAGAACAAAACAGAATCATAAGACGGGACAGGGCCCCGTCGTACCCCTGAATGGCATACATATATACAATGGCAGAAGACTGTACCCAAAGATAGGCTCCGGACAAAAGAGCGCCTCAAAATAGCAGAATAAAGTCCTATGCGGGCGGATCAGCAAACCAGTCGTCTGTACCTGAGTGGCATGAAAACGCAGCCCCCGAAGAAAGGGGGTCAGTACGGAATATGTACTGAATATGTAAAGCCTGAGGTACAGAAACAAGATCATACCCGGAAACAGAATGAACAGAAAAAGAATGCAAAATCCAGAATATCAAATGCATATTTTCAAAACATATGAAGTGTGTACAGAGACATATGCCATATCATATCCGTCCCCCGCCAAGGGACTCGGTAGACAGAACGTGGTCACCCCCCCCCCCCCCCGACGCTGGTGCCACAACACATAAGAATCAGAATAGGGGATAACCCCATAACATAGCATAACATATCCGATGGCCATATCAGATCATATGATATCAAAATAGTGTACATGGCACAGCATACTCCACAACCCATGTACATGTATACCTAACCCCTCACATCGAGGCACGACGAACAATGCAGTGGAAATCGCTTGAGAACATATCCTGGCCCGGGCTCAGTGTGGGAAACATTGAGGCATCCACGAATGGAGTAGTGAGAGACTAAATGCAATAAAATACCATTTGTATTTCCAGAGACTCAATGAGGCATACCGAATGACAAATCAAAGCAATGAAATCGGACGGAATCATAGTAAGTGAATTTCGGATGTCATAATGGGTTACGAAGGCATAATCTTTCCGAGATCGTTTCCAAGATCCAAAACGATTTATAAGACGTAATGGAGTATTAAAAATGACTTTTATTTAGAAGTTAAAACCTTTCCTTTAAAGCCGCTCAAAGACAAGTCATAAACACAAAAGGGTAAAATCGGAAATAGTGGGCCCACCTCGGGACAACCGAAGCGGTGGGCTCAAATTACATATTTTAAGCTTATGGGGTCACCTATAGAGGTACTAGGGACTTTTCATAACATTCTAAACAATTTGTGAAAGTTTGCCTAATTCTTCCAACAAAGCATTCCTAAAGGGTTCAATTATATTGACAGAAAAAGTGACAATTTCAAACGCGGATTCCGATGGACATAATATATTCCGAGACTCAAATCCGATCCTAGTACACCTAGGACATGCCAAAAGAAGAATCGGGATAGCTTTACATACCTTATATGGTCTTTACGCCTTTCCGAATTCAATTCCCGTTTCGCCCGAAATCTACAAATGGTCACGTTTACCCATTGTTAGCCATAAGACTTAAGACCTAAATCTTAAGTCAACATTTTCTACAAAAATTTGGCAGCATCTCCCCTATACATATAGCGCCCCCGAGAATTCAACTCGGCCAAACCAATCAACAACGACCCAACAACAACACCAACAACAACAATAATCACTACAAAACACAATATAACATAATTATTCATCTTTCCAACATCATGTCGTAACCTTCATTCCAACTTCGTATTTTCAAATCAATATCGACATTTTCATATTCATTACTAATCAAGATCATTTCCACAAAATATTCCCAACATATACAAAATATAAAAACTTTCCACCAAAGTCATAATTCATCCAAAACTTCTAATATTCAACCTACATATCTATAACATATTTCCATCTTCCAATTTCATCAACCATAATCATAATTCACATCTTAACAACTTCATTTCCATAATATCACAAAATCATTCTAAGGTGACATAATCTTCTACATTCCAACTTCAACCAAAATTCATTCAACTTTCATTCCCAATATAATTTTCACCCTAACCACAACTAGAATACAACTCACCATATGTATACAACATATATACACTCACGGCTACATATATATATATATATATATATATATATATATATATATATTCACTTTGTAAACTTCCATATTTCCATAGTTTCTACTCATTTCCATATACTACTACACAAACAAACCTTCATAACATAATAAAAAGGTATGAATTCTTACCTTTTTCTCCAATCTTCTTCACTTGTCCAAAGTGTGAGATTGATGAAACTAATGCTCAATCTTCCAAAACAACTACACCAAGTTGTAGAGGGACCTTGAATTAGTAGGAATTCAACATGAAAATAATTTTAGAGGCAAGATTTTGAGGGATGATTTTTCTATGGCCAAACCCGAAATGGCCCTTATGTTGTTGCTCTTGTTTTTCTTCTTTTCTTTCTCTTGAAAGTTCTAGGGGATTTAATGAATAATTGCCCCTTTTATCCTTTAGCACATGGAAATTAATTAAAATCATGGGCTTGGGTCATGGCATGGCCGGCCAACCCTCTCCAAGTTGGGCCAATTTTTTTTCTTTTCATTTTTTTGGGCCAACTCGGTTGGTCCCGAGTTGGGCCTAGCCCACCGACCTTTCAACCTTAAAACGTGCATATCTCCTTGTACCGACGTCACCTGGGAACCCACGACCTATGGATGGAAAGCTACTTCAATTATCTACAACTTCTATTTATTGGTATGTTTCCAAATTCCAAACTTATAATACCGTTTTTTCCCCTCAAAGTCAGGTCACCCGTAAACGTTTTCTTAAAAATATTCGTTTGGAGGGCTTCCACTTTGATTTGGCCCAAGGGTACTTCATGAGTTGTGTTTAACTTTACATATGTGATTCATATGACTTTTCAGATGTTCCAAAAAAAAATGTCGGTGTGTGGGCCCCACCCCAGCAGATACTCCGAGGTTCAAAAATACGGGATATAACAGTCCTGTCCCGCTCATATGTTCTGTTATACTCTTAGAGGCTCGTAGTCACGTGTATACGGTTAGATATGTCTGGCCTTGTCGGCCTATATTTTGTACACCTTATGGTAGCCTTGTCGGCTTATGTACATCTGATGTGGCATAAATGCCAATGATGATTTAAAGATGTGATTGTCCGATGGGACTACTTTGATGAATGAAAGAAAATGCATGTCTAATTATGTGGCTCACCTAGATGTAAGCATAAGTATGAGTCAAGGGGTGCCCGGGTGGGCTAGCACCGGGTGCCCGTCGCGGCCCCCTAGGCGGGTCATGACAATAAGGTGTTTCATACCATAGTGACATATGACTATGATCCTTAAGGCTTTGTGATATACTTATTATGACGTTCAAGGGATGTTTGATATGTTTCCGAGTGACATTCGAAAGGTATTTGATAGGACTATTGTCTTGACTTTCAAATGGTATTTCGTGTTGATTATTCTATTGAGTCTTCGAAAATGTTTTTTTTTAAATTGCATATAGTTACTCACTACTCTGCTCGTGCCTGCCTCAATATGTCTTTCACTGAGTCCCGGGCCAGAATCTGTTATCGTGCACACTTCCACTACATTGTTCACCGAGTCCCTCACTAGAGGGCCGGGTACGGTATATATATTATATTATGGTGTTATGTTGTGTTATGGTGTTATGCTGTGTTACGGAGTTATGTTGTGTTACGGAGTTATACTACATTCTGGAGTATGCTGTGTTATGGCGCCAAAGACGGGGTGGCGACCATGTTCACCGAGTCCCATAATGGGGCCGGATATGATATATGATATTGACATGCATGATTTATGTTTCAAAAGCAAGTATTTGGTATTCTGGTTATTGTACTCGTTTTCTGTACTTCTTATTTCAGTTGTGATCCTGTTTACTGTATTTCATGCTTTACATGCTCAGTACATATTCCGTACTGACCCCCTTTCTTCGGGGGCTGCGTTTCATGCACGCAGGTGCAGATACTCGCTTTGGTGATCCGCCAGCTTAGGATTCCCTTTCTGCTGTCTTGGAGAGCTCCGTTGTTCCGGAGTCTAGACTTTTGGTTTGAATCTTATGATATATATATATATATATATATATATATATATATATATATATATATATATATATATATATATATATATACGTATATGTTATCCAGGGGTACGACGGGGCCCTGTCCCGTCATATTTCGCTATTCGTACTCTTAGAGGTCTGTAGACATATGTGTGGGTTGTGTATGGGTTATGTTCAGTTGTGTCTATACGATGTGCTGTGGTATGATGTTCGTTTCTAGTAGCAGCCTTGTCGGCTTGCTTACGATATTGATATATGATGGAAGCCTTATCGGCTTGCGTATTATTTCATGATATGATTAGTTATGACTCCTCAGGAGACCGTTGATCTGGAAGTATATATATACGATGATGTTACGAAATTTGGAGCTCCTTTATAAGTTTCTGTATTGTCGTAGTTTCAGTTTGATGTTATATGTAACAAGTTGGTATACGGGTGCCCAGTTCGGGCACCAGTCACGGCCTACGGGGTTGGGTCGTGACGGCTATACTCCCGGGCACTCATATTTCCTTGCCTCAGATTTAGAAACCTGTCCGCTCTAGCTCGGTGGACCTCGGGTGGCAAATAGTGACGAATAAATGCATCCACGAATTTTTGCCAAACCGGAGGAGGCGCATTCTCTCCTCTTGATAATACCCAGTTGTTGTACCACAAAATAGCCACATCCCGGAGTCTATAAGATGCCAACTCCACGGATTCAGTTTCAGAGGCATGGACAATCTTCAATGTCCTCTGCACCTCATCTATGAAACCTTGGGTCTTCATCCGGCTATGACCCGAAGAACTCCGGAGGATTTAGACTCATCAAATCACGGTCTTTGGTACTTGCTGCCCGATCACTTGAACTTGCATTTTGTCGTTGTGCCTGTGCGGCGACCAATTGCGTCAATAAATGGATGGCCTCGGTCATTTGTTGAACCGTAGCAACCAGTGGAGGAATTGGAGCTGGAGCTCTTCCTTGCTCTTTTACATTAGGTGGGGTAGAAGAAGTGTTAGACAAGGCCTCATTATGTGATTCGCCTTCTTCTATATTCATCGAAGGCTCTCTTTCTACCTGCCTCTTAGTCGTAGTCTTGCCCTTCTGGGCGGCTGTAGCCTTTCCCTTTGGCAGCATTCTGAAATCACAACACACTATTAGGGAGGCTAAAATCTTATACATGGCTCTATTGCACGATCTCATAAGAAGAAGGATGGTCATTTTTCCTAAATGCCCTGTAGCCTCTTGTTTATTGATGTGGCGCGCAACACACCATAAACAAGACTCTACTAGACACGGCTCGTAGACACTTCCTAGGACTGAACCGCTCTGATACCACTTTTGTCACGACCCAGCTAGGGGCCATGACGGGTACCCGGGGCAAGCCACCGAGCACCACTCATGCTACTACTTATCTTGCTCATTTAATGGTCTTTTATCAACTTTATACTCAAATTGTAGGAAAATCATTTTTTATATGGAAACATAAATACTTTTTAAATACATTTGCCTCTCGGCCATCTAAATAATATATACATATAATAGCATCTCGTGAGACCATCTAATCCACACTGCGCACCTACGAGCCTCTACTGGAGTACTAAAAATAAGGACGGGACAAGACCCCGTCATGCCCAAAAATACATATACATGAATATACACAGAAGAATCGTCATAAGCACCTCCGAACAAAGGAGTGCTTTCAATCAGCTGACAGCTACTGCTGGTCTAGGTCGAGCTCTCCTCCCTGTCTACCTGTGGGCATGATCACAGCATCCAAAGAAAACGGACGTCAGTACGAACATTGTACTGAGTATGATAGGCATAAACAATAAAATAAGACAATGATATGAAGGAAATATCAATATGAAACATCTGTATTTGACTGTTAAATATAAAAGAAATAATGCATACTGTCTTACTCATACTCATCTTCATGTCATTTATGCATAAATGTATAAGCTGCCCGCCCATATAGGTACGGTGTGATAATGCATAAACTGCCCGTCCATATCGGATCGGTGTGGTAATCATAACATTAGCTTGCGTCCAGGCCTCCCGCGTCCGGGGTATCATCTCATACCGCCCACTAGTGGTGTCTGCCCATGCCATTTGGCCATGGTGTATCGTATAGCTGCCCGCCTTAGCGGTGACTGCCCGGCCGACTAGGCACGGTGTTAAATCATCATCATACATGCTCATCATAATATGCTTATCGTAACATACTTATCATGACACATGCATAAGGCCTATGGACAACTTTACTCGATCGGGGTGACGTGAGGTCGTGATCCCCCGATTTCATTATAGAGTAATCGTTGACATTCTGCCTCACCTTGAAGGGATTAGCATATAAGGTGAGTGTAAGAAATAAATAACATCTTTAACATTTTAGAATCATCATGTCATATCTTCTATCTTATATAACTATTCATAGACATAACCTCTTAGCTTTCTGGAACATAGGAACTCATGAGGAGGAAGGAAAATCATGCTAGAAGATTCATGCCATTAGAAGGAAAGGGCTAGCCTCACATACCTTTGACGTTTAACTAAGCTATCGTTCGCTTGTGCTCCTTCGATATCACGTTTCTACCTTCTAAGAGAATTCGCATTTACGTTAATCGACTATAAGAACGCACTACTATTTCTAGGGAAAATTGGGTGGCACTTCCTTTGGTTATACTACTTTTCTCATATTCTATATCAACTCTCAAACGCTCACAACAACATTCACAATATTACAATCAACAATCATCATTTATATACATTGACCACAATCCACCATTTCTCTTCAATTTCACCACATTTATGGTTATAGCTTACTATTGCGTTTCCTCATATATAATACTTATTTCATGGTCTAAATGTAATTTATATCGTATTCATAATCACAACACACCAACATTTATGATTCAGTCCAACTACCTTCCAACCACGACACTATTCACTCATTAATGACCCACTTCCTATGTTTTTCTACAATTCAAGTATCTTACCCTTCCAATACCTTAAACAACATGGTTCAGTCATGGAACATACCTTAGATGATGGTTGAACAAGCCTTGAATGTAATTACTCCTTTAGCACCAAAACCCTACATTACTTCCTTTGGGTTTTCTTGAGAAAGATGAACTTTAGTGTGATTCTTACACTTGATTTCATGGATTTGATGTTATTGACCTTGATTTTCCTTTGTTCTCTTGAAGTCTTGTGAATGAAGTGTTTAGAGTGTTCTAGAGACTTCTTGAGTCGTGTAGACGAGAAATGAATAAATGAGCTTAGGGTCCCTTTTAATAACTCAAAACCTGATTTTTAATGAACAGTAGTCGGGTGCACAGTGGCCGTAAACCCAGTTTACGGGCCGTATTCTAGTTTACGGTCCGTCCTTCACGACCGTATTAAGCATATCAGAAACAGAAAGGTTTGCTGGAGTCATGGTGGTTTACGGTCGCAGTTTACGGGTCGTATTGCGATTTACGGTCCGTATTCTGAGTCGTATTTAACCATTTCGTCATTTGGCAGAAAGTTGAAGTTTTTGGAATGTTGAAGGACGATGGCAGTTTACGGTCCGTAAACCACTTTACGGACCGTATTCTATTTTACGACCCACTGGGTCGAAGTGCAAATCTGTAACTTTCTCATTTCCAAAATTCATAAATAGTCATTCCCTACTTAGTAAAACATCACACACTCATACACTTCGTTGGTCTACTCGTTGTACGTTCACGGAGAAATTTTCGAGGTGTAACAATATATATATATATATATAATTAACTTGTGTATGAGGTATTTCATGAATTGAAGCATGATTCTCAAACTTTGAGGAGAAATAGGGTTTCATACACGTGCAACCCACGTACCTTTAAAAAATCTAAAACTAATAAGAGTTAACATCAGTAATTCATTCATTATCTCTAAAAGAAGTACATGAGCTGCACGAAGCCATTATAAACGGAAGTTTTTGGAACCTCGTCATTTTGATTTTTTGAAATACCAATATTTTTGGACATGAATACATACATACAATGAAGTGTTTAGAGAATCAAAAAAAAATCTAGTAATAAATTAGAACAGATAAAGAGAGAAACTTTTTACATCCTGAAACAAGAAAAATCAGAGGATGATACCTTTATGAATAAGCCAAGTCTCTTTAAAAACATACAATTGAGCATATCATTGAGGAGCTAAACAAGCATCATATTTATAATAGGTGCATAATAAATATTGTTGTGTTTGTAGATATTACTTTATATTTTACAATATTAATGAATAGAAGTATATATGACATTGATTAAATTTTGATTATGTTATTAAATTTTCATAATTCAAACAAAATTATGTACGACATGACTCAGTGTACACGTGCAACGTACGTGCCGAGAAACTAGTACCCTTTAAGAAACCTAAGACTAACAAGAGTTAACAACAGTAATGGATTGATTAACTTTAAAAGAAGCACTTGAGCACACGAAGGAATGATAAACAGATGTTTGTGGAAGCTCATCATTCTGATCTTTGAGATATCACTATTATTGGACCAAAATTCATAGATACAACAAAGTGTTTAGAGAATTAAAAAACATAATCATAAATTAGAAAAGAGAAGGACAGAAACTTTTTACATATTGAAACAAGAGGAATCAGAGGATGATAGCTTCAAAAATAAGCCAAGTCTCTTCAAAAACTTACAATTGAGTAAAACATTGAGGAGCTAAACATACATCTTATTTATAATAGGTGCTCAGTAAATTCTGTTGTCTTTATAGATATTGTTTTACATTTTTCCATATTGATGTAACGACCCGTTTGGTCATTACAGACTTCCCTTATTCACTTCCCGGAATAGCCCTTGTTTGAGTTCGCACCGATAGTTGTAATGCGTGGGGTTTACGAGTAACGGTGGCCTATAACCGGGTTGGGAAGGAATTTAAATCAACTCAGGACATCTGGGTTAAGCTGTTTCGCACCAGCAATCATCGGGTCGCGTCGGCATGCTCGCCTCCGCGATACTTTAACCGCTTCAGTGGAAAATGGCAAGTTAAGTGAGTTGGCCTCAGCGGATCATTTCTCCATAGAAGCGAGGTCACCCTAGTGAGTCTCCTTCCACCTCCATGAAAATCGCTAAATATGACCTAACTTTTATTTCCCCACTTCGGGATTGTACCTCATTTTACACCAATACTTTTCTAGAACTGGTTAGAGATAATTTCCAAAGAAAATCAATGGTCATTGGAGAGGGTAAGGTCAACTCTATCTGACTTCTTCCATTCATGTCTCTTATCTTCCATTGTTGAATCTCCCATGCTTAGGATGGAGGGATTTGGGGAAAAACACTGTGACTTGTAAAACCCTAGGTGAGTAAATGGTGTTTAGAACTAATTTTATGGTTGTTTAAGGTTAATAAATTATGGGTTAGCTTGGGATACTATTTTCTAGCTCAAATACCTATTTCTCAATTAGTTTTCTCAAATGGGTTAGTTGTAAAGTCTTCTTGAAAATGGGGGTTTTGCAAATAAAAGGAATTGATAGCTTATTTGGGGTAAGATAACTGTTACATCTCGTCTTTTGCGTACTTTAAAGTTTCATCTTAAGTCATTTATCATAAGCTCGTATTGGGAATCATTTGGGAAGTAGTGTATGAGGCCTATGGGTGGAATTCAGAGTTATATAAGTTCTTAGACATATTTGGAAAAAATTACAAAGGTTAGACATCAAACGAATCAGAAAGAGTACGTCTAATCGGAAAATCGGATTAAGGCCACTCCACGTCTATTTCCACTGACCGGGAATCATTTCACGGACCGTGAAAATGTTGGTTGGCCACCATAGAATTGGTGGAAACTTAGTGGCTCACTGGAAGTGTTCCACAGACCATTTCACGGCCGTGAAAGTGGTCTGTGAAAATGTGGCGTTGGAGAATTGTCCTTAGCTTATAAATTTATTGCCACGACTTGGGGTTCATTTATTTCATAAAAACAGAAACCTAGTGAACCTTTAAGCTCTCTCAAGTAGTCCATAATCATCCCAAATAATTACAAGAGAATATCAAGCTTTAAAACCTCAATTAGCTCATAGAAGTTGTTTGTTCTTGCTTATAGTTGAAGTTGTGGCAACTTAGTCTTTAAGAAAGTTGTGTGGGCCAAAGTTCTTCAAGCTATAAGGTATGTTCTTCATTCTATCTCTTACGTTGAGTTGATTTGAAGGTTTAGCAAGTCTAAAAGTGAATAAAATCATGTCGGAAAGGTCATAAGGTGTTGTGTTGAAGTTATTGGCTATGGACTGATTTTGAAAGGAAGTCGTGGACTGATTTAAGTCTAGTTTAAATGTAATATCTTGGCTATGTTGTTTTTGATATTGTTATTGATGTTTTGAAGTTGTTTTGGAATTGGGTGGAGGTAGATACAAGGGAAATGTTGTCCGATTTCCGTTAACTCAGTTCCATAATGGTAATCGGGGGTATATCGACATTACGTCTCTCCGATAGAATCGTAACACCTCTGTGTGCCCTCATTCATGCATTAAATATATTTATCTATTTTATCACACTGAGCCGCGCTATAGTCAGCCGGGTATGGCACCTATTGTGCACACCACTGTAGTTGGGTACGGTATGATAATGATGGCACCAAAGAGTGGCTTAATGATGACAGTACAGCCCCATAGTGTGGCGCATATATATATATATATATATATATATATATATATATATATATATATATATATATAATTAAAAGAAAGCATGCATGTCATACGCCCTCAGTGGCATTCAGATGAACAGGTTGACTCTCTTTTATCTCTTGTTGTCACGACCCATTTTAGTCTAAGTCATGCGAGCACCTACCCTTCCCACCTCGGTAGGTGAACCCTTAACTCAAAACTTTCACAGTCAATAAAACAACAGCGGAAGAAGTAAAATGGCGTAAGTCTGATATAATATAGATAAGTGCAGAAGCAAATGAATCCACCCCAGTATCTGGTCTGGTCATACAAGAGCATCTAAATCTAAATACTAAGGTTTGAATAATAATACATAAAATGTCTCAAATCATGTCTTCAGTGAAAGTAAGACATAAGCAATAGAAGAGTCTTCGAGGTCAACGGACGCCATGCTCACCCTGGAAAACTCAAGCAGAAGCTGAGGAGTCGATCAGCCACGAGTCAGAGAAGTAGATCCGGCCTAATACTCTGCATTCATAAAAGAATGCAGCAAGTGCAGGTCAGTACAAATAACAGTACTGGTAGGCATCATAGGCCGACTAAGTATAGTTAACACAATTCAGAAAATAACGTAGATAAACAAGTAAACCAATCACGCATGAAACAATATAATCGTAACCGAGTATCCGTCAACACCTATGTAAGTATCTAACCCCAATATAATAAGTCTGAGTATATCTAATCCTAAAACAATCACCATAATAGAATCATCACAGTCCAATCATCAACAACACAATCGTCACAATAAAGTCATCAAGACATCTCACTCAAGTCATAATGCAATGTAGTGAAATAATGGTATGAATGTGATGCCATGCCATGCTATGCAAATGAGGTGTACACATACACTCCGGACGAAAATATCGATGTCTCAGTAGCACAACCCATCGTGACACGCGAAGTCTAAGTGTCACCCGTCCCGATTCTTTGCCAAACAGACAGACGAGACCCTGGCTAATTGTTCACAGGGAGAGTCTCACCAGCACCACCCTGGGGGACCCGCGGAGCCCATGCAGTAACAAACGATTTCAGAATAACATCGCAATCGGCCGTGCAACAACGATGCCCGAATATAACCATCGGACATAGGCCTCCTCACAATCATTCAAAAGAGTTGTCAAATATCAGTTTCATAAATCAACGATTCCTGAATTGAACCTCGGACATCGACCTCCTCACAAACACACAAGTAAAAGAGTTTATCAAATGTCAATTTCATATAAACAACGATTCCGGAATGGATCTTTGGATATCGGCTTTTCTCACAATCACTCAAGTAAAAGAGTTTATCAAATATCAGTTTCGCTCAATCAATGATACCGGATCATCACCGGATATCGGCCATGCATGATAAATATGAGAGAATGCGTGCAATGCATATGTCAATCACCAACAGTCGAATTCAATATCTCCAATACCACAACGGTTATGCCAACAACATATCACATCACATTACCAACAGTGGGTATGCCAACATATATCAATAACTCAAGTACCAACAGTGGGTACGCCAACAATATATCAAGTACAAGTACCAAAAACGGGTATGTCAATCCTATTCTACATCATGACAACGAGCAGAATTCTATATCTACCAACTACACATGGCATCAAGCCAACACAATTGAACAATCGACACACATAACGAGGTCGTTAGTCCCAACACATATCAGGGCCCAACCTAAGGAAATATCCATCCCAACTTCACACCAGAAGGTTCACATGCTGTCTTCGACATTATAATCTAAATATGTGATTCGCTATACGAAGTCTCACCACAGGTAAACCATAACCTACCTGGACTGCCGAACCACAACACCAACAAGTCACTCTATCGCCTTGCCCTTCTGAAGCTCAGAACCAAAGTAGTCTAAGCATAATCGAATTCTAAATTAGAAATCATGGAGAATGATACTAATATTGCTATGACATCAATTAGGCCCATTTTAACCCTAGAAATTGGGGAAACGGGCCCACAAGGGCAAAACAAAATATTCGTGAGTAAAATACCAAATTTAATCCTAGGTAATCATAACCCAATCATTAATTATTGATTTAGCTTATGAATTATCCCCAAATCTGATTTCTAGTAAAAAAATCCCCAAATTAGGTATGAACCTTAATTCTCCAAATCTGAAATTCAGTGTTAAAAGTGGAAGATATGGGCTTACTAAGCTTTGGTTCATCACATTTTACTATTAACATCATCAATTTATCAAGTATAATATTAGAGAAAACTCTCCAAAAATCCTCCTTCAAATTCCATTTCTAAGGGATTGGAAACAGAAGGGAAAAATCTATGATGATTGTGATTAAAGAGGAGTAAAGGATTAGACAAAGTTTTACCTCTAAGATTTCCTTCAATTTGTCTCCAAGAAAAGCTTTCCCAAGCCCCAATATCGAGATATGAAATAATGAGGGTGTAAGACTCATTTAAGACTCATTAAAGGAAAAGTCACTGCCCGTCACCGCTGTAGCGGTAACTGGACCACCCCAGCGGCCACCTGACCTCTTCAGCGGTCAAGCCAAAATGGCTGGTACTGCTTCAGCGGCAGGGCTACCACCCCAGCGGTGCTGGTGTCGCCAAAGCAGGCACCAGAAACTTGGCCTAATATTTTCCTTCGATCCAATTTTTTGACTAACTCCCGAGGCCATCTACTCACACACCAGATACTTAGTCCTACATAAAAACGCACTACGAACACGCCTGTGGCCTCAGAATTCCCAACGAAGGTCTCGTTGACCGAGTAAACCACCAATGCCTTAATTCCCATTTCCCATCCAATGTCCCAAAGTGCATCTGAATGCATTGGGAACCGAAACAAATGCACACACAAGTTCTAAACAACTACCTGGACCTCTCGGAATTGACGAAATTCCAAAAAAGGCTCGCTTGCCCAAAAGTCAACTTCGGGCCAACCACTTTCACTTTTAAGCCTATATTTTCACCAAAGTTACCCGAATCTAGTCAACGAGAAGCATGTCAACGGGGGCGAAAATGCCAAGAGAACTATAATGACCCCTTTGGTCATTACACTTGTTACTTTCATGTCTTTATTATGTTATTCTTCATGCCTTAGATACTCAGTACTTTGTCTGTACTGACGCCCCTTTTCTGGGGGCACTGCGTTTTATGCCCGCAGGTTCAGGTAGACAGGTTGACGATCCATCCTTGTAGGCTGTTGTTCAGCTGACATTGGAGCACTCCTCTCGTTTTGGAAATGCGGTCTAGTTTTGGTACGATATTCTTTTGTGTACATACAGGTATGGCGGGGCCCTGTCCCGACCTCTTTATATCAGATACTCGAGTATAGGCTTGTAGACAGTCATGGTTTAGCTAGATTTTGTATGGCCCCTTCGGCCTATATTTTCGTTGTATTATACTTCACAATGGCCTTATCGGCTTGCTCAGTTTTTGACAAGCATAGTTGCATATTATGTCTTCTTGGGCTCATCCCTTTCTCAGTATATTTCTCATATGATTTAATAGACTTTCATCTGGTGACCCCCGAGGTCCACTCTTGTTCATGATCATGATAGAAAAGTATGTTAGCGGTGCTCGGCAGGTAGGTTTTCTTTCCTTCTTATCTTAGATCGTGCGATAGAGCCATGTTATGAGAATTCCCTTTTTTATTGACCATATGTTATGATTTCAGTAATGCCTGTGACGAGGAAAGCTTCAGCGGTCTGGAAGGGCAGGTCAGTGGCAGGTAGGAGAACCAGTCGGGTACCACCTGTAGATATCGAGGAGGGCGAGTCCCAGAATGAGGTTCCATCTCGGACCTCTTATACTCCGCTCGCTCTAGAGGAGCATAGAGGAGGTCCAGCCCCGGCTCCAATTCCAACACCCTCAGTTCCTCCACCTGATGCACCTAGTCAGTAGATGCGGGATGCTATTGTTATATCCCGCGTTTTCGCGTGTTCGGAAAATTTGGAATAATTGTGACTTGGAAAGAATAAAGCCACATTTTGATTTCATTTGACATATATGTTGTTGTTTATGAAAAGTGTTGACGCGGAGACATCGGGGAAGGCCAAGGGCAAAAATTGAAATTTCGAAAATTAGTTTCGGGAATTTCAAAACGAGATTTCTAACAATTTGGGCTCACAAAAAATTTGAGAAAAATTGAGGCCCAAGACCACAAGTGGCCGGCCATATGGCCAAATGGCCCAAGGCCCATGAAAATTTTAATTCAAGAAATAAAAATAGATATGGCCCATGTATTAGTTCATTTTATCACTTAGAATGTTCAAGAAAGTAGGAAAGAAAATAGAGAGCAAGAAACACAAGGTGTTTCGGCCATGACCATGGAGAATTGAGACCTCCAATTTTGATTCCAAAAAATATTTTCTTTTAGTATTTCTACTAATTCAAGGTCCCTCTACAACTTGGTGTAGTTGTTTTGGAGGGTGGAGCACTTAATTCCTCAATTTGATCACATATTCAAGTGAAGAAGACTAGGGAAAAAGGTAAGAATTCATCCCTTTTATTTGTGGTATGAAGTCTTGTTTGTGTTGTAGTATATGGGAATGAGTTGATTGTATGGAAAAATTGAAGTTTGCAAAGTGGGTATGGAATATAGAGTTTGGTCGTGTGTGTGTGTCAATGTGTAAGTGAAATGAGTTGAAATTTATGTTGTATTCTAGTTGTGTGTAGGATGGAATGTATATTGGAAAGGAAAGTTGAATGAATGGGATGGAAGTTGGAAAAATGGAATATGGCCGTGTGGTATAGGTATTGAAATGGGAATGGATTAATTTTGTTTAACATGTTAGTTGTATTGTGGTGATGCTTGCAATGTAAATGAAGATAATATGATATAAGTTTGCATTGAAATGGAATGTAGAAGCTTATGTCCTTTAGGTATGATCTTACGACATTATGAAAAATGAAGTTGTTAGGGTGCAAATTATGATGATTATTGATGAACTTGGAAGATGGGAACATGTTATGAATATGTATGTCAAAGGTTAGAAGTTTTGAATGAATTATGACTTTGGTGTAAAGTTGTATATTTTGTATATCGTATGAATATTTTGTGGAAACGATATGAAATGCTTCTAAACTATATGGTGATGATCTTGATTAATGATGAATATGAAAATATTGAGCCTAGTTTGGAAGTGTGAAGTCGGAATGAACGTTATTGCATTATGTCGGAAAGTAGAACTAGTTGCCTTATATTGTGCTATATTGTGATGATTGTTGACATTGTTGATATTGTTGGGTTGTTGTTGCTGCTATTTGAGCCGAGATGATTCTCGGGGGTGCTATATTTATAGGGGAGGTGCTGCCGAAATTTCGGTAGACAACTGTGACTTTAAGATGAATCCTTAGAATCCATAACTTACAATTGGTAAATGTGACCATTTGTAGATTCTGGGTGAAACGGGAATCGAGTTTAAGCGAGCGAAAGACGCACGTAAGGTATGTAAAGCTAACCCATTCCTTCTTTTGGCATGTCCTAAGTATACTAGGTCGATACTTGAGCCTCGGGGATAATTCCGTTCATGGAAAATTCGAATTTGAATTTGAGTACTATTCATTCAATCCAATTGAATTATAAAACTTCACATTTTGTTGGAAAATGATCAAACGTCCGAAACTTTTGTAAATGTAATAGAATCGCTTCGAAACTTCCATTGATGATTACATAGATCCTAATACTTGTGATTCAGGTCCGCCACCTCGACTTGACCCGAGGTGGGCCCACTAATCCCGAGACTCCTTTGTTTGTTCTAATAGGCGTATTTTTTTGTATAGTGTCGGAAAAAGACTATTGTATATGACTTTGGCTATCATAGAATAATGTCTTGACTGTCCCTGACGTTCTAAATTACATTTCGAACTATAAATGTAACTTTGAAAGTAATTTCGTGAAATAAATCCTGTATTGACCAATTGTTCGAACTAGTTTGACTAATGGGCTGATATATGATTATATCAAGTTTTATAACTATTTCGATTTATAAATTGTATTAGTCGCTCATGACTCTGCTCGTGCCCCTTTATTACGATATCGTTCACCGGTTCCCAGGCCGGTTATTGATCACGCGCACTATGACAATTCGACCGTATGCCCTTTTGTTGACATGAGTATCCGGGCATAGGTGTTCCGATACAAGTACTCCGCTAGAAGTATTTTGATATAAGTATTCCGATATAAATATTTTGATATAAGTAATCTGATGTAAGTATTTTGATATAAGTATCCGGATAAAGTATTATGATATGAGTCTTCTGAAATAAGTATTCGACATAAGCATTCTGAAACAAGATTTTTGATGTAAGTATTCTACTATGAGTATTCTGATACAAGTACTCTGATGTGAGTATCCAATATGAATGTTTTCTGTAAGCTTTAGCGTCTCCAACTTTCGTATACGACATCGGATTGCTTAGAAGTGCCCGAAGAGGTTCCGGTACCAAAAACGCTCATGATCTTTCTGTATGTACATATGGTTCCAAAATCTCTGTTTGATCTGATTCGTAAGGACATTTGAAGGTGCCTGGTATGACTATGACTCTGATTCTCCGAAAAAGGCTTCTGAAACGCTTACGAAGCGTTCTGTACTTCAAACGCTCGTAACTTTCTCATACTACGTTGGATTGACCTGAAATCTGTTCCGAGCCTCCAGGTATCGGTAAGGACGCTTGTCTGTCGAGTCTTGGTTTCCATGTGCATCTGGTTTCTCACTACTCTGCTCGTTCGAGCCTTAGCATGTCTATTCACTGAGCCGGGCCAGGATATGTTATCGTGCGCTGTTCCCCTATGTTGTCTATAGTGTTCTAAAATAAAACCGTGAGGGGTGGTCTGGGCTGAGCTCGATCCCCAAAGCGGACAGTATCTGCGCTACATAATCTGATACCAGGCGGACGCGTTGGGAGTGTACTGGGCAGAGCTCGAGCTCCCGAGACTGATCCGTGACCCGTGTACTTGGCAGAGCTCGAGCGGGAAAAACGGGCAGTTTCTGCATGGGATGACCACTGTACTGGGCCGAGCTCGAGGTGGCATACCCCTTGTAGACGCGTGTTCTGATATGATATGATATGATTTGATATGATATACTCCGGCTATACGCCGCCTGATACGATACATTTATGTATGGTGTGACCACTATAATGGGCTGAGCTCGAGGTGGCACACTTCTTGTAAACATCATATGATTCCCAGGTTGCAGCGTTTGATCCGATACGCTACGGCGTTCTGATATGGCATATGACTATAATGTGCACTATGTGTGATCGGCGTCTGGAAAGTAAGTTCTGATACTCTGTACGTCATGTATTCTAACCGGTATACTATATCATCTGAGTACCCGGTAAGTCCCGTATTCCTTTTTATATATGACGTCATCTGAGTATTCTGTATGTCATACATTCCGGCTGACACATGAGCTAGGTAGGCATAAGTTGCGTCTGGAAACCCTGTACGTTTGGCAACCCTTCTGACAGATTATATCGGTTTATATGATATGTGATGATCTGTATGACCTGGGCCTGGGAAGTGAGTGATTTTGATACTCTGGACCATGTACTTATTCTATTACCGCTTGTTTCGATTATAGTTCTGATTTCTTTTGTGTTCCATGCTTTACATACTCAGTACATATTCCGTACTAACCCCCTTTCTTCGGGGGCTGCGTTTCATGCCCGCAGGTACAGACGCTTATTGTGGTGATCCGCCCGCCTAGGGTACACAGTCTGCTGTTTGGAGTGCTCCTTTGATCCGGAGCCCATACTTTTGGTACAGAACTCTTTGTTGTATATGGTTTCGTGCTTATGGTTATTTTTGGGTACGGCGGGGCCCTGTCCCATCATATGATTCTGTTGTCTATATTAGAGGCCTGTAGACATGTATGTGGGTCATGGGTCGTGTTTGGTCCGTGATGTTTGCTTGGTTTGTGCTCGGTTTACCCCTACGCTACGTTAATATGTTCGATCTATGTTTTATGATATAAACAATGGTTTAAATGATATGTTTATAATCTGGGACGCACGAGATTCATAATATGTAGGCACAAGTGAAATTTGGTTAGCATGTATGTACGAGTGTCCATGTCAGGCACTAGTCACGGCCTACGGGGTTGGGTCGTGACAAAAGTGGTATCAGAGCGGTTTGTCCTCGGCGTGTCTACAGGCCGTGTCTCGTAGAGTCTTGTTTATCGGTGTGTTGTGCACCATATCTATAAACAGGAGGCTACAGGACATTTAGGATGTTACCCTTTCTTTGAATCTTAGATCGTGCGATAGAGCTATGTTATTAGGGTGGCTCCTTTCTAACAGATTGCTATGTTTACAGTGATGCCTCCGAAGAAGGCGACGGCTGCCCAGAAGGGCAAAGCAGGAGAGACCAGTCAGATACAGAGAGTCACCCGGGCTCATACTCAGATTATGCCCGATATTGCACCCAGTCAGAGGATTCTGCTACGCCATCATCAGTAGACGATCCTGGAGCGGCTCCGCCATTAGCTCCAGAGGCTCCAGCGCCCGAGCCTCCAGCTCCTCAGCCAGGGGCGGAGGACAGGACACTGAGAGAGGTCGTGTAGTTGTTGACTACGTTGGTAGCGGGGCAGGCTCGCAGACGCGGGCAGAGAGATGACGATGATGATGACAGGCGTGATAGCCTAAGGGTTCGAGAGTTTCTATTATGTGGCCCCCCAGAGTTTTTCGGGGCTAAGCCCGACGAGGACCCCCATGACTTCATTCGGGGGATGCGACGCTCATTGGACTTGGTCAGGGCTTCAGAGACGGAGTCTGTCGAGTTGGCCACGCACAGATTGTGGGATGTTGCTGCTAACTGGTACGAGTCCTGGGAGCTATCCAGGGGCGAGGGTGTTTCCCCAGCTACTTGGGACGAGTTCGTGGCTGCTTTTACCCGTCATGTTTTGCCCCCAAAGTTACGGCGGGCGCGGGTTGACCGATTTTTGCATCTGCAGCAGAGGGGTCGGAGCGTTCGTGAGTATAATATGGAGTTTGATTCTCTGGCTAGGTATGCACCCGTGATAGTAGCTGATATGGCTGACCGGATGCACCGGTACGTGATAGGGTTAGACCCCTACTTGGTTGACAGCTGCATGGCGATGGCATCGCAGACTGATATGGACATTGCCCGATTACAGGCTTATGCTCTAGGGATGGAGGACCGGCACAGGGAGGATCAGTCAGGTAAAGGTTGTGACAGGAGATAGCCCAAGAGGGCTAAATTGGCTGGGTATTCTAGGAAACTCTTAGGCAGACAGCCTCAGCAGCAGCATAATAGACATTTTTCCCAGCCAGCATGGGATGCCCCTCCACAGAGTTCGGGCAGGAGGTCTGGTGACACATGGTACTCCGGGGCAGGTCAGAGCTCCAGAGTCTTGAGCTCGCGGGTGGATGGAGGTTCCGGTCGGTCGAGGCCACCCAGACCTCGGTGTCCGTATTGTGGGAGACGCCACTCTGGAGAGTGTCATTATGCTACAGATGCTTGTTTTTCCTGTGGCCGTCAAGGCCACATTATGAGAGAGTGTCCGTATAGGACCAGTTCGGGTGGTGTAGCCCAGCCCAGCGGGTCAGTTGCTGATTTACCTTTTCCTTCTGTAGCGATACGCCCTATGGGGCAGAGTGTGTCTACACCATCGGGCCGCGGTAGAGGTCGTGATGGAGTTTCCGGTCCTAGCGGTCCTTCGAACCGCTTATATGCTTTGGCTAACCGGCAGGACCCAGAGGCGTCACCAGATGTGTTTACAGGTACATTGTCCACTTTTTCCGAATATATATATACATATATATACACACATGCATTGGCAGGTCCGGATTCTGTTTCATCACGTATTTCTCCCCGATTGCTAGTAGAACTGAGATAAGGCCCAAATTGATAAAATCGTCTGAGGTAATGATATATGTGGATAAAAAGTGAGAGTCGAAAATTTAAAAAAGGGCTAACGCAGTAGTTACATAATCGGAAAAATAAAGGGGCCCTCTCTCTATATCAGAGCGGGACCCGCCACGAAAACTTTCCAAAAATTGCCAAGACCCCGACTTGTCCTAAATTATGTGACCATGGTCGTGCGGGGTGGTCGATGCAACTATACCGGCATTAACGCGTCTAAATGTACTAAAGTCTCGAGGTTAAGCGTGCTGGGGCCAGAGCAATTTTGGGATGGGTGACCCCCTGGGAAGTGTACAAAAATTTCATAAACGTAGATATAAGAGACCAATGGAAAGTCTGGGGTAACCGAAATAAATTAGAATGTACCGAAGGGTTAGAAACCCTAAATAGGTCGGGTAGGCTAAGGCGAACTCGGCCGCCGAAGAAAAGGAAAGTGCGACACAGTTCAGGAATTAGAATAAATTTAAATGGCGTTTGAAAATGTATTGTAAGGGAAATGGTAATAAAGGTATATGTGTGTAAATCACATCCCAGTTACGACTGTTTCGACTGACAGGTGGGCCCCAGCAGTCAGCATTAAGATATATGAAAACTTTGACTGAATTGAACCTAAACGACAAAGCGAAAGACACGATATGACTGTTATAAGTAGACTAATGTCGGTTTAACCACTAGTTAAAGCCGGAAAGTCTTAGCGTAATGATATTCGAGAATAGAACTAAGGCGAGTGTGTAAAAGGGGATAGTAATTGTGACGTTTGGCAGAATTTTGAAGGAAATAAGGAGAACTCCCCCGAAATGCTTGTAAAACCCTATAAGGCTAATTTAACATTCGAGGACGAAAGTTCAAAAGGGGGGGAGGATGTTATATCCCGTGTTTTCGCGTGTTCGGAAAATTTGGAATAATTGTGACTTGGAAAGTATAAAGCCACATTTTGATTTCATTTGACATATATGTTGTTGTTTATGAAAAGTGTTGATGCGGAGACATCGGGGAAGGCCAAGGGCAAAAATTGAAATTTCAAAAATTAGTTTCGGGAATTTCAAAACGAGATTTCTAACAATTTGGGCTCACAAAAAAATTGAAAAAAATTGAGGCCCAAGACCACAAGTGGCCGGCCATATGGCCAAATGACCCAAGGCCCATGAAAATTTTAATTCAAGAAATAAAAATAGATATGGCCCATGTATTAGTTCATTTTATCACTTAGAATGTTCAAGAAAGTAGGAAAGAAAATAGAGAGCAAGAAACACAAGGTGTTTCGGCCATGACCATGGAGAATTGAGACCTCCAATTTTGATTCCAAAAAATATTTTCTTTTAGTATTTCTACTAATTCAAGGTCCCTCTACAACTTGGTGCAGTTGTTTTGGAGGGTGGAGCACTTAATTCCTCAATTTGATCACATATTCAAGTGAAGAAGACTAGGGAAAAAGGTAAGAATTCATCCCTTTTATTTGTGGTATGAAGTCTTGTTTGTGTTGTAGTATATGGGAATGAGTTGATTGTATGGAAAAATTGAAGTTTGCAAAGTGGGTATGGAATATAGAGTTTGGCCGTGTGTGTGTGTCAATGTGTAAGTGAAATGAGTTGAAATTTATGTTGTATTCTAGTTGTGTGTAGGATGGAATGTATATTGGAAAGGAAAGTTGAATGAATGGGATGGAAGTTGGAAAAATGGAATATGGCCGTGTGGTATAGGTATTGAAATGGGAATGGATTAATTTTGTTTAACATGTTAGTTGTGTTGTGGTGATGCTTGCAATGTAAATGAAGATAATATGATATAAGTTTGCATTGAAATGGAATGTAGAAGCTTATGTCCTTTAGGTATGATCTTACGACATTATGAAAAATGAAGTTGGTAGGGTGCAAATTATGATGATTATTGATGAACTTGGAAGATGGGAACATGTTATGAATATGTATGTCAAAGGTTAGAAGTTTTGAATGAATTATGACTTTGGTGTAAAGTTGTATATTTTGTATATCGTATGAATATTTTGTGGAAACGATATGAAATGCTTCTAAACTATATGGTGATGATCTTGATTAATGATGAATATGAAAATATTGAGCCTAGTTTGGAAGTGTGAAGTCGGAATGAACGTTATTGCATTATGTCGGAAAGTAGAACTAGTTGCCTTATATTGTGCTATATTGTGATGATTGTTGACATTGTTGATATTGTTGGGTTGTTGTTGCTGCTATTTGAGCCGAGATGATTCTCGGGGGTGCTATATTTATAGGGGAGGTGCTGCCGAAATTTCGGTAGACAACTGTGACTTTAAGATGAATCCTTAGAATCCATAACTTACAATTGGTAAATGTGACCATTTGTAGATTCTGGGTGAAACGGTAATCGAGTTTAAGCGAGCGAAAGACGCACGTAAGGTATGTAAATCTAACCCATTCCTTCTTTTGGCATGTCCTAAGTATACTAGGTCGATACTTGAGCCTCGGGGATAATTCCGTTCATGGAAAATTCGAATTTGAATTTGAGTACTATTCATTCAATCCAATTGAATTATAAAACTTCACATTTTGTTGGAAAATGATCAAACGTCCGAAACTTTTGTAAATGTAATAGAATCGCTTCGAAACTTCCATTGATGATTACATAGATCCTAATACTTGTGATTCAGGTCCGCCACCTCGACTTGACCCGAGGTGGGCCCACTAATCCCGAGACTCCTTTGTTTGTTCTAATAGGCGTATTTTTTTGTATAGTGTCGGAAAAAGACTATTGTATATGACTTTGGCTATCATAGAATAATGTCTTGACTGTCCCTGACGTTCTAAATTACATTTCGAACTATAAATGTAACTTTGAAAGTAATTTCGTGAAATAAATCCTGTATTGACCAATTGTTCGAACTAGTTTGACTAATGGGCTGATATATGATTATATCAAGTTTTATAACTATTTCGATTTATAAATTGTATTAGTCGCTCATGACTCTGCTCGTGCCCCTTTATTACGATATCGTTCACCGGTTCCCGGGCCGGTTATTGATCACGCGCACTATGACAATTCGACCGTATGCCCTTTTGTTGACATGAGTATCCGGGCATAGGTGTTCCGATACAAGTACTCCGCTAGAAGTATTTTGATATAAGTATTCCGATATAAATATTTTGATATAAGTAATCTGATGTAAGTATTTTGATATAAGTATCCGGATAAAGTATTATGATATGAGTCTTCTGAAATAAGTATTCGACATAAGCATTCTGAAACAAGATTTTTGATGTAAGTATTCTACTATGAGTATTCTGATACAAGTACTCTGATGTAAGTATCCAATATGAATGTTTTCTGTAAGCTTTAGCGTCTCCAACTTTCGTATACGACATCGGATTGCTTAGAAGTGCCCGAAGAGGTTCTGGTACCAAAAACGCTCATGATCTTTCTGTATGTACATATGGTTCCAAAATATCTGTTTGATCTGATTCGTAAGGACATTTGAAGGTGCCTAGTATGACTATGACTCTGATTCTCCGAAAAAGGCTTCTGAAACGCTTACGAAGCGTTCTGTACTTCAAACGCTCGTAACTTTCTCATACTACGTTGGATTGACCTGAAATCTATTCCGAGCCTCCAGGTATCGGTAAGGACGCTTGTCTGTCGAGTCTTGGTTTCCATGTGCATCTGGTTTCTCACTACTCTGCTCGTGCGAGCCTTAGCATGTCTATTCACTGAGCCGGGCCAGGATATGTTATCGTGCGTTGTTCCCCTATGTTCTCTACAGTGTTCTGAAATAAAACCGTGAGGGGTGGTCTGGGCTGAACTCGATCCCCAAAGCGGACAGTATCTGCGCTACATAATCTGATACCAGGCGGACGCGTTGGGAGTGTACTGGGCATAGCTCGAGCTCCCGAGACTTATCCGTGACCCGTGTACTGGGCAGACCTCGAGCGGGAAAAACGGGCAGTTTCTGCATGGGATGACCACTGTACTGGGCCGAGCTCGAGGTGGCATACCCCTTGTAGACGCGTGTTCTAATATGATATACTCCGGCTATACGCCGCCTGATACGATACGTTTATGTGTGGTGTGACCACTATACTGGGCTGAGCTCGAGGTGGCACACTTCTTGTAAACATCATATGATTCCCAGGTTGCAGCGTTTGATTCGATACGCTACGGCATTCTGATATGGCATATGACTATAATGTGTACTATGTGTGATCTGCGTCTGGAAAGTAAGTTCTGATACTCTGTACGTCCTGTATTCCAACCGGTATACTATATCATCTGAGTACCCGGTAAGTCCCGTATTCCTTTTTATATATGACGTCATCTGAGTATTCTGTATGTCATACATTCCGGCTGACACATGAGCTAGATAGGCATAAGTTGCGTCTGGAAACCCTGTACGTTTGGCAACCCTTCTGACAGATTATATCGGTTTATATGATATGTGATGATCTGTATGACCTGGGCCTGGGAAGTGAGTGATTTTGATACTCTGGACCATGTACTTATTCTATTACCACTTGTTTCGATTATAGTTCTGATTTCTTTTGTGTTCCATGCTTTACATACTCAGTACATATTCCATACTAACCCCCTTTCTTCGGGGGCTGCGTTTCATGCCCGCAGGTACAGACGCTTATTGTGGTGATCCTTTGATCAGGAGCCCATACTTTTGGTACAGAACTCTTTGTTGTATATGGTTTCGTGCTTATGGTTATTTTTGGGTACGGCGGGGCCCTGTCCCATCATATGATTCTGTTGTCTATATTAGAGGCCTGTAGACATGTATGTGGGTCATGGGTCGTGTTTGGTCCGTGATGTTTGCTTGGTTTGTGCTCGGTTTACCCTTACGCTACGTTAATATGTTCGATCTATGTTTTATGATATAAACAATGGTTTAAATGATATGTTTATAATCTGGGACGCACGAGATTCATAATATGTAGGCACAAGTGAAATTTGGTTAGCATGTATGTACGAGTGTCCATGTCGGGCACTAGTCACGGCCTACGGGGTTGGGTCGTGACAGCTATTCAGTTGTTGACTCGGTTAGTGGCCGCTGAAGCCCGATTCCATTAATTTGGACCCTTTAGAGTTGTTCGGATCTGATCAGAATGAGCACCCGCAGAATTTTATTAATAGGATGTAGAGGACCCTGAGGGTGATGCACACTAGCGAGACTAAGTCAATGGAGTTGGCTTCCTATAGACTACGAGATGTTATTGTTCAGTGGTATGAGACTTGAGAGCTATCTATAGGGGAGAATGACCCTCCAACAGTATGACGAGAGTTTACAGAGGATTTTATCCGCCATTATTTGCCGTCAAAGATTCTAGGGGCCCGAGCTGATAGGTTCCTGAACCTTAGACAGGGCAACATGAGTGTTCGGGAGTATAGTCTTCGCTTTGATTCATTGGCTAGTTATGCTCCAGCTATTGTAGCTGAGATGGAGGATCAGGTTTACCGGTTCGTGATCGGATTGGGACCACACTTGATTGATAACTGCATGACGGCCTCACTTCAGACAGGTATGGACATTTCCCACATTCAGGCACATGCTCAAAACCTTGAGAAGTGTAAGCAGCAGCGGAGGGTCGAGAGCAAGCATAATAGGGGTCAGAGTAAGAGAGCTATTCTTCAGGTTCTGTCAATGAGTTCAGAGGTGGTCAGAGGTAGCAGTATCCTATTCATTCAGCCCATACAGCGGCTAGTGCGCCTCCGCAGCTCGTAGGTTAGAGATTTGATCGATCTACTTATTCCGGACCAGGTCAGGGTTCGAGAGCCTCAAGTCCTCGGTATAGAGGTGAGCTAGGCCAGATGAGGCCACCTTTACCACGATGCACTCAGTGTGGTAAGTTACATGCTGGGCAGTGTCGCTTGGGTTCAGATACTTGTTATGCTTACGATCAGCTAGGCCATATTATGCGTAAGTGTCCATCGAGAGGTGCTAGAGTTATAGTTCAGTCCACAGGATCAGCAGCTGGTTCATCATCATCTGTACGCCCTTTGTGGCAAGGCTCTCAGGCATCAGTAGGCCGTGGGAGAGACAGAGTGGGAGAGTTGTAGCGGTTCTATTTTTTCCGATTTGTATTTACACTTGCCTCATTTAAAAATGAAAGTGTCCCGGGGAAGTACGATTATCAATCGTACTGGGAAAAATAAAAAAATACACTTCTACGTGGATGGTACTCTAAATGAATATTGTTTTTAGAGTCGCCACCTAACTTATAGGTAAGTTAGGGAAACCAGTTCAAAAGGGTTCATTTAAAACGGTTAAGTTTTAAAAGAAACCAATTTGTACCAAAGTTTGGGTAAGGGTTCTGGTGATCCCCCGGGGAAGGTGTTAGGCACCCCGGTATTAAGAATCTGTAAAATACGGTTGACCTACGGGTTCTAATAATATGCCTTGTAGATATAAGTTGTTTGTAATAAAAACTGCTTTTTTTTTATATATTTCCGCAAATGAAGGTTGGTCATTTATGCAAAAAATACTCATTTTCAAGAAATAAAAATGGTAGAGTTTTGCCCAAAATTGGGCATTTTGGGTTTCGGACTAGAAAACGTAGGTTAAAACCCGAAGGCATTAACCTTAAGTAGAACACTACGTAAGCCCACCCGAGTTTAGAAAAAGGTTTTTAGTTTAAGTTTTATAAAATCATTTTTGGCATACTATTATTATCCATATTTTATATTTTTAGTCTTTTTAGTCCAAAGTAGTCCAAAAATATTTTAAGTCCATTTTGTCCAAATTGTCCATAGGTACAGTCCCAATTTGTCTCAATGTCCATAAAATTTGTCAAGTCCTTTTTTTCAAAAATCATAGTTTACGTTTGAAAAAAAATGTCCATTTTTATCCATAAAGCAGTTTCTGTCCCAAAATCATTTTTTTACACGTCAATATTTATCAAAATCAGTTTTTATAACTTAGAAATAATTTTTTGGCAACTCCAAATTCGTGACAATTTTTAAAGGGTTCCAATAATCATATATTGTCAAATAATTAATATCAAGTGACGGGGTTGGGCCTACCAAGCCCAACAGAAAAATAATGCAATTTAAACTTATTCCTCTCCAAATCCGCTCCAATGCTTAGCTCATCCATGGTTGAGGTCGACTCGATCTAATGGAGTTGGTGGGCCTCGATAGACCCACCAACAAATTGGGGAGGTCACAAAAGATAGGTGTACAAAACATTAGTAAATAGCCGAGGTCAATTATTTAATTTACAAAGCCAAAAAAATGAATTACAATGCTTTCAAGCCCATAATTATCATACTCATAAATAAAAGGACAGTTTATGGATAAATGCCAGCAGCAGCAAATTACTAAAATTATAGTGGTCCAGGATCAACTATATTCAAGAGATTAACTCCTAATTCTTTTTTAAATCTTTTGACAGCAATCTAGGTGTTAAGAAAGATATCCAAGCAAAACAAACAAGTTTTATTGATCAAAAAGTTCCTCATAATCAAATTAAGGGAAATAGGTCAAGTGAAAATAGAAAGTGCAAGCTACAAATCTTAACAAGACTCAAAAACAGGCTACTTGGTTTTTTTGAAACTCACTCAAAGCTTCAAAACAAGACTCCATCGTTCATTTTGAAAGAAAACTTTTACTAATCCAGTTTTAGAACCTAAAACTATCATATTTTTCTAAAAAAATGATTTGAACTGCTAAGTGTACTTTAAAACAATCAATATTCAATCAGATGACAAAAGGAGGTCAACTTCTCAACACTCAAGATTAAAACAGACTAGGGAAAGCACATTTTGAGACTTAGAGATATATTAACTCAACAAACAAACAACCTCTATCCTATAATCTACTCAACCAATTTCTTAATTATTAAAATAGCGAAACAGGATCAAAAAATGCATAAAATTGCCATGGACTAGTGATAGATTCACAAGAACTAATTGTATCCTATCAAAACTAACAAGAATGACAAAACTATACTTAAATCTATCAGTGTCAATAAAACAGTGTCAAAGCTCCAACATAAACTATTCTTTTTCTCATTTTTATCAAACTCAGCTAACCCAAGATCACTTAACATCATCTAAATCAAGCTTTTAATTTATTTTACGGTTTCAAATGACATCAAACTCATATAATATCCACTTAATTATCAAAACAGGACTAAGATAACAAATAATTATTTTTAACTAACACAAGCATCATAATAAATATCTAATCACAACTAGAATGAAATAAAGGATAAACTAAGAAGTTACCTTTCAATGGGGCAACCTAAAGATCAAAAGGAAGGATTGAATCCACCAAATTCAAGCACCAACACTTCACAAATCTTTGAAAACCCCTTTGTCTTTTTAAAATTTTGGATGATATCCGTATTCTTCTATTTATATCTATCGCTTTTATATTTTTTGTAGTGTGTTTTGAATAAGAGTGTCTATAGGCTACTAAGTTTTGAATATATAAATCAAACCTTAGTTTTTTTTTTTTTTGTGCTAATTTCCGAACTCCCTCTTCTTCTTTTTTCTCTCCTCTTTTTTTTTTTCTTAATGTCAATAACCATTCTATTTATAGGCAAGCAAATTTAGAACCCTAGGGACAAAAATAGGCCATTTGGCCATGGCTTTCCCCCCCAAAACCCTTAATTTTCAAAAGACCTTATCCATAATTTCAAAAATCAAATAAGACAAAAATCCAACTAACAAATTTGTACCCTAATTAGAATAAGACAAAAGAATTTCAACAAATTCGTACTAGGATAGTACACATGACCATACATTTTCCCCCAAAAACCCTTAATTTTCAAAAGACCTTATCCATAATTTCAAAAATCAAATAAGACAAAAAATCCAACTAACAAATTTGTACCCTAATTAGAATAAGACAAAAGAATTTCAACAAATCCGTACTAGGATAGTACACATGGCAGCAACAATCACGCAAATAGTACCAACAAAGGTACAAATGGATCAAATTGTACCATACAAGATAGAAAATGACCCCTCATTTTGTATAATAAAACATATGTCATAAATATATATTGGTTAAAAATAGTAATATATAATAATTATTTGAACCAATAAAAATCATAATTTGTAGAATTAAAATGCGAGCTTTAAAACGAGCCCATATTGACATAGTTTCGAGCAATATTTCAAATATATAAAAATGCCGTTAAAATGAGTCGTAATTCATACGTTGTTTTAATTAACAATTTTCCCAGACTAGATGGAGCGGGATGAAAGTAAATAACTCTTATTTATTGTAATTGTCAGTTAGTTTTTCAGGAAATAATAATTAAACGTCATTTTTGCAATTTTCTCGGGATTTTTGAAATTTTAATTTTTAAAGGGTGCATCCTTACTCCGTCTTTGGCTCGGGAAATTTGAAAATTAAAATATGCATCTTATGAGGTGAAAATTAGGTGTCAACAACTGCCTCTTCGGAGTTCAAGGATGGCAAGGCCATCCTTGAGCTACGAATTTTGACAAACCTATTTTTTACCGAATAAGAGAGACTACAGCTTTCTTTTTATACAAAATTTCAAAAGTATGGTCGGACCTCTGTCTCTGGGCTACATATCTCAGGTTACATGAGAATTCAGGCTGTTTGTAGTTCTGACTCCAAGAGGACTAAATATAAGGAACTTTTTTTAAAGTTATCTCGAGATGTCCCGGGATAATCATAGGAATATGCCGAGCCTCGAAATTTGAGTAGCCTACATATCCCCGGCTTTGGGAATCAAGCCAATTACAGTTTGACTCGATAGCCCGACAAGGAATATCCCTTTATGTGGGAATCCCTTTGACTATTTCTGGTAAAAATCCGACTGGAAACGGTTTTTGAAGGATTTTTAAAGGTTAGTAGCTTGAAGTGATGTTTCAATCCTGGTGTAGAAAGCTTGACTCTCGCACTCGACTTTTGATCGGTTGCCCAAGAAGAGTTCCACGTTTGCTCTGCATGTCTTGATTCTGGCTCTTTTGCTTCCATCTTGGTAGCTTTTAGCCATCCCCAAATGCTGAGTCCTGCGTGTTAGTGATTTGAAATTTCTATCTTTATCGTAAATGTCATACCTATGCGACATTCTTTCCCTTTGTTTTAGGGGTCAACTTTGTCAGTTTTCATCATTTGTCCAGCTCTTGGCTATCACGACCTATTTTGCCTAAGCCACGCGAGCACGTACCTTTCCACCTCGGAAAGCGAATCCTCAACCCGACAATAAATAAAGTCACAAAACATAACTAATCAAGGGGAAAAGAATAGATAAGTAAGTCTCACGATATATATATATATATATATATATATATATATATATATATATAGTAGAATAGTGCGGAATAATAATAATACCCCCATGATCTAGTCTGAATAATACATGAGCATCTAAAAAGGAAATAATACAAGTCTGGAATAATAATACATAAAGTGTCTATGTCTCTGAATAGAATAGGACATAAAGATAGAGAAGTCTTCAAGGTAGCGAACGACCATGCTCACCCTAGAAACTCGAAGGTAAAGTTGAAGCGACTATCAGCCACGTGTCATAGAAGTGGATCCAACCTGATACTCTGTATTCACAAAAGAATGCAGCAAGTGCAGGTCAGTACAAAACAACAGTACTGGTAGGCATCATCAGCCGACTAAGCATAGCTAACGCAATTCAGATAATAAAGCAGATAGGCAGACAAACCAACAAGTATAAATCAAACATAATCGGAACCACCTACACGTCGTTGCCTAGGTAAAGCATCTAAACCCAATTGTGCCAAGTCTGAATATATCAAGTCCGAATCCAACATCACAAGTTCAGCACCAAATCATCTCAAAATCAAGCCATAATGCAATACAATGCAATAGTGGAAGAATGCAATGAAATGCCATGGAAATGTTATGCATCTTGAAAATGAGAGTGCGTGCAATGCATGTGTCAACATCAATAATCATTCTCAATATCACAAGTACCAACAATGGGTACGCCAACAATATAACTGAATCACAAAAATACCAACAGTAGGTATGCCAATAATATAACCGAATCACAAGTACCTACAGTGGGTATGCTAATAATATAACCGAATCAAAAGTACCAACAGCGGGTACACAAATAATATCGTAATCAAGATTATTAAACAGAATCCAATGTCTATCAACAACTCATGGAATCAAGCCAACACAAAAAAATGATCAAATCACAACATAACAGGGTGGCTAGCCCCAAACACACAACAGGGCCCAACCTAAGGCAATATCCAACTTAACTTCATACCCGAAGGTTCATATGCTGTCTATGAAAATATAATCTAAATATGCGCTTCGCTATACGAAGTCTCACCAAGGGTAAACCATAACCTACCTGGATGGCCGAACAACAACACCAATAAATCGCTCTATCGCCTTTCCCTTCCGTTGAGCCTCAGAACCAAAGTAGTCTAGGCATATTCTAATTCTAGGTTAGAAATCATGAAGACTGATACTAATATTGCTACCATTCTATTTAGGTCAATTCTAATCCTAGAAATTTGGGAAACAGGCCCACAAGGGAAAAGCAGGAAATTCGAAAGCATAATATCAAATTAAGCACTAGGTGATCATAACCCAACCACTAATTGCCAAATTAACTCATAGATTTACCCAATTTTGAATTTGAAACAAACCCCCCAATTCGGGTGTAAACCCTAACTCTTTGATTCCGAAATTCAACACTAGAAATGGAAGCTATATGATTAACAAGCTTAGATTCATCAAAATCTAACATAAACCCCATCAATTTCACCATTTATAAGCCTAGAGAATAAGTTCATCAAAACCCACATCCATGTTCCATTACTAAGGGATTATTAAAAGAAATAGGGAATCTATGATGATTAAGATCAATGGAATAGTAAAGGGATTAGCAAGGTTTACCTCCAAGAATATTCTCCAAATATCTCCAAGAACAGTCTCCAAAGCTCTAATTTCGAAGTGGAAATAAATGAGGGTCTAAAGGCTTATTTAAATCACACTTAATGAAATAACAGGCCCGTTACCATCACGGCGGTAACGAGGCCGCAACAGCGGCGCCGCTACAGCCCCCATCAGGCCGCCATGGCGGTCTGGCCAAGATACATATGGCCGCCCCAACGGCCAACCCACCGCAACAGCTGTGCCGCTGGGACGGCACTGGTGCTGCCATATCGGGCACCAGGTACCAGAATGCCTCTAATTTTTCTAAGCCTCAATCGGAATCCTGAGCCATTCCCGAGGCCATATGCTCACAAACCAGTTACATAGACCCACACAAAAATACGTTACGAACACGCTCGTGGCCTGGAAATTCCAATGGAGGTCTCGTTGACCGAGTGAATCCCAGATGCCTCATTTCCATTTCCCAACCCAAGTCCCAAAATGCATACAAGTGCATTGGGAACCTAACCAGATATACACACAAGTCATAAATGACCATCCGGACCTCTCAAAATTGATGAATTTTCGAAAAAGGTTTGTTTGCCCAAAAGTCAACTTTGGGTCAACTATTTTTCACTTTAAGCCTATATTTCACAAAAGTTGCCCGAATCCGGTCTAGACACATAGGGAAGCATGCCAACAGTCCCTTCGGGTAAAAAATGAGCTAATCAATGCTCGAAAAAGGGCAAAAATGCCTAAAAGACTATAATGACCAAACATGTCGTTATATCAGATACCAATTGAAATCATTCGTCCTCGAGCGAATAAAAGAAAAGAAGCGGGGAAATACCTGAATCAATAAACAACTAAGGATATCGGCTAGGCATGTCAGACTCGGTCTCCCAAGTAGCCTTCTTAACAGGGCGGTGCTTTCATTGCACGTTCACAGAGGAAATCTCCTTCGACCTCAACTTTTGAACCTGCCTATCCAAGATCGCGATAGACTCCTCCTTATAAGTCAAATTATCATCAAGCAATATAGAATCCCAACGAACAATGTAGGTACCGTCGGCATGGTACTTGTTCAGCATCAAAACAAGAAAAATCGGATGAACTCTCGCCAAGCCTGGCGGTAATGCCAACTCATAAGCAACATCACCCATACGGTCAAATTCTCAAACGGACTAATATACATGGGGCTCAACTTGCCCCTCTTATGGAACCTCATAACACCCTTGATGGGTGAAACCTTCAATAGAACCTGGTCACCAATAGCAAACTCTAAATCCCGGACTTTTCGGTCCGCATACACCTTTTGCCGACTCTGAGCTGCCAAAAGCTTAGCCTGAATAACACACTCTATCAAGGGACTCTCTCAACAAATCTGTACTCCAAGGCCGAGCCTGGAACCCCATTAAACCAACCAATCGGAGATCTACATCTCCTCCTATACAAAACCTAAAAAGGCGCCATACCAATACTCGAATGATAATTGTTGTTTTACGCAAACTCTACCAAAGGCAAGTGCTAATCCCAATGACCACCAAAATCAATAACACACACTCTCAACATATCCACGAGCACCTGAATGGTCCGCTCAGACTGGCCATCGGTCTGGGGATGAAAGGTTGTACTAAGATCCAATTGGGTACCCAACTCCTCACAAAATGCCTTCCAGAAATGGGAAGTGAAAATAGTACCTCGATCAGATACCACAGAAATAGGAACCCCATGCAACTTCACAATATCCCGAATGTATATCTTGGCTAACTTCTCCACGGTATAGGAAACCTGAGCTGGAACAAATTGAGCGAACTTAGTCAACCGACCGACTATCACCCAAATAGAATCAAACTTGCCAAGGGTCTTCGGAAGACCCGTGACAAAATCATGGTAATCCTCTCCCACTTCAGCTCAGGAATGGGCATCCCCTGAAGAACCCCACCCGGTCATTGGTGCTCATACTTTACCTGCTGATAATTCCACACTTAACCACAAAATCAACTATATCTCTCTTCATCCGACGCCACCAATAATGCTGTCTCAAATCACGATACATCTTAGTGACCTCCGGATGAATGGAATAGCAAGAACTATGAGCCTCAGATAAGATCAACTTAATCAAATTACCAACACGAGGAACGCATACGCGTCCTACAATCCTCAGAATGCCCTCAGAATCAATCACGGCCTCCTTGGCCTCACCTCTCAAAACTCTATCTCGAATCTTGCTCAACCTAGCATCCTCAATCTGATGAGTCCTGATCCGATCCAATAAAGATGAACTCGCCCTCTATACAAGCTAAAATCCTGCCTGGGGATGAAATATCAAGGCCAACAAAAGTGTTGGCCAGTGTTTGAACCTCCATGGCCAACGGGCGCTCAAACACAACCAATCGAGCTAAACTCCCTATACTCACTGCCTTGCGACTCAAGGCATCAGCCACCAAATTGGCTTTCCTGGGATGATACAGAATAGAAATGTCATAGTCCTTCAAGAGCTCCATCCATCTGTGCTACCTGGAATTAAGATATCTATGGGTAAACATATGCTGAGTACTATGGTGATCGGTGAAAACCTCACAATGAACACCGTACAAATAAT